>NW_027286874.1:94503289-94520353 GCF_022747635.1 Hetaerina americana
TGCTTCACCGTAGTGATTTTCTAATTATTTGCCTTCATGTAAAATACGTTCCGCCCAAATTAAACTAACAATTACAAGGGCTTTCTCATTTTTTTGTGAAAAATAAAGTTAAAGGATCAATAATGTATTATAGTAACTGGAATTGTATTTTTCTTTAAACTTGATCATCACATGCCCTTCCGAAAAATTATAACCTACATTTCATGTTCCATGATAGCTATACTACGACGTTTTACGACTAAGTTTCAAAACTACAGTTTTAGTCAATGACTAAAGCAGTAAGTAAATATTTCTATAGATAGAATGGACGACATACTTATAAAGTGGGATGAAAAAATAGTTGATAGGTAATTTCTCCGTAGTCATATGAAACAAAAATCTTAGCTGTGTTCTTTTAAACAGAATAAAAAGGCTTACGCCCATCGACAAAGGAAAATGGCAATTTACTCGTACCGTAAGCACGGACATTGACAAACATATTTTGAGAAAAGTCTGAGCGAAAGGACGATTTTTTAGTGTATTTTTTGGAAAACTATGTGGAAAGGCCGATTCCTTTTCTCTTCTTTTTAGGACATCACACGTCGATCTTCTTAAATAAAAATATCAGTATTAATTTTTTAAAAAGTCTGTTTCAAAATGCACAATTCTTCTCTTTTCCGATACAATTTTAAATGGAAAACGTTTCTTCTCTTTCAACGGTTTCTCGAACAGCCGAATGATGTGTCAACGCCTCTCGCTGGTGAACTCACCTGTACAGAGGAGCAGAGACTAAGCAACTGAATCCAACACCTTTTGCGTTAAAGAGTTTCCTATTCGGAGAGATGATCCTCATGCACCAATATACTTTCATTTGAAATGGTGTAAAACATGGGGAGTAATTAATTGAGTATTTGGATACGGGGCCACTTTGATGCCCCCTCATAATTGCATAGTCTCGCCGAAAGAATGGTGTGTGTCCTCCCCAACCGACTCTAAACCACGGTTGCCATGGTAAACTTAAGACTTGTGCTACACGGAGGAACTGTGCGGTTTATTTCATTCACTCGCTCCATCGTCTCTAACGAATTTCCATCCTCTCTCTCTCTGCGACTTCAGGACATATCCTCCGCATCACTCCCTCATCCTTTCCGCAACCTTTAATCATAGCACCACCCTCATCTTTCTACCTCCCCACATCCCACCATATACTCTCCCTCCTCCCTAATCCCAACAGCCCTTAAATACCCTTTTCTTACTCCCTTTCTCCTCCTCCTCCCCCTCGCTCTTAATTCCCACCTTCTCAATCTCGCGCTCATTTTACTCGTCCCTCCCTCCCGACTCACACTTTGCATATGGAGTACCGAATATTCTTCCCCCCATTCCCTCCCTCCAACCCCTCAGTCATCCCTCCAGGGGACACCTCTTCTTCCCTCTTTCACCGGAAACTCCGGTCCCCAGAAGAGGTGCCAGCGGTGCAATATTTCTTCCCTCTCCCGCGGAGACTTTTGCTCGGGGCGTGATACGCAGACGACGCAACTCCAACGCCGCCGCGGCTTTTCAAACTTCAGTTTGATGGTCGTAACTGTCGGGATTCATTCCGTGTGTATTTTTTCCCAACCCCCGGCACATCGCGACTTGTAGCGGATGCAAACGGGGTAAGCCGATTCCATTAATCACCCAATGCGTCTTACACACCAATTTCTCATCCAGCACTCTCCGCTTCCTTCTCCTTTTCCTCCCGTTTCATGTTAATACCTAACTCACGGTTTAAACTTGTACGCCCCTGTATCCTTTCTTGGAGATTCCTCGAGAGATGTCTAAATTTTTCTCAGTATTATTTTCTCGGAGGGCACGAGTAAGAATACCGCGCTTTTCTCATCACCCCTATCCAACTTCTCCACTCGTTCTTCTCCATCTGTAATCTGCAAGAATTTGTCGTAAGGCGTGGGAAATTTCAGCCTCCAAACTAATCAATTTTTCCATCTAACACAGTTGCGTAAAAGTTTTATCAAATTTTCATACATTAGCAGTTAATTAAGATTGCAGTGGTAGATACACTTTGAAGAAAACGCACGTTGTTCACACTAGCATGGATTAAACTTTTCCTATCGGCTAATACTGCGAGGATTTCCATTTAAATGGAAACCCCAACTCATTATTTAAACTTGATGCCACGAGATAAATGGTCAAAGTCTGAGCAATTCGGGTCCAACGTTAAAAAGATCCGGCGGCAATCCGTCTTCTTCCCCGTGTTTCTTTACCCACAGAAAGCGTTTACAAATTCCCCCGAACGCTATTGCCGCGGAATTAATGGTTTTTCCAGAGTGGGATCCCGTACCTATTCCGCTCCTCCCCTCCCTCTCCCCCCACTTTCCCATCTCTCTCTCTCCCCCTCCCTTCCATCGCGAATATCACGTATGTCTCTCTCTCTCTTCCTCTCTCTCTCCCAATGTCCGTCTTTTCGTTCCAAATGGGGTGCGGCCGTGCACGCCTCGTGGGAGCAAGCAGTCAAAGTCACGGTCGACGGCGGTGGCGGCGTGGGATCCGCCTGCTGCCCTCAACCCCATATTGCCTCCCGCCGCCGTCTCCCTCTACCCACGGGCCGTTTCCCCCTCACAGGTCCACTCCCTTAAATCACTCACAATCTCTGAATTCCGCCATGAACTCTTTATTTTTTTCATCATGTAATTATCTTCTTTATTGGAAATGTTTCATAGAACAATACTGTTGAAACAAGCAGTGTCATGCCCAAGACTCTTGTTTCGGAAAATAAGGTCGATGTTCGAGCTTCGATGTGGCACTCCCAATTTATCGGTTACACCCAACGATCCTTAATTCTCTCCGTATTTCCCCAATCACTTATCCGCCGACGTTAACTCTAGGTGAGATAATTACCTCCAATTCGAGCATGCATATTCAAATGTTGATGTTTATACATTTCCCGAGCCATCATTTTATACGAGGGCTGTTCAATAAAGAGTTGATCATAAACTTTCTATTGGTATAATTTACTTTGCAAAAATGTAAATTTTAATCGTATTATAGGGCAATTTTTAATGTATATGTGGTATTAGTTTAATTAAAATTTAATCAGTTATATATCTTAAAAATACTGCCTACCTTAGTTTAGAGAAAGATCCCACTATAAAGGTATAAACAGTAGACTCGGATTATTGAAATTATAATGCCCGTTTGTGAAAATAGCCTCTTCAAGTAATCTTTGTAATTTTTAGAAATTAATGTCCCATAAATTATTCCGCAACGGTAATTTTACTGAGGTAATTTTCACGCCGTTAATTCAATAGAGAAAATATCATCACGACATAAAATCCGTGATTGTAATTTGAGTAAACGGCGATCTACGAGCCGAACCTAGGACTTGCTGTATTAACATTTTTTTTAGTCAAATACATTGTTTTTGAGCACTCTTGTCTAGTACAGCATGGCAACAGACTTTCTTTAAGGAGCTGTCGTGTTTAATATAGGTAGAATGTTTGAATTGAAAACGCGATTTTGTGATACCAGATTAATCCTTAAAACTTACTATCATTCGTCACCCCCTGCTAGTCAATTCCTTACAGTTCTAATACCTGTATATCAAATTTTCTTTGAAGCATTTAAAACGTTTTACAAATTATATACGTTTTTTTAATTTCATGTGACTATTTCTCTCTTTTTTAAAACAAATGTGTGTATTTTTGTGTAGTATTGCCTCAGCTATGCAATGTCCTACACGCAAAATAATTTTCGGCCTTCCAAGTTTGATTTCATTAAAATCCAAATTTACGTGAGTTCAATGTTGAATCTTTCAAATAGGGCATCGTGTATAAAATATCATTAAAGTAGCTTTTACTCTAGCATCACACAAAAATCATTTGATAAAATGTCACCGTAAAATATTCGAATAACGGAGAGAGGCCGATCACGAAAGGGGCCGAGCAGTATGCATCCGAAGTCAGTTTCCTTTGAAACTGCTCTATCTGTATAAGCATTGGTTAGAGTTACGGTAAAATATAATCAACTTACAATGATTGAATTGAATAGATTATTTTGATACTGCTAGGTCGTACGAATTTATTTAAAAAAAAGACTCCAATATCTTGTAAAAGCAAACTTTAACTAATATTAGAAATGTCTCAGCTGTCAATCACGTCCCCTTATCCTTATCTTAAATACTTCTGCAAGTGGCTACATTATGAATTTCAAACTTTAAATGAGGGCAGTCGATTAATTAATTCATACCAGCTCTTTTACTATTAATCGGTCTTAGGGATATAACTCATTTGAATATATTCCAAATATGAACATGAATAATAAACAATCGGTGTACTGAGTTCAGATCAGTGTATTGCTAAAAAAATATCCATTCAAATGAGGACATTAAATCGCGCATAATGCAGCACTTTCAGGGTACCTCCTTCCTCCTTTATTTCCTATCCCTATATTATTTCCTTCCTAGATATTGTGGTCGACGAAGGAGGGAATAAAGTATGATGAAAGTAAAAACCACTCAATTTAGTTCGGGAAGAGATGGGATGTTGGAAAGCGGATTCCAAGATAATGGATGAACATCCAACTCATCTATCCAGTCAACGCTGTCAACTCTTTCGCACACATGGAATATCAAGTGATTATTTCGTCATTAATCGGTTTCTTCCGATATCTCCTAACATCCTTGCGCTACTCATTCATTGAAGGACACCTTCTAGACCACAACTGGCTTTAATATGCACCCTCATAGCAGTTAACATTTTAACAGATAAGAATGTATTTGTGAGAATATTTTGTATGAGTTTTAAACGATAACTTGTCAAATATGAAATACGGTTTCCACATAAAAACCTCCATATTATTATTGTTGCAACAAGCAGTAAGTTGAGCAAATAATTTTCTTCAGCTGTTAACATTTATTGCTGAAATTGCAGAGGTTTGCTGAAATCAAAAGCAGACGTTATGATAATTAATCTCCGAAATATTGTCTAACAATATTTTTTATTGTTATCCAAAATAAATACTCAATCAAAATTTTGGAATTGATAATCATATTTCATCTACAAACTATTATTTACATGATACTTTGAAAGTAAACAATGCAAGATAGCGCTCAAGTTTAAAAAACTACGTACACGACCTTCATTGTTCCATTATTCGCAAAATTACTAATGATTTTTTAACTCTACTCCAGAGTTAAGTGATATTTTACAATAATTAAATTATCATTTTCAAATGTACCAAGTGGTAACAATGGGTGAATTTACACCTTACCATTGATGTAACATGTTCAGTTTATAAATCATCTTATCTTTAAACTACAATTGCCCTAATTTTATTGTCATTTTCCCCTTTTTATAATGAAATAACGATGTCTATTTATAAAAATTATTCTCTCAAAAGCAAATGAGCATAATCGTGTAATTATATCTCCTCATGCGTTTGTCTAAAAATGTGTACTCGTACTTTTATATTTTCTATGTCGTGCGGTAATCGGATAATTGTTGAGTATAAATTCAAACCTTGTTGAGCATCATTATAAATATGATTTTTAACCATTTTTTGTCATTATTAAATGTAATTTTGCATATTTTATTTACTTTCTGTTTTTAAAAATTGTCTTTCGCAAGAATATTTAATTTCACAGATCTTTATCGCGAAATTAAATCCAATTGAAAAATATTTCTCTTTCGTTAAAAAGTTTTCTACATGCCATTTTTCCCAATTATTTCAAAAAATTTCCCAAAAATTTCATTCTCTACGATCTTTCAACCTTATCATAAAAAAGCACGTTGCATGAGTAAAAATATTATACCTATACGAGAGAATATTAGATAATGTGCTACAGAGTTCTACAATATGAAACGTGTACGATATCGGTGGATTTCAGACGCAACCGTTAGCAAAGTGCTCCTGGGATTTCTTTTACGCCCTTAGTTTTCAATTTCCGTCAGCGGCCAAGTTTTCTTCCTTGGAGGGAGGTAAGAAAGAAAGAAAAGCCAGACTTGAGACAAATGTTAGCGCATAGGGCAAATGATTAATCGACGAGTCCAAATCTCAAAAGGGCATAGGGGAGATTTAAGGGATCGTAACGACATTTTGAATTCCCTATCACTTCAGTTTGTGCAAGGAAGGGGGCAAAAAGTTGTGAAAAATCGGCGAGTAATATATTTGTGTGTATAATGGAGGTCGCAACTGTCAATAGTGTGCGTTACAGAAAATCTCCATTAGGAAAAACTTTCTTGGCAGAGATAAAAAGCAAAATGATGGGTAAGAAACCAATTTCACTTCAAGTTGTCTCTATTCAACTTATATCTTTTGTGCTAACCATTTCACTCAAGGGTTATTGTTAATTGCAAGAGGTTCACGAATTCAGGATTTAGCAGTTTCTAATGTATCATAGTGGTAATAAGGCACATTCCCCTTTTCTTGACCGTAATAACAATCGTTAGTATTATGTTTTCTGTAACTACTTTCACAAACCACTTACGAATTCACACATTACCCAATTCATCACAATTCTACTGCGATTCTAGATATTCCTTTTATCCCATCTTAAATGCTGCTCTTGAATTTTTCAAGAGTTATATATTCATATTTCATCTGGTTCCTTTTTATCCAGCAATACGAATTCCAGGTTTCCTCAATCCAAAGCCATATTTTTCATTTTCATCTCAAGGGAATCATATTAATCACAATGGTTCACCTTTTTGCATTTTATTCAACCGGTTATATTTCATTTTGTATCTCTCCCTAGGAATTTATTTTATTCATCCCCAAATGTTTTTGATTAATTTTTAATCCGATGGAGTTCTATTTAACATATTGCAAGCTGTATTGATGGCTACTTTAAGAAAATGTGCCCAAGCGTTCCTTACTCACTCCACCAAAGATCGTACCGCAACCTTCATTCCCAGCTAAGTGCTCTGTCTTGACTTACATTTGAACCTTGCACATAGTATGGTACCTCCGAAAGATTTGGTCCAAATCTATGGAATAGACTTCACATTAATTGTTGTTCGTTGGGTTAGTATATTGTAAATTGTAGTCGATAAGTGCGACCACTCGGGGACACATTCTTCCATTTGATGCTCTTAAGAAGTTTACATAACTTCCCTACACATTTCGACATATATCTAAACCCACAGTATAAAGGCCAAAAAGGAGTCGTTGCGTAGTGCTCCACACGATTTAAAGCATTTTTTCGACCATTACGTCCCAACTTACCCGCTTGAAATATATATTTTAGAATTTAAAGTCCATCAATTAACATTACCAATTTTAAGCCAGTATCACATTTTCAAACAATATTTAACCCTCATAAGTAGATTAAAATTTAATGTTGGGATGGAGTGGATGTATGCATGGGAATAAATTTTCGATCTAGGTAACATTCAAAGTGAGTTTTTATCAAAACATTTTAATTCTGGTAGGGTTAGTTAATTTATTTTTCAATTATAGTGCAGAATTTTTCAATAACCATAACTGAAGCCTGGAATTCTCTGTATCATAACTGAAGTCGTGGAATATTGAATATAGCGTTGTGTTTTCCGCAAACACTTGGAGTTGCATTAAAGGGAACTCATGTGAAATAGTAAGCATTTAATGGGACAGCATAGCTGTGTTGAGTTTGAGGTATTATTGTTCTGACTTCGTAGATTTCCCAAAATAATGTCATGCCTATCTTTCTGAACGAGAATGAGTCTCTGCAAAATAGTGCAGCAAGTGATGAATAAGCCTTAGTGCCATCATTCAGAAAACTGCTTGAAGTATTTTGGATGAAAGCCAGGCTTTCCGAGGCTTTTGAAGGTATATATGAGTAATCCAGCAGACTCTGAAAATGATAATTAGTCAAAATCTCTTAAGTTTTGACAAATTTTGTCATACAGAGAAATATTTTTGCAATATATCTTGCGGAATATAATGCCTTTTCATTATTATTCATCAGAAGAAGTTCCACAAAGTTAATCATAAAATAATACGCATTAAATGTTTTCAGATTAGACGAAAACAACAGAAAATGTTCCTAGTTTTCAAGTTTAAATGGACTAGATCGAATCGAATAACTGAGACTGCATTAAGTACTTGAGTATCAGCCTCGCCTCCAACTGTTCATGGTGGGCACACATTGGGAGAACATGCTGGTTTACCTTAATGGAACTTGACGAAATTAGATGGCCAGTAATTCGAAAATTATACAATAAAAAATAAATAAGATAGGTTTTTCCACATTAAATATTCATTGCAGATATTTCGTAACCTTTAGATAATTATTTAAGGAGAGAGCTAACTAATATTCATTGAATACTAGATGTATTAAATTAATGTTATGAGGATTAAGAAGTCATTCACAGGCATTAATTAAAATATGTTGGGAAATTATTCAGTGACGAAGATAGCGGTGACAATAACTTTTATAAATGTACACGATAATCAACTTAGATAATAGATTTAGATACTAGTTCTTCCCTCGTACAATCAGCGAACACAATAATAACCAAAATCAATTGTTTCAACTGTTTCGATATAATGAACCGGCCATCTTTTATTTCGCTCGATTATCTTTAATGAACCATATTCATAACTCTGTGCCATTAACTACATAAAGAAACGACTTAAATCCCTTGTTTACACGCATGCTCCAATTAATTCTCCTGGAACAAAACCACAATCCTTCATTGTGGTCTTCTCAATCCTTATTCATTTCTCCCCCTTCTCTCTCGCTCTCTCTCACACACTCACATTATCCCACTAGGACGGCACACGCAATCAAAAAGGAGCTTAACGTGATTAAAGCAAACACAAAGTCAGGATGTGGGAAGGATTCATTTATGTTCATCTGAATGTTGCCCTGAAAGCCCTGAGTACCTTTGGATGAAGGCGTCAGGATACTCATGATCGAAGGAAGAGAAGAGAATGACGACGGGTGGAAAAGCGATGGGAGAGCAGTCGAAGTGCCGCGAAGGAAAAATTACCACCGCGAGGAATTTCAGTTGCGTGAATGGACTATTTGATACTATGTCTACCCTCGCAGGGATTGCCACAAGACGTTTTTTTCTGGTCTCGTCGCCAGGATGCTCTGCCTCAAATCCCACCGAGGGAAGCGGAAATGGGGAAAGGGCCGGAGGGAGAGAGAGGCGCTTATCGCTTCCCTCTCCCTATCCAGTCTCCCTCCTCCACAAAACCCTCCCCCAACGCCCTTCCTCAGGGGTACGAACCGCATTTTCGAGGTCGCTCCTCGGCACTTCCACTTTAGGGCACACACTACCAGGCGCGCGCGCCCCCCCGCCCACCTCACCCCCCACGCCTCTCGCGCGAATCAATGTCTAGGGCGCCCTCCGATGGGCCATTTGCCGGGCCCTATTGAGCCCCGACGTGTTTTGGCCAAACTTTGCCTGCGGGGAACGGAAATGGTTAAGGGATGAAATCACGTCCCTCCCGGAACGGCGTTTGTGACTGTATTGGACCACCACAACCGAGGCCACCGCGGCGGCTATTCATTAGGCTAACAATGGTTCGTTCTCCGGCTATTTAATATGGGAGTGGGGCCCGAGGATGGAGGAGAGGAATGCGTGCGGAATTCTGACGGCAAGGCGTGTAAATTAAGTAACAGGAGGGCGTCCGGGAGTGAATATATGCACGAAAGGTCGAGGATGGTCTCCTCTCCCCAAATTTATTCTTTCTCCACCGCGTTTTCCCTTTTAACTCGCCCGCCGCACAGACGTGCGTACTGCTCCCTCATTACGGGGCTATCCCACAGAAGGAACGTATGAAAAAATGCGCCTTTATCCCTCCGAATTCCGTGCATCTCGTTACTGAAATGCACCAGAAAAGGAATCGGAGAACGAACGGGAATATAAAAGCCACAAACTGAAATAGCGTTTCAGTGTAGAGGAAACGCATCGTCAATAAAACCGTCGAGTGGCATGAAGAGAAGTCAACTTTTTTATCGCATTTCAACTCTCATCTTTACTCCACATCATATGCATTCATTAAATTGTTATACGATGGAACTGGTGGCCAAATGACGCGTGATATCTGTCTGCACTTGCAAAAACATTTTCATCTCATGATTGAAGCAATTCCAATACAGCAAGTTGGTCACTATCGTCAAATTTCCTGCACGTCTAAAAACAAGCACAAATAATAATACTGCTTGATTTTCATGAAACTTTGAAGATGCCCATACATTTGTGACCCTTCAGAGGACAAAAAAAATAATATTCCATTTAAAATTACATTAAGACAAGTTATCCGATTCGTTATTGGTTATCGAGAGGGAAAAATGTCAAGAAAACTATTATTGCATGATAAAATACGACCCAACCTACTCAAAATGTATAAATTGCACCAGTGTAATATTGCCGTTAAGGTCGTATTCCCGCGTTATATTGGCTGGCAAGTATCAGTGTGAAGTTGAGGAATCGTTCTGCCAATGGAGGAAATGGTCAGCAAAGGAATCCTTTTTCTTCATACGACTTACTTCAAAAAAACCATTAAAAAATTAATGATTGTACGCATCAAAAACATTAAATTATAAATGAGGCGCCTATCCCGGTTATTCTGGCATTTACTGAAGTTTTAAATTGTTACATAACCATAAAGTTCCTTGGTGGTTATATAAGTCAAAAAGAGGCGTTGTTCGTCTACCAGAAAGGGGATCGATAGATAAACTATTTCCGTAATTTTCAGAAAACTTTATATTCATTAAACAAATTAAAATATTTTTTGAAAATGGATCCAAAGGCTTAATTTGGACTTATTGTGCATAACTACTGATTTTTTTAGGTTTGCCAAGTGAGAGTTCATGTATCCCATCGAAGGCAGACAGCACATTAAAAAAGGCGGCATTGAATGGTTCCATTTGCTTCTTAATATTCATGTATTTTTGCACTAATATTTCACTTAAGTATTATCTGGCTTCTTTTCCTCCAAGTTATATTATTTTTTATGACGATTGGAGATATAATTCCCACTGTCATGGTCCCTTTGATGGATGAAGATCTAAGAATTAGTGACAAGATCTTTCCTGTTATGAAAATTGTGTTAAATTAGACATTGAAGGTAACCTTACTTTATTCCTGAAAGTAAAATAACTCTTACGGGTAGACCTATCCAATATTTCTATCACAAAAGTTGTGGAAATGATCACATTTAATCGGGTGGGATTTAATAACAGAAGGTACTTTTGTAAATTAAAATGGATATTTATCAATGGACAATACTGTTTTGCTCACTTATTCCACATCTTAAATATAGCAAAGTACCTTGGGCCATTCTTGACCAGGAATCAAAGTTGCTAGAAAAGAAGTTTAGGATGCTCGGTTAAGAAATAGAGGAAAGCATTTTCAGCTTTTTGTTTGATCGTCGGGTTTCTACTCAATAATATACCATTGCCAACCAGGAGATATTCATCGAAATGAAATTAGTCTTTAAATGGGTGAAAATGTTACTGAGTTTTATTACAACCGAAATCAAACTTTCATTTCTTCTTCCCTGAAACCGCCTGTGATTTACTCTCTACAGCATCGGACAGGAATATCGAGTCTTCATATTTTAGGGATCTCAAGATATCTAGAAGCAGCACTTCCTGTGTTTGAGACTAGAACTATCCAAGTCATAGACTAAGTGAATGGCATATCCAAAACGCCTTTCAAAAATTATTTGCCGATTTAAAAATAATTCTATCTAACCATAGGCATTTAGAGAGGTTCTAAGAGGTACTTTCACATTTCTCTACTTAATAAATATATATCCCTTCCAATATACAATACTTCAACTTCCATCATTTATACAGCGGGCTGAAATTTCTACTAAGATGGCGTTTTTTATTTTCCTTATATTGTTTGGCAAGGAGTTTCTCTCCTCCCCTTTGACCTTTCAACTTTCTTACCTTCAGTGTTATTATTTTAATCCTTGGCCCCCCGTGTGCTCCTTGCCACCACTCTCCATCGCGATAGACTTAGTTACTTCTCCCCCCCACAACATCGGTTATCACGGATCCCGCTTCCCATCAGGCCGAGTTTCAACCGCAAGAGCATAAGCGTATGCTTTGGACAGAATATTAGGCCCCTGATTGGCTCATCGGGTCTGATCCCCCCCAGAAAGAGGGCCATGTGTGGCCAGGGGGGATGGGAGACAAAATCCTCTCCCGACCCCAAACGCTTGACGAACAGAGGTCTTAAGGATTGCATAAGGGCTTATAATTAAGGAGAGAACGTGTGTCCACGGGATTAAATGCATAAAGGCGAGCAATAGAGGGTGTGTTGTCGGGGAGTGGCTTAGGGCGGAGAAGGAAAATGCGTTTCTGAAGTACGTGGGAACGGGAGAACATGGCAATATTTTTCCTCCCACCCCGGAGGGGAAAAGTGAGGATATCAACCCTTCGCTGTCGTACTCTGGAAGGAAGCCAAACTTGACGCCAACGGAGGTAGTCCATTTGGGAACGGCAAAGCACGTAATAAAATTTGTGGCGAGCGAGTTTATTTGTGTCGGAAATTCTCCAATAACCGTTGATTTTCCCGGGAACAAATATGTGGTTCTTTTATTGCATAGCATAGTATATCCATTCGAAGTTCAGAGAATAATACACATCATAGCCCACACAAATAACATAGGAGTTAGAGTCTCAAGATAATTAGAACACACACGCGCCATGAATGAGATAATAAATATTTTACATGCTTAATATATCCATCGCATCGTTTACCCTGATGACTGGACACTTTAAAATTTTAGACACGATAAAATTATCAATAAATTATCGTTAATTAAAAGTCATGTTTTTGTTAGAGACATTTCTTAGCCGCAGTCGATACATCAAAATCTAAAAAATACCTTGGGCGTGAGGAAAAAGATACAAGTTGTTTAATAATGATAAGGTTAATCGTAAGATTGTGGAGTATTTCGTGTCATGCTTGGTTCAAAGTACATTCGATAGCTGGTCGGAGACGGGGACCAGAGTTTAAATTCGGGTCATAATCCCCAGCTAAATCAAATCTTTGTGATTTTCTAGCCACGAGAACGCTCTGAGGAATCATTGGTAGGACAGAGAGAAAATTATAAATCCCCCGCCCTTTACCTAACCCTTACCTAATGTGTCACTCAACATAAAGTATCATGCAGCATACTAGCTGACCATTACTCTCATCTTTTAAAGACTTCTGAACCTATATTCAGCCTCCAGAGAGAAGTCTGGTTCATTGTTCAGTGAATCAGTGAACATTACTTAATTTTATTGAGTGCATGTAAATAGAACGAGGACATAAAAGCAATACCGTTACATTAAATGCAACAGTAAGCATTACAAACACTTAATTTTTATTGCTTACTCATCCATGATATAATGGTAAAAATTCCAAGGCTATTTCATTGATCGCGCTATTTTAAAAGCATCCTTTTGCAACTTTAATCTTAAATACATAAATTGTTTTATGACAAATGCCTGACGATCACGAGTGTGGGTCGTTACGAGTTCCCAGAGATTTCTGTTATCTTCATCTCCCCCATGTATAACAATGAACCCAATAGGGCTTTATTATCTTTTATGCCCACCATATTATTATGGCCCGGGAAGAATTCGAAACGCCGAGAAGGCAGTTTTTTTCATCCTACTTCCACTGAACACAACTGCGTATTACTGGTATTATTATTTTGGGATCCATAGGAGTAGGAGCGTATCAAGGAGTTGGAAAAAGTGCCAAAAAAATCTGCTGGACTAGTTCAAAAGTGCCAACAGAAAACAGTAATCGTAGCGGGTATGTTGGAGGAATCAGGTTGGGAACTCATTGATTTACAAGGAGTGCAGGCAATACTAATACTTTTAGATACGAGTAGAATACCTGAGTTTTCTGGTCGCTCTAAGGGATTTATTGTGGCCCCAAATAATATTGGTAGGTTCGACTACAGGGATAAAATAGGAGTGTCTCCGACATATTCGTGTACTCAATCTTACCTTGCATGGTACAAACTAATGTCAAAATCGAACCCAACCATTCGAATATCTTTATTTGAGAAGCAAAATATGATTTTCGTAGTCAAATACATCAATTTTTGCATGATATGGGTACTATGTGCGAATGTGCTCGTCTGTTTGTGTGTATGATCAAATACATATATACTCAAATTTAAGTAGTAATTTATAATTGTGTAAGAACGGCTGGCGCCCCAACACCCCCCGCTACAAGGCTTGCGGGCTGAAAGGTATGCAGTAATTAGCGATTTCATTTGATTGACATTCACACAGCATAGGCCAGAGAATATAGGTCAAAGAAAACATATGTTAATTTTACCATAGATAAGTTTGTGATCAAGACATATCGTGAATATTACTGTGGTATGATAGAAGATCCGTTTGCGTAATGGTGATTAAATATTTTAATTACTCACTTTAATTACATCGATATCTTCATCTCCTTTTCCTTTATTTTTTTAAAGCACGTATAACTAAGCCTATATATAAAATTGTGACTTGCCCATATTTTTTATCGCATCCTATCTCTCAGTTTAACTGTAGATCAAATTGAAGATTCAATTCTTCTGAACTTCATTATATCCTCGTGCCCATCAACTTCTTTATTTACTCGGTACTTTCATACACTTTTTTAGAGAACTCATTAAGTTTCATCTTGTCAATTTTTCGTATTTTATTACAACACCCTTTGAGGCTCCTAAAGGTGTTTTGATCCTTACAATTTTCCGCATTCCTGGTCGAGAAAACCATTCTCCACACGGAACATGCGCGCATCTCAAGGAACTGACACACAAATTCTCGATTTTACCATTTGAAAACCGACCATTTTTAATGAGACAGTTCATGTCTGACATAGTAATGAATTTTTTTTAATGCACATCTTCCCTCTGTATTCGTCACAATTTTGCCTTAGAGGAGAATATTTTGCCCCCTTCCGAATGCAGCTTTACTTTCTCTGCACATCACTCCCTCTCACTTCTCAACTAACCTCTCTTTTACATTCCCCAATTCACCAATTCTAATTTCTTTCCCACAGGGACAAGACCAAGATTAAATTTGCCGATTGAAGTTTACGTCAGCAGCGGCCATATATTCAAATATCTCCCATTCGTTGTCATATGCGTGATTAATATTTCAAACGGCAGGCATCCCCATGGAAGTCAATGGAGGCCGCTTGTTTATTCTTTGCTTATGCCACCCGATGAAATTCTCTGTCGTTGGCTAGTTAAGCCACCCTCACATTAATCAAAATAAGATGTGACTAATAATTTCCTCCGAGTGGAATCTTGGACCCCCTGCCATCTCTCTTAACACCCCTCCTCATCCATAGTTTTGGCTTCGTGCCTCCAGCAGCCCACATCATCCCCCCCTTCCATTTCCCGGTTAGGCGACGACACTCTCCAGCCTCTCCCACATTTCCATAAGAATCCCATTCCCGGCCTCTTGGTTTCCCTCCAAAGGTACGCATCCCCCCGGTGTTACCCTTCCCCTCCCCCAACACCCCCGCAACCCCTCTTCCAACCTGCTATGTGTTCAGTGTCGTCCCTCAAGTTCCCTGAAATACGTTGCGTGTTCCCTATACGCCCACCCGCCTCCCGGTCCTTTCTCTTACCTTCCCCGGTCACCACCCCCCGCCCCTCCGCCTTCTCCTCACAACAGCCCCTTCCCGACACACACACACCCTCCGTCCGCTAGCCGCCCCCACACTAACCGGCCCACGCGGTCGCTCCCCGCCGCCCCTTTATACGTTCGCTTCCTGAACACATTTTGGGGTCGATTTGAGGAGAGCCAGGAGGAGGAGGGAGGAGGGATTGGGGGCGGGGGAGGGGGATGAAGGAGGCCGTCGGAGGGGTTGGAGGTAAATGGAAAGGGTTAAAAGGGACCTCTTTTCCTCTCATTCGCTCTGTAAACGTGAGTGTCGGGTGTGCAAATAGGCGTATGTGCCATCCACTCGACCCAATGTGTAATTGGTGTTTGGCCACGGTCAGGGGAGAGGCGGACTGCTTCCTCCTCCCCTTCCTATTCCTTTCCATTCCGCTCCACTCAAATCCAGTGCCCCCGCCTCGCAAATGCTACGTGTATTGTCAACTTAACTTGGCAAATTCGCCCTGTATCGTTCCGAGGGAAATTCCCCATCCTTTCCCTCTGAACTTAGGGGGATGAAAAGACCCTCCCCGAATTTTACTTTCCCCTTCTCACTCCGTGGACATTGAACATCCTATGAAACTCGTCTGCGTGTAATTTACTTGCAACCCTGAGTCCTTTTGATTAATTGGCTTATTGCGAAAGCGTTTCACAGCACATCCCGCGAAATATTTCTCATAATACCTAGGTGTATATTCGACCTTTCTTTACGTTTTCTCGGGGGTTATTCATCTGTTTTTATCTTTCCGTGTTTTAATTCCTTCTTTAACATGAATTTTTGCAGAAATTTGGGGATCGACAAGAAATTTGGAGGCCGTGTTTCATGCTATACGAGATTTTGAAATTTTGAGGCAGTGTTCAATACTATATGCTCGGATAGCAATAAAAACGTATCAAGTTAATTTTTATGCTCTGATAAAGGAGACTGGTATCACCGAAATATTAACTAAATCGCTATTTCTTATAAAATGCCAATTGGTGAAGTTTCGTAGTTTCTTGGAACATAGTATTACCTCTATTTATATATATGACGCTCCTCAGCGATGAATCAACTATATCTCCCCTCCCCCACATTATAACCGCTATAAATGTGTGTGTGTGTGTGTGTGTGTGTGTGTATATATATATATATATATATATATATATATATATAGGTTACGTCAACAATATTTTTGTTTACATTGAATTAGTTTAATGCATAAATAATTCAATGTAAACAATAATACTGTTGGCGTAACGGCTAATAAATTTATATGCAATGTATTATAAATATATTGTAATGATCCTTAAAAGTCCCCTATTATCTTTACCCTAAACTTGCACCTCCGTGGAATACTCATCTCCCAAGAAGTGAACAAGATAATGTTTTTGCCGGAGACAGGAGCTCGGACTACGCTCATGTACCATTAACGGAATTTTCCTTTTTCGTGCTCTGTTCTAAACGCCGAGAACAGCGATAGGTCATAGCGGCTCAGAAT
>NW_027286874.1:94520453-94600453 GCF_022747635.1 Hetaerina americana
AACTTGTTACATCTGGTATAACTATTTGGACGCAACCCAAAATGTTAACAAGACAAGGTGAACCGCTTCTATAAAGGCCTGATATTTAGATCTCACTTCGTATCTTTGAAAAAATAATCTGTGCATGAGATTCTAAATATAACAAGTTGAATACCCGAAAGACTTCCTTTGCAACATGAATTATATCATCCAAAGCAAATATTCCAAAATTTTCTGTTATTTTCATACCATGCAATTGATTCTTTATATTATGGCAAACACCCGGAGCATATTCATGAAAATATTTTTGTTTATCCATATAAATTTCCATATATTTTTGTTTATCCATTTTTGTTTATCCATATCTCCTTATATGGTCAGCCATAACCCCTCGGCTCAGTTTTTTTCGAAATTTTGGAAAGCATTACGATAGGATGCGGGCCAGATGACATATCACCAAGCAACCCGGTTACTCCCGGTCGACTTGCGAAAAAATCGAGTAGGTAAGTAAATTTTCAAGTCAATGATGTTTTCCCAAATGGATGCTTTTAATACCTTACGCTCAGGGAGGCAACGTGCAATATCTGTATCACTTAAAGATGTTTCAATTTAGGTACTAATTTTAGAGCAAAGGCCGTTTGTGCGCGTTATTTCAGTAATATGGATCCAAAACTTAGGTTTTTAGGTTACCTGTAATAGTATTAATTCGGGGAGACGACCGATAGCTATGTTTATTTGCGCCATTAAGTCATAAGTAAATAGATAATTTTGGATATTTAGGGAGCGAAAGCAATTTTAGTAAATGGAGGCATGAATAGGGAAACCCACCGTCGACACTAACTTACTTTCATCGAAACATCAAAGGATCCACGATTAGACCAGGCTTTTCTTGAGGTGCTTTCCATGTTGCAGCCAAGTAGGGATCGCTAAAGGTACTTATGAAAAATTCTGCCACCACCAAGTTTTGAACACGGGTCCACGTGGTAAGAAGTCAGCACACCGAGTTACTTTTGGGAAATGTGCGGAGATCACTATCCAATAGGAAACCTCTGTGTAGTAAGTTTAGCTAATAGACTATTAACACTGGCTCATTTTACTGTGCATTACAGTCAGTTTAAAAGGCAATCGAAAGTGGTTTTCGGACGGTCCCTGAAAACTGTCTTCGTGAACTTTGAAATCAGTTCAGTATAAATGAACTTATATTTGCTCTATTTTGTTTATTATTACAACTCTTGATATTTTTTACCTCCTCCATGGACTGCAAGATGTATTTTCTATCACTCCCTCACCCGTCAATCCATCATTTTCTTCCGTATGGTATTCTTCAACATTCAATCACACTTTTGTAACATTTGCGTCCATTTTTTCTGTTATATTTCATCTATTATCCAACAATTTCCTCTCTTGCAATCACATTTAACTTGTATTTATTTATCCTCTTGGTTCATACAGGAAACCTATTGTAACAGGGATGTTAAATGCGGTCGAAAACAGTCAGTTAAATGACTGAAATTACCTCAAAGCCAAAGACTTGTAGTGGAGAGAGAACTTTTATATTCGGCAGCTAATTATCTGCTCCCCCCAGTCAGGGCCGACGATCAATAAGGTTTTGAAATTTTTCTTTCAATGGCTTTCCAGTCTCCACTCTTAACACTGGCCATCGAATGGAAATCCCAGCCATTTTTAAGGAGTTGGCGAGCTGAAACGCAGTCATTCCGTCTCCCTTCCCTTTTCCTCACTCTGCCATCGACTTAAATACATTCATCATCGTAATTATTCAAAGAGAGCCTAGTATAATGGAACTCTCACATAAACGCTTGGGGATAAATTAGATTCAATCAACATAAATAATTATTTTCAACTATTCGCACTATTAAACTATCAGCAGTGTATTTTGTATACACAAAAATTAAACGTGCATCAGTTTTGATAAAAATTAAAATATTGATAATTATTACTTGACAATTATTTATCTACATGAAGAACTAATTAATCAGCCAAATAGCTGGATTCACAAACCATGTTTAACTTATATTCAAATAGTGAAATAGACCAGGAGAGTTTGGATAAAAGGATCAATAGGAAGGTTGTTAGTACAATAAAAGACGCTAGGATCCAGAGTCACCAATACTTGTGATAGCTCTGGAGATTACATATTTTATCAGTTTTCACTGATAGAATTTTTACGTAAATATCATATAGAGAAGGAATATAAAAATTTTATGTAAGCACAAGGACTTGTACGCATAAATTTGCGTACTCAACCCAAGTAACTTTCTTGATCTGTAAGGAAGCGTATATTTTATTGCCCCTTAAAATGATTCGTGTAGAATGCCCTTTGTGTACGACGTTTTTCCTTCGCGTCTACGGTTAATCGACGTCTACTCCAGAGACTTCAGCCTCCTTCACTGGCCACGAGAAACAGGCTTCTAATGGGAATGCTGGGGAGATCTTCAATTGAAAACCTTCCTCACGCGCGCGAAAAATGACGAGGCTAACAAAAGATAACGGAGGGAATTTCGCGATGCTTCTTTCGTGAAAGTCCCCCTCGAGCGTTTCCCTGGAATGTAATTGGGAGCGTCCTCCCGCTCTCCTCTCCAAAAGCACTTCAAATGATGCGCTCGGGCGCGAATGCGTCCGCGGTTGACATTCCTGGTTCACGAGACGAGCGACGATCGAATGCCTTTTCAAGCGACACGTCAGCGGACGCGCCTCGCAGGCCTCAGCGACGATTTCAAAACCCCACTGCGCCAAAAATAATTCGCCCACAGAGTGAGCATATCTGTTCAAATACATTTTCAAGTGAAAAAGAAAACTGAATAGTGGGTTAGCGGAGGAGGCATTTGTGTGGATAATTGGTTGTTCTTTGAAAATTTTTAACTGAGCGCAGTTGAGGATTATCAGCTGACGTATGTTGTATCAACGTGCAATGAGTTGGGAAGGTTTAAATTCACGTCAGAATTTAAACGTATACATATGTGTATATGTTTATACACACACACACATATATTATGTATGTATGTATATATATATATATATATATATATATATATATATATATATATTCATATTCATTTATTAATATCTATGATGTAGCCGTACTCACGAGATCAATGTAATATTTGGACGGCACAATATAACACAAAAATAATATACATAACACGTAAACAAACACACATTTTAGAAAGATTTTCGGAGGCCTACTGCAGGTCAGGCTCCTTTTACTGTGTCAACTAATTTATTTTCGTGTTCTATTGTGCCATCCAAATGTTATTCATTTATATATATATATATATATATATATATATATATATATATATATATATATATATATTCACACACGTACACACGTAAATTATAACGTAAATGTATGTATTAACTCAAAAAAGAATAACCTATTGTATTAAATTCTTTTTCTAATGCGCAATGTTTATTACTGCCGTGAGTGCACGATACGTACCCGAAAACATTAAAGTGAGCGAGAGTTGTTCAATTGTCGGAAGGAGCTGTATTTTAACGCGCATAACCTTAATTTGTATCATATGAACGTCATAGAGCATTTCTGCAAGATATGAAATGAGGCAGAGTAAAGTTTAAATACAGGGTACATCTCAGTTACTCGGAGACATTACATAACTCCACTAACGGAAAATCCGCCGGTTGAGAGTCCACTTAATATCTCGGGTTCGAAGGTGTCCGTCGAATTCTTTCCCAGTCTCAGAAACTTTACTATTTCTTTTTTCTTCACTCCTGAAAGGGAGATGGATAGATTCCAAATCCACGCGGTCCTTGAGCGATCTCGAGTCGAGTGGCACTGATTAAAGGACCGAGAACTGGGGATTCCTTTGGTCTGGGGAAAGGGGAAGGACATCAGGGAGACAAGCGTTCCGGCCGGGGGTCTCGAATTGAAAGAAAGGAGGGAGGATGATGGAGAGAATTAAACCGGCGCGCGAGGCTTTGGGAATATTGTGCGGCAACAGAGGGTCGTGGAGGGAGAGGGACGGGAATAAGAATGAGATTGTGGGCGTGGTGGAGGGAGGAGATGGGGTTTGGTTGAAGAAAGGGTAAGTGGCAGGGTCGAGCGGTCCGGGGGAATTCGCGGCGCGGGGAGGAGGTGGGGGGGGGCAATCTAATAAGAAATCCGGAGAGAGGGAGATTTGAGATGAGGGCGGGCGGGAGGGTTGGAGGGAAGGAGGAGGGAGAGCGGTTGGAGATGGACGGGGAAGGAGAAGAAGAACTGAAAGGAGGATTTGAAGTTTAATGCGATTGATTGGATGTGAACCGGTCGGAGTAGGGAGTTGGAATTGGAGACGTGGAGTAAAAGGGAAAAGCTTGGAGGATTACGTTTCTCTTTGAAACAAGAAAATAATTTGGAAAAAGTAATTAATTTGTGATTATCAGGACATCGCGGACGGAGTTGCGTATTTTCCTCCCTAATTATTGCTGCAAAACGGATTTCCGAGAGGGGGAGAGCAAGAACGCAAATTACCTTCTGTCTGTCGACGCTGAAAGGTTGCAATGGAAAATTAATGAATATCGAATTCTCTCTATGAACGAGCAGGTGACATGAGGAGGAAGGCAAGACACCGGGAATGGGATTCTTATGGAGATGGGAGAAAGGCTGGAGTGAGAGAAAGATAAAAAAGATTTAGGATAATGATGAAGGTGTACTGCTATGCATACATTTTTCGTACCGGAATAGATGGACGCAAATGCAACCCCGGACCAGAACGGGCACGCTCCCCTGTAGGCAATATCTCTTCCAGGCTTGCTCCGAGCGAGAGGAATGATCAATGTGCCAAGGCATCAGGCCCCTCTCCGATCTCTACTCCGATCCGAACCATTTGTGAATGCGCTTCCGATAGGAATAGCGCCATTTGAGCCATCATCCGGATATGACCGGGGAGTGAGACGGAAAATATTGGAAGGCATATGCTGGGATGGGAAGGTTTAGAGGGGACCAGGTGAAGCGCGAAAGGGGTTTCAAGCGGCAATGCCGACCGGGTGAGAGAAGCTGGGACTGGATTTCTATCGGGAGGGCGTGGAGGGACGGGTGTCACTGACGTGAGAGAGCGAGGCCGATGATGGGCGGAATGAGTGACGCATCGGAAAGCGTGAATGGAGAAGAGCGTACCTCCTCCATTCTCGGCCGAACTGGTGAACTTTGCATCGGAGACCACGCCAAATGACGCAATAGAGTGCTTTCCGACCGTTCTCCAGTGGCCACAGAAAAGGTTTCACGCAAGAAGTTCCAAAATATATCAACCCCTGAGGAGTCTTTTAAGCTGAACCAAAAGCATGTGACCTGTTGCGAAAGTCAGCCACCCTGAGTAAACATTTTTAAGCAATTATTTCCATTAATACCTTTGTATTTTACAAACAGATTTCAATTTTAGATGACAAACATTATCATCATCACCCGTAAATATGAAAGTGTTTTATTGAAACCGTATGGCACAGTAAAAAGATCTTAGTGAAAATGTATACAGGTACATAGAATAACGAGTCATTTCTACCCAATGTTCGTTTCCACGGAGTGACGGTGAAGTCTATTGATCTTGTGTAGCCAATCATGTAAATAACACTGGATTTTCAAAAGCCTTGATAAATATGAACTAACGAAAGAAAATATGAAATAGTTTAAAATTTATGAAGACAAAGTGTTCTTAATGAAAATTGTGAATTGAACGTAAAAATGGCGATTTTATTTTTATAGACTTAAAGGAGAAATACAAATAAGGATACAGAGACGGAAGGACAAAGATAGAACACCTATAAAATACCTATTAATGCGGTGATATATTTGAGGGTTCTTCAGGTGCTTCAGGTTCTTCAGGTGCTCACCGGCGGGTTTTGGTTCAAAGGAGATACCCTCATCTAAAGTCCAAGAGGGGCGATTTTGTGAATACGAGAACTTCCTGGGTAACCAAGGTGGCTCAAGGAAAAAAAAAACTGGTCCCCGTCCCTAAAATGTTAGCATTTCAAAGCACTATGAGCACATTATGAGTCTACTCTCGTCTATTAAAATCAATCATCGGGTTACTTACTGCTTCGACGAAATAATATACGTACTTTTATAGCAATTTTTTTAGAAGTCATTTCCATGTTCATGGTTCAGTAGGAGATAATAACTACTATGCATACTCATAAGTAATGCCTGATGACCCAGAATCTTTGTAACAAACCCACAGCCTACAGTTCTAATCCAAATTATAGTCAATGATCAAAGTTCCCGGTTGTACTCAATATACAAGTCTTAGCTCCAAAAAGGCGTACCCAAATAAGTGAAAATCGAACCACTTTAAGGATCACCTGCCATGTCGTAAAAAGTGTCTTCTTAAAAATAGCCAAATCTTTCACACTACGCTTGATGCCATAGACAGGCAAAAATGTGTATAACGTAATTCCCGACAATCATGAAGTATTTTTGTCACGTATTAGTTTTATTTTTGTGTGCTTGTGCATAAAAGCGGTAGCATCTCTGCTATTAATTCTAATATCTGCTTGTTTGGAACAATTGCATTAAATATTGCAGTTTTGGCATTATCATACATTGCACGGACAAGATGTGCGGAATTTTTTTGTTTAACGGTTTTCATTTTCACGTGATTAATTTCTGAAGGCATGAATAATTTTATTATTACTCCGCGAATTAAAGCAGAACAAATGATAGAAACGTTCGTAATTAGGGATGTAATAAAATGCAGTGTTTTCTGATCAAACTTGATCTGCGAGTTAGAATTAATCATGGCAACAGAATACTTTGACTAATATAAACTATTAACCGATTCTAAAGTATTTTTTTAATAAATTTAAGTACGTTAAACATCATTCAACACTTTAAAAGACATTCAATATAATTTTGTTGAGATAGACATTGCTAATTTTAAGCTTTAATTTTAACACTGTTAGAAAATGGCATTAACACATATGATACATTTCCAGCTATTTAAATAGATATATTGCCAATGTTCATATTACTGAATCGGTTAGTGTAACTGTTAATTGAACACTGGGTCTGTACAGTTGCTTAAGAATGATTTAAGAAGTCCAAAAATGGATTGGATAAATATGTTCACTTTAGCAATAGGGTATCCATGCCAAGCAGGTAATTATACTTATTCAATGACGCTTGGAGATTGTTATCATATTTACTCGAATATTTATTTAAGCAGTCAAGTTACATGGTATACTTGTACCTGTATATACTTTTATAGCTAATTTCATAATCACAGAAGTGACAGTGTATCAGAAAACAATACCCCAAGGATATATATTTCTTTTATTCAGTCGAGCTATCACTACTGCCTGCAAATATTCATTTGAGAGATATTCCTCATTTTACCCCAAGAGATGTGCGTCATGCTAGGAATGATCAACATTGTAAGGCATTATGGTACAACGTTTTAAATAATAAACAGATTCATAGAAATTTATGTTAAGCAAAGGAGAGAATCAGATATTTATCTCACCTAATCAAAATTCGCAAGCAGCCCTCGCGATGGGAATAGGGGATTTGCATTATTCTTCGGTTTACCTAGTGCGAAACTAAATGTGGTCAGATATAAGCGTGCGGGAACACAAAAAGCTCACGGGGAGGAAATCTCTCCAATTATGAATCTCAGATGCGACACAATGCATTTATTATTTAACGTCCAAAAAGTTATTGTGTACCTTACGAATAATTAATTTTTTCACTTAATCTTTACTCATATTTAAACATGAAAATCACTTGGTCTGTGTCACTCTCACGTCAAAGTTAATGCAAAGAATGATTTAAAATTTGCTACAAGAATGAACGGGCACCTTCTTCCACACTAAGGGACATCAAAATTGTCATTCATGGTAAGAGTGCAAACCCAGAAAGAAAATTTAAGATTTTCATGCACGGTTAATAGTAAAAATGAGCATTGCCCATTTTCATAGAGGCTGGTCCAGGAAAAAAATTGTTTAATTGCTATTGTGAAATATTGAAATGGTTCGTTTCAACCTCCCTGAAATATTTTTATGAATCCTAAATGTGAAGCAAATTGCTCGCAACGTTAACAATATCCCAGAAAAGAAAGATATGCTATAACTTGAACGACAAAATTTAATTTATTTTAAGGAATTTGACAATTCAAATAAATCCTTTGGGTCCATATATTCACACCACATCGTAAAAATCAGCAATGATATACGGGAGAATATTTTTGGGAGTGGGAGAATATGGAACACAGAAGAGATGGGGAAGGTGGAATCAAGCAGATCACAAGTGTAAAAATATTTCCTTGACCGGGACTTGAACACCGTATCTTTCCAC
Source organism: Hetaerina americana (assembly GCF_022747635.1). Taxonomy (NCBI): domain Eukaryota; kingdom Metazoa; phylum Arthropoda; class Insecta; order Odonata; family Calopterygidae; genus Hetaerina; species Hetaerina americana. The sequence continues at coordinate 94,528,735 of NW_027286874.1, forward strand.
TTGTCAAGTGGATGCTCTAACCACATGAACTATCGAGGGAACGCAATGTACACTGAGATCTGATATGTCACCAAGTGCCTTGATGGCCACAGCTAATTAAGTTGAAGGTAAATTAAGAAATAGTAAAATGCATGTTATCCAAAAATATATGTATAAAAAATTATTTCAAAATGACTTTAAAACTTAACTGGTAGTTTATCAAGAAAAATATTTTAAATCACGGCCCAAAACATGAATTCTACTTCTACACAATGCCCCGCAAGTCGCAAGGACGTGTGGTAGGGGGTGGTAGGTCACCAACAATTCTACATGTATTCATGCACACCGCAATCCAACAAAAGCCGCGTGGAGAGGGGGCGACTGAGCACCAATCATGCAACATGACTACACATATTACGAGCAAAACATAGTTAGCAGATATTCTTCTGCCTACTCTTAAAAGGAAAGGAAAATGCTTAGAGGGGGCAGGGATTCATGAAATTCACTTATTACCGGTTTGTATCCTACGTGTTCCGGACGGATAATTCATGAATGCAATAGACTTTACAGACATTAACCTACATCCCTTTTGGGACAAGGATGCTCGGCGGGGGGCGTTAGGACGTCAGACATGGATAGTGTTTTGTGAGAATTTAAACTTTTAAACCCTTATTTTATATTATATATATATTTTATTATATGTATCTTACTTATAAACCCTATTATTTTCTTAGGTGTTCCCCCTTTTATTGCTGTTACGAATAGTGCGCGGGTAAAACGAATACTTGAATCTATCAATTCAACAATCTCTAATTTTGTGACAGTTGTCGGCCTTGCCAATGTAATTATGGGGCCTAATTATAACTCCGATGTCGAATGGAAAACTACACGCTTTATATCGTTTTCATAAGTTTAATCTAGCTCTGAATCTTCGCATATCTAAAGGTTCCCACCACAGATTCTGTATTAGTTTTGCTACGCTTTGTGTCCATTGATACCAGTTTTTCACGGGCCTAGCGGCCTTTCTCTCTACCCTAATCAATTCTGTAATTAATGATTTTTGAGAAGGATCCCAGATGCTCACCGCATACTCAATGTGAGGCCTTACTAAAGATAAATAGAATGTTTCCTTCACCTTTTCGTCGTACACCTTCCAACTCTACGTTTGACGAATGCTAGCTTTTTTAGCGCCACTCCACAAATCGTGCGTGTTATGTTTTCCCCAAGAAAGGTCCGATGAATGGTAACCCCCAAGTATTTTACTTCATCCGTGACGCTCATCCGAACACCTCCGAATGTGCAAGTTAGTAAAGTTTGGCTGTGTTTTCTATTGTTTAAGAAATAAAAAAATAAAAGCGGTATATTTTTTCGTATTTAATTCCAGCCCCTATTCTCCACAACTTTTTTGAATTTTGTTTAAGTAAGTTTGTAGTGATTCACGATCTGCGTCATTCGCTATTTACCTTTACATTGTCGTCGGTAAAGAGTCTTATGCTGCTTTTTATTTTAATGGTGATATCATTAATTCATATTAGAAAGAGCAGTGGTCCTATTGTGCTACCCTGTGGGACACCGGATGTTACTTGCAAATAATTAGAGCTTGAGCCATCCATCACTATCCTTTGTTTCCAGTCAGTAAGGAAGTCCCGAATCCAGTTTATTACTTTATAGTTTATTCCACACCATTGCAACTTGTGGATCAATTTAGCGTGTCGGACTTTATCAAAGGCCTTTTTGAAATCCAATAATATCGCATCTACTTATTTATTTATTTCTCCCATTTGTAGAACGTCGTGCATAAAAAGTCCCAACTACGTTTCACATGATCTCTCCTTTCTGACTCCATGTTGTCTGTTGGATAACAGGTTATGAGTGTCGAGGAATATCATGACATTACTAACAATAATGTCTTCCAAGACTTTACAGGAGAGGGAGGTTAATGAAATTGGTCGGTAATTACCGGGGTCTTGTTTATTTCCGCTATTAAAAATAGGGGTGATGCTGGCTATTTTCCAGGCCAGAGGAACGGCGTCTTTTGAAATCGATTTGTTAAATATGCATACAAAAAAGGCGCAATTTCAGTCGCGAGTTCTTTCAGTGCCCTTGCGGGAATATCCTCTGGTCCTGGTGATTTATTAATTTTTCGTATGAGTTGTTTTCTGATTCCTTCGCGCGTAAATCTAAAGGCATCCATCTTTGCGATTGGTGCGACGTGACCATTACTATGTGTCTCTATGTCATTAGTGTACACACTTTGAAAGAAATAATTTGAAACATTTGGTTTATGAGCGCTGTCTGAATGTATAATACAATTGTTGCTTTTAAGGGGCTCTATGATTATTTATCAACTGAGTGTTGTTTAATAACGTATTACATTCACGGCTCATTAAAAAACCTGTGGTGGCACTGTACGAGTTTTTACATTAATATGCTAATAATGAACCTGAGGGTATTTTCCTTTTTACTTTGAATAAAAACCGTTAATCCACTCGCCGATTTTCCACCAATCCCAAATAATTTCCAGTTAACCACTTTATTTTTATACCACAACTTTATACCACTTTTTACCACAATTTTATAATAATCAAAACACTTATCGAATAATCATAACTCAACGAGCAGTATCCTTTAACTTCGATGAGTCTAAAATTTTGTCAGAAGATAAAAAAATGACAGGATATAAACAAAACTGCATTAATAGTAAATTCAATTCGAATCAAGATCACTCTAGAGGTAAATGAAAATGTTTGCTCTCACTTGCATCTTCGGTCATGTCTTGGATCTTTGTTAAATGGTTTTTACTAAACCCCATTTTTATGTTCTTGAGGGTAAAATTGGTATTCAATAGAAGTATGAGACAGGGGTGTCCCAATATTTTTCAACTTATATTTGGAGGATATGTTTATTATGTGAACTGGAGACAGGAACTGACAAGAACTGGAGATAGGAACGAAAAACGATGAGAAAATCATTAAATAAATTTACTTTGCGGATGACCAAGCTCTAATTAGCCAGTCAGACAAGGAGTTACATCTATTAATTTATTTTAAGGAGTTAACTTATGCATTGAAACATAAGAAAATAAGTGCGACAGATATAACATAAAAATCGACGCTAGCAACGTAAAGATAATGAGGTTTTAGAGGAAGGGAAAAGCTAAGTTAAGGAGTAAATAGAAGGGTAAAACTAGAACAGGTGGAACAGTTTACCTATCTTGGAATTGTATCGAACCAAGATGGTCAGACTAAGAGGGTTAAAAGAAGAAGAAATACGTTAGGCAAAGAAGCTTTCGCCAAAAGAGAATTTATGTCGCGGACTTTGAACAAGGGTAATAAGAAAAAACCTTGTGAAAACTTTGGCAAGGAAGATGGTGTTTTAGGGTCCGGAAACTTAATCGTTGAGGTAAGATGATAGATATTTGAAATGTGAGTGTGGAGAAAAATGGAAAAGGTAACATGGATGGAAAGGAAAACAAACAAAGTAGTACAGAACATGGTGAGGGATGAGAGAGGAGTACCGGGAGAAATCCAAAGAAAGCAGGCAAGATGTGAGCAAAACATTTTCACCGGCGATGGAATGCGGAAGACTATGATAGCAGGGATAATGCTAATCATGGCATTTAGGGGTAGGAAAAGGATTGGCATGTGGGACGAAAAAAGAGAGATAGAAAGCATGTGGAATTGAAGAACAGTTTATTTTAGTGTCTAGGTGTCAGGTTGGGTCTTCTTATGAGAAGCTAAGAAATTTAGCCGTTTTCAGGTAGTCCATCCAAAAACTACCTTAAATAGTCGAGTACCTAATAATAATGAGAGAGTAACTAAATGAACGTCGAAAGTTAACAGCAAGTACAATGCTAAAAATTACCAATTTATTTTTCAAAAAAATCACAATACTGATCTTCAGGTTTATTTAATATGATCGACTTGATTATATTATTTGTATTCAAAATTAATAGAATATTATCCCCGAGGCTCAATACACAGAATGACTCCAAGGGTCACTCAAACTGCACACAAAAGATTATTTGTATTCCCAACATAATTAATATCTGACGTTCGAAATTCGTTTCCATGACGTTCAGTGGTGTCGTCATGATTTTGATTTCGGAGTGCATGGTATTCATTCATTAGCTATATTTAACGATGTACATTACGCTTGTGTCAAATTGACTAAATGCAAAATTTAAAGATATGGTCAAGTAAGCCCTTAGACTAATTAAAATAAAGTTAAGGCAATAACTACTAGGAGACCTATGGACGCGGCATAATTCAAATGGTGTGTTTTAAATGTCGTAGCACTCAACGTTAAAAACAATTTCTATATCAGTACAATAATTTTTATTTTTTGATGCATGACTTCGGCTGGGAAATAATGGGAAAAATTGTTTTTTCTGATCTTAACATAGGACACTCATATAATTCGGTCGAAACAATGACGGTCTTGTAGCTTAAAGGATTGCTATCGATATATTTTTGATATGAAATCCCCAGCAACGACAGATAAAGATGATAACTCAAATTAATGGTGGCATTTAGATCTCCCATGGGACCAAATAGTTACGAATGATTACTTTTTTGGCTAAGTGCTAAGCGTAATAATTTCCCCGCCAAGGAAGGACTAGCCTTTGAATGTCACATATTGGTGACGGAACGTATTTTCCTCAGTCGCCATTTTCTTTACGGAAATCTAGGCAGGGCGGAATTGAGGAAGGGGGATTTAATCGCTTACTCTGAAATTTCGCAGGCGAGATGGGCAGAAAAGACTAATGAAAAAGAGGTCTCGGAGAGTTGAGTGGTACAGCATTTGAAACACATCATTTCAATTATGCCGCGTCCGTAATTCGGAAAGAACTTAGAAACTCGTCCGTGCGGGAAGGCGATAACGAGCCCTGGATTTGCGTGGTGCGGTGCGACGCAAGGCTGTAGGGACGAAAGGGGAGAGTCGGTAAGGATGGGGCTTTAGAGGGAGGAAAGGGGGAGAGAACCCAGCAGGAAGGTGGGGAGCAGTGGAGTTGTTGGAGCCGCCACATATTTCACGTTCGGAGGAAAAGAGGAACGGAAGGAAGCGTCAATCCGGGCGAGAACGAAAACTTTGTTCAAGTGGCCCATAACAATTCGCGTGGATATTTTTTTCTCGAGCCACGTGTCGCAAACACCTTGAGTGTCCCCATTTCTCGGGCTTTTTCTCGCCAGAGACGGTGATTTTTTTCGGAAACTGAAGACGAAGTGTTCCATCCTTCTGAATCCGTTACGTTTGATAGAGCTAGATTTTTGACTGGATGGAATAGGATAGTTGATTTTCCCTTCAATCTTCACGTTCTCTCCTTCTTTTATCGGAATAAACCTCTGCGACCAAAAATTCCTTGCGGTTAATCCTTTTGAAAATTATATCTCTATTCTTCTCCATGTTTTTCCAAGTTATTTTTCTATTACTGTTTCACCCTTTGCTAAAATATTGCATTTGCAGTTAAAAAACTGAATAATGAGGTCAGATGCTTGCCAAGAAGTCCTGATGCATTTTATTTTACGATTCCAGCATAATTACATTATATAATCAACATCATTATATGAGATAATATTTTCATCAACATAAAGTAAACTCATTTTCAAGGATTTTTCAATACAATAAAAACTTGGCATGGATTTTTCGAGGCATGTCTCGTCGATAGTAAGTGTGACAAACCCCATTTTTGGGATAAGCTCCACATCGGGTGAGACGAACGAGAGAGCGTCCAAAAATCAATGTACTCCTTCCTCCCCGTTATTCCTCGTCCCCAAAATAATTCTGATTTTGCCGTAACGAAATTATTATCTTCGCATTTTCATTGATGCCAATTCAATTATTATACCCATTTGCAGAAAAAAAACGAAGAGATATTCATGAAAAGAATGAGTCATTATCGATCAACGGGGCAACCCACGATAAAAGTTTCATTTTAATCCGAGATGGGGTAAATTCAGAGAAAGGGACCGTTGTGCTTTAGGTGGATATTTCAATTTCATAAGGACATAACTGATTGTAAAATACCTAATGGAGTACGTACGCACAAAAGACGAATGATTTGTAGGTCGCCCCTCTTAGAGGGCGGGGATGGTCGTAAGAAGGGGAGAAGGAAAAAGACGCAGGGGTGAAAAAGAGAAGTGAGGAGGAAGGGTATGGGGGAACGGATAGGGAGTGCTAGAGATCGGAATGGAGAACTGAGGGAAGGGTTTAGAGAGATAGACTGATAAAGGAGAGCGTGAGAAATGTGGAAAGGAAACGAGTTGACATGTGAGGATGACTGAAGGGGCGACCCTTCGAAGAGTGGGGGCGGGAGAGAGCCACTTAAATTTGGAATGAAAGCGGTCCACTGAGAGGGAACGGCTTTTTCTGAAGTCTGAAAGGAACTGGCAGGAAAACTTGAAAAAAGTTCGAGTAATACCCCCGCTCTCTTGAAATTAATCGTTTCCTCTTCCTAAATTATCCTAAGTTATCTAGCTCTCTCAGATTATCAAGCGTACAAATAGGTGCACGTGACATGGCTTTAGATCATTGGTATTATTAATCTTATAGCCAGAAACAACCCCTGAATTTTATTTTGATGCAATTTAGTTGAGTGACAAGCAATCGGGAATTATGTTTCGCTATGGACTACCGTATATTCCGCCGCTCACGTTTAATCACAAAACCTTGGGTATTCCACTTTTTTGCTCATAATCTACCTTCTTTAGGTATCCATCGGATCAAGTACTTATGTAACGGACTTTTTAAGGTCACAGGATGTGCTCGAAGCACTAAAGAAACAAAAATAACGATTTCACTATTCTTTTTAAAGTGTGCCGTTGTCTAATCAGTACGCTGTTGCCAATGCTCGCTATAAGATCATTTGAAACCATATCTCGCAACTTATAAGTCCTGTTAAATGGCAATTACAATATCGATGGTGGTGCTTGGCAACATTTTGCACCGTAAAGATTATACGATCTTTAGGCATCAAGTGAAAATGTATCAATAATCCTTTTGGCAGAATTTAAACCCCAATTTTGGTGCAGCTTTTCAAAGTAGCTGAAATAAAGGAATCGGTTTGTTTATTAGTCAGTATCCTTACAGGGAACCATCTCCAATATGACTGCATATGTTTTCACCGAACTATAGCATCATGGAAGTTAAAATGAATATATCATTATGATTAGCAAAGCAAAACTATTTTGAAAGTCGGTTAGAATCAACTGTAATAGGTGATACCTTGTACAATGATTGATTTCCCAAATATTCCTTGCTAAAAATGTGTATGAACCATTAACTTAGTGACATTTTTAAAAACGTTTTGTACGAGATAATTATATAAATTCCAAACAATTAGCAGGTGTTTTGCAGCAAAGTACAATCGCACAGAATCTTCCGTCTTTCAGTCAAAATCTCAGAATTAGAGACGCTTTCTCCCTACTTTGACCTATTAAGGTTTCCTTAAGATCGGATTGGCTAACGAAACCAAATTATAGCGTACCAGTTTAATCAATGTCGAAGACATGCTATTCTTCTTTACCTGCAATTCCCCATAGAGGTATATGGAAAGGAGTTCTAAGAAACAAAACATCAAGACACATTGACATTTTATTTAGTAACATACCTGTAAGCGGATTACTCACTTTTAAAAAAATTAGAAGATTTGTATATTTTTCAATATATTCCAATGAATAATGCTCCAGAATGCCTAAATACAGTGGGTACGTAAATCAATTTATTTTACCTCCTACAAATAAAAGCCTAGCCTTTCGTATGAGAATTATTTCATTGATGCATGTATTTTAAGAATTTACGGTATTTATTTTCCACCACCCACGCCTTCCACTAAATTTTCCTGCGTCTAAACGAAATTAAATCTTTCTGCAATGAGTCTGACCAAGGCGTCCATAAAATGAGATCCGACTTCCGTGAGATGAAACGGGTGGATGGTTTTTGAAATCGTAATTATGAGGTGAAGGAAAACTGCAGATATTTGCGACAACAAGGATAGCTAGCTAACTTTTAGGGGAGTAAAGATGTCAAGTTTAGGATAAATATAGGAGGGAAAACTCTCGCACATATTTGCTGGAAAATAAAACGTGTACGAGAAAAGGGCCATTGTGGCAAAGATGAGGGCAACAGAATGTAAATAGAATCGGAACATTTTAAGCTATCACGCCGTACACCGAACCACCTCTTATTACTCCACATCGGATCCCTTGACCTACGACTATTTCCCCGGGACGTCCACGATGTAGGCTCAGGACGACGTGGACAAAGGCAATAAAAATGAGGGTTTCGGGATGGCTTTGGTGAAGGAATGCGGGGGACGGGATGCGACGCGCATTGCGTGTGGGGAGAGGTGGGTAGACGGAGAGGTATTGAGAAATGACCGTGCAGGCGCGAGAGCGTGCTGTTTCGAAGCGAGGGAATCCGATATTGCGATCTTTATTGGGGGCAATCACTTCCCCGTGATCTATGTCCCCCCGAGCCGCCCTCGGCACCCCCGCGCACTTCTCGTGCCTTTCCCCGGTGAGAAAGGGATTACGGCGTGGGTCAAGTGAAAAGGGATCGCCGGTCCGGCGTCGTCGAGCGAGCCAATCGGAAATACTCGCCACGGGTCTCCGACGTATCTCGCCGATTGTCGCCCACTAATCACCAACCTCATTCACCCAAGGGGGCTGGGGTCGCCATTATTCTGCGGGTCGCGCAATACGCGCACGTCGCGGTTATCTCACAGCGACGTAAATGGCAACGCTTTCACACTGGATGTCGAAGAATGTCAACGCTGAGAAAATTTCTAGACGGATACCGGTACGTGTGCTCTGTATTTCAGTAAATGTTCCTCGATTTATCGTTCCGTTTACAGGACGGCCTTGTCCGCGCGATAGAAGTCACTTTCTGATGCTCTTAGGCGGCATACTTCTTTTGACGCCTAATCCTGTACATGTAAAAGAATATTTTTCCCGCAGTCTGCTGAATAGGTAAGCTGGAAGGTGCAGTGTTCCAATCCTAGATGACACCCATCAAGGGAAACCTAAAACCTTTTAATGAATCACAGTCCAGTTTCATAACAGCTCTCTAATCCATACTTTCGACGCCCGGCTTTTCTTTTGTCAGTGGAATACTACGGTATTTGATTGTTTATTTTGTTTATCAGCAAAAATTAAAATGTTGCTCATCCGCATTTAAATTCCTAACATTTTCACATTGCAAGTTGGCAGTTTACAGGTGGTAGTATGCATGGAATATACATTTATGCATAACATTTTACATTACATTTGACATGCATTGCATCTATGCATAAAACTTGAAATATATTCAATTATCGTCTAAAGTATTTCCAATATATCGCGTGATTATCGTATAAAATATATGATCTCTAACGTACACCAAAATATTTATATTTATAGATTGAAAAACTTATTAATTTAAGCATTGTTTCCAATCCGCACTCCAATGGATTGCCGATGGTAGCCCCGGGTAATGCTCGTCGCACTTCACAGATCACTGGCCAATGGTATTCCATCAGCTTTCCTTCGTCGTGACGTGAAAACCCTTGCGTGCGGAAGTAAAACTCTTTGATTCCAAGCCGAGAGGAAAAAGTCTCAAATGCCGTCGTGTGGGCAGATGACAACCCAAAACAATGTAATCCCGGGAACGAAAACCTCAGAATTCCGAGAAATCTCCACTTATCGAGAATTTCTTCCGGGAAGTCAAAGTATGACGGAATTCCGGCATTCTCTGTAATCAGTAATCTGTTAGGCATACTATCAGAACCAAATGTTCCATGCTGGGCAATAAAGGCGTTTTGAATCATTGCCATAAATCTCTATCCAATGCTCCTCAGCTCATTAACTCTCACATCGCCCGTGTGCACGTAGTATTACTAGTGCCAAAGGACGTCGAACCGCAATATTTTTGTAAACGTACGTTTATTCAACAAGTACTTTTATCGAGCAGGTTAGAGTGACTCCAGGGTTAAAAGGAAGCAGGAGAAAAATTAAAACAACCTAATTTATACTAATATTGTCATGCCTAACAATTAAAAAATAGATGATAAATTATAGTTCTGACTATAATTTATCATCCATTACACTTGTGGTATCCAGTTTCTCAACCATAACACTTTACTCAAATGTGTCACATTCTCTACCTGTGTCTTTGGGGGCGGAGACCATGTCGATGTGATAGTAGAATTTCCCCTTACTCTTTTCAATTCTAATTTACGCGTTATTGGATAGATTTTTACTACATTTTTAGGTGCATGTGTATGTTAGTTGATGGTATATATTTGCATGCGTGTAAGTTAAAAAGAGTTTTACATGAATATATACACCTCTGCGGGTGTAACTTTGCATGTATATTTTGATTTTCGTATGTGATTTTATTTTATTTTACCAGTGGTGGCCTAACACCCACCGCCACACGCCCCGCGGCGGCTTGCGAGGTATTATGTAGATGTACTCTAATTTTCAGGATATTCTATGTTTAAGCTAAACATACATAGTCTTTCCATTCTAGCCCCGCATGCAATTTGTTGGTAAAATAATAATTTCAATAACTTTTATGAAGATGTGTTTTCTAAATACTCCTCCTTGGCATTTTATTAAAATTGGATCTATAGGCATATGTTGCAGCATAAAACTGTGGCGTATATTTAAACATCTTTTCAAAAGCATGTGATAACGAATTAACTTCGTAAACGTAAATTACTGAGAAAACTCTTACAAATTAGGTAGGTATTTAATCAATTTTAAACATATTCTCACTTACTCGTATATTGAATGATAGACAAAGTTATGAGTAGGAATACTAAAGTTCTGTCTTGCAATGAGAGGGAAAGAGGGATTTCAAAGAGAGTAGAGGCAATGATCTTTCGAATTAATTAGGTAAATTTTCAATCACTTTAATTTTATTTTCCATCCCAAAATATTCTCGTTTTTGCGACTTTTCTATCCATTCTTCAGTGGTATAGACACCGTACAGTCTCTCAATAGTTTAATGCGCAGCTTCTAAACTAAACAAGATAGAAACATGTAATTTACTATTTCCCATTGAAAGATAATTTTCCAAGATTTTGCATATGCAATATCTAGAATTATGCTACCTATAGAGTAAGTTCCACAAATAGACGCAAAAAATAGAGATTTAAGAAAGGTGACATTCGAGGAAAATATTAAAATAGAGAAATTGAAATAAAACTAAGTAAGCTAGGAGGGTAAAAAGAAACTTAACATTTCCACCAAAAAGATTTTAATATATCACGACTATGGTTTTGATGCTGCGCATCATCAACACCTGATAGTTATTATAGTTCACAGTAGAGTTAGATTATATATTAGCTATAGAATCCAACTGGATAGAGGAGCCAATTTCTCTCCTTGCTCTATTAAGCTTTTTATAAAGTGCTGTTCTAATGAAAAGTCGCACCACTTTAATTCGAATTGCAAGCTTGAATTAATCCACTCAGGATTTAAAAGAAAGAGATTGACAAAAATTTGACAGACTATTGCTTTCGATCCAAAACCCTCTGATCATTAGTCAAACTCTCTATTCATTGGATAATTGTAGCGTCTGCATTTATAACTTTATACTATACTTTCATTAGTGCCAGTTATTTACATCAATTAAACCATTCTACCTTTGCTTGGATGGAAAAATATGAGGAGTGTCATTTCCCTCTCAAATGAAAATAAATAAGAGTTATTTCGCAGCAGGGAAGAGTGCAAACAACTCATCTTTTTTAATAACATTTCATTTTTTTATTTACTAAAGCATGAAGGAACGTTAACTCTAAAAACACAAATAAAACCCCTGTTCTAAGTACAGCATCTAAGGAAACGAAAAATTTTGTAAACCTCTGGATTTAAGCTTTTGAATGAGTTTACTACTCATAAATCTAATCCGGTAGATAATTCTTTCCAATGTTTTTGGAATATTCATTGAAATGTGATAAGTGAGTACGCTCTGTGCAAAACATCGAGGATTTAGATATAGAAATATGAGCTCAAGTACCCGTTGACCCGCAATTCTCGGCATATGGCGCCCCGAAGATCTTTCTAAGTGGAAGACGGGGAGTATGGATGGACCCGTTACACCCGCTCATCGGTTCTGTCACGGTCTCAGCTTGCGAAGGAGAATGGAGGAGGGAAGACGGCGGGAGCCCGTGTCCGGGCGGACGGAGGAAAGGGTGGGGGGGTGAGAACGGCCCCCCTCCACGCCCCCAGGATGGGGTTCCTCTTCTCGGATCCCCCGGGAAGATTGATGCCTCTAATTTACGGTCAGTGCGGACGTAAAGGGGGCGAGGGTGAGGAAGGTGCGGGGGAGGGCGCCGATTCACCCCATACACCGCATTCCGCCCCCGCTTCACCCTCTGCACCTTTCTCCGTATTGCAATATATTTCCCTCCGTCTCTATCTCTCCCCGCCGACCCTCTCTTCCCTTCTTTCCCTATTTTCACGGACGCTGTTTGGCTACGTTTCTTCGGAAAACGATCATTTTCCCCTTTGGCAGGAAAGCAATCTCAAAAGTGAGAAACTTATGTGCCGGCAAAGCTTGGAACATGTGGGCGTGAGGTTTACGTGTTTGTGCGAGTGGATTTTAGAGAATGAGAGAAGGAGGAGTGATGGACTATGAGGGAATGGAATAAACGTGGAGATGAGTGAGAACATTAATGGAAAAATAATCAGAGCATAAATAAAGTTGTGAGAGGTTAGCAAGTGGATTTCAGAACAGAACAACGCATGAAAGCAGAGATTGGAATGAGAGCTGGTGAAGGACTATGGCCGAGTTGTCTCTCTTTACTTATAATACATAGTGCATGACATTTATGTTCACCCTAAATCTTTCACCAATGATAACAGCATCATCATATCATTCGTTTACCCAAAAGATACTCCAACTTAAGCCAGCACACATACACTTCGCGCACGTTCTTTTTCGGAGCATGCACGGTCTAGAAAAAACCTGGTACTGTGAAACGGAAGGAAACTAATTCTCCCCAACAAATTTCTTCCGTAACACCTAACCCATCCTGGTACACTTACTTCTTCCACATCTGTCACATTCATACGTTGATTCATGCAAGTTCCTCTATTTCTGAGATTTACAACAGTCGAAAACAGGTTCAGAAAATTATTTGACCTTAGCAGCTCTGTCTTTCATGCACTAATGGGGCTTCATACTTCTTCTTTACAAACCATCAGCAGGATTATAAGGCAATGTCATGTATATAGAGCGCAAGTAGAAAACATTATTCGACACTTTACCAAACATTAGCAACGAAAAGAACGTTCAAATCATGTAATATAATAGCCTATCAACCAAAATCTAAATAATAATCAAAATAAAATAACTTATCGATGATGACCTTTGTTTAAAAAATCAATTCCTACTCCTATTTTTTCATATCTAATTAAATATACAATTTATTATCAAAATTTGGCTCAGTTAGCTGGAGTTAGTTGGAATCCACTCAGTCAGAGGTTGTAACCGTTGGCTTCAATCACAGTTTCTGACGGGATTGATACAACTCCTACTTAAATGAGTGAGATCAAAGACCAGTTGATTGTTTTAAGATAAGAAGTTCAAATAAAAATTGCGCTTCCCCAATTAAAAGCCCTACGACCCCATTTTGATTTTGCATGTGATTTTGTTCTCCTATACGGATGGTGACCTAACACCCCCCGCCACACGCCCATTGCGGCAGCTTGAGGGGAATTATGTAGATTTAGATTTGTTATTTACAAACATTTACCGAAACAAAAAAATATTCCGTTCACTGTGAGCATGCATGTCCATGAGACTACTGGTAGCACCGGTCTTCAATACGAGCCACGGTCGAAGTCAATTTCCTGGCAAATTCGTTTGCAAAATCTCGTCTACAAACCCTCTGACAGCTTTTTCACTCAAACCTCAGCCTTCCTTCAACTAAAATGTCATATGGCAAATATAATGCTTTTTCTGAATTTCTTCCCGTGATCATGATTAAGAAGTCGTTGCACATATACAAGCCGTCGCTCCATTTCAACGCAAATATATACTCAGGTAAGCATGCCTGTCAATATTTGAATTTTTAATGGAATGTCAAAAGTGATCGAAGAAACGAAATGATTTCCCCCTATGGATACGTAACGGCTTAAATTGGAAAAATAGTTTACCTTCTCGAAGTGAAAGTTGATTTCTAACGTAGGAACTTCATTTTTTTGAATAGGTATAAATGACGGCGAGGTGAGAATTTAGTATTCATATTCCACGGTGAATAAATTTAGTTTAGCAATACTTATTCCAGCAGGCCACTGTTTTATTCTCCACGTTTGACATAGTGAATGCAGGTAAATTGAAAAATGAGAAAGAATGGAACTTAAAGAAAATTGAATCCTATAAAAAAAATTTATTGACGGCAAGACCACATGATTTCCCATACCAGTTATAAAAGGTGAAAATATGTCTCAGCAGTAGGGTAGCTCATGCAGGAAGCATTGGGATTGTTTCCCTTAATATCTTCTTTCTCCTCCAAAATCACACCCACGTATTTCATTCTGACCCGAACTGAACTGGCGCTCTCGAGCAACTGGATAGATCCAGTCCGAAATCTCTTTTGTAGCGTAGGTGAGCTCTACGCACCCCTCCACCTGTCCCCCAAACTAAATTTGAGGAACCATGAAATATGACGTTCGTTGTTGAGCCCTGACATTCGCAATCCACAAACTCTCCAAAATGTCTGTTTCCCAATAGCACACTCGAGTACGCCCATTCCTTACAAGTGAGACGTTTATTATTTAAGAACTTTTACTGCACCACGGAGCCTTCCGTAGTAACGACAGTCATGTTATTTACCACGAAAGAATTCAAATTGTATTATTCCTTACAATTTGAACCTTTTTAGATTTTAACATTCCAACAGTTTGGCGCCCAACTCAACGCCACTGATTGGGACACAATAGAGACAATAACCCACGACTCATCCCGGAATACTGAAACTGCAGTGCGGGAGACGCAGATCAGGAAATTCGAAAAACTATCCGACCGACAACATCCCAGCAGTTTGGGTCATGGCCCCGAAAAGGACCGTTCAGTCATCAACTTTACGGACTACCAACTGACCAATGCTCACATCTCGATTTTATCGAAAGGACTGAATTTCGCTATTGCTCCAACAAAAATACCAAAGGAAGAAATCGTCACAGAAGTGGAATATGCCATCCGGAAGCTTCCGAAGGGAGACGCCGATGAAATTAGAGAAGATGTTGCCCGCATTCTCCGGAACGCAAGACCACCCAAAATGAACATCACGGGAGCCGAACGACGAGCCTTATCCGATCTCCGCGGGAACGAAAACATTCTCATACTCCCAGCGGACAAGGGAAACTCCACGGTCCTCATGAAGAGAGGTGACTACGAAATGAAGATTTCCCGTATGCTGGAAGACTCCACTTACAGAAAACTTCGTTCGGATCCCACTGCAAAAGCGGAGCGAGACACCAGGGCGCTGATAAAGAATTCTACCATTCCACGGGAACATCAAACACGTCTGTTCCCATCTGCGGCCAAGCCACCAAGACTATATGGATTACCCAAAGTCCACAAAGAAGGGGTGCCCCTCAGGCCAATAGTCAGCCAAATAGACGGACCAACCTATAGACTGTCCAAATACTTAGCACAGTCACTTCAACCTTACGTCGGACAAACCTCATCTTTCGTGAGAGACTCCACTCATTTCATCGAAATATTGAAGAAGATTACTATCAGCCCCAACGACATCTTAGTCAGCTTCGACGTTGCATCACTCTTCACAAACGTCCCAATTCAAGAATCGGTGGACATCATCAAAGAGCTCACAAAATCCGGCATTCCAGAGGATCATCCGCAGCTGATAGAGTACTGCCTACGGAACTCCTACTTCCTTTGGAGCGGGAGTTTCTTCGAACAACGCGAAGGAGCGGCAATGGGCTCACCCCTATCCCCGGTGATAGCAGACATCTATATGGAAAAATTCGAACAAACGGCGATCAAATCCCATGATAAAAAACCAAAGTTATGGCTAAGATACGTGGACGACACGTTCGTAATTTGGCCACATGGACCTGAAGAACTGCAGAGATTCCTGGAGCACCTCAACTCTCAGCATCCGGCAATACAATTCACTATGGAGACCGAAAAAGACAACCAAATCCCGTTTTTGGACATAATGGTGAAGAGGAGGACCAACGGGAGTATCGGCCACTCAGTATACAGGAAGGCCACCCATACTGACCGCTACCTGAACGCCCACTCACATCATCACCCGTCCCAGAAGGCATCACTCGTGGCAACACTCCTGCATCGCGCATACAAACTTTCGGATGCAGAATCATTGGCCAAGGAAAAGGAACATTTGATGACGACACTGAAGATAAATGGATACAAAGAAGAATTGGTCCTGAAAAGGACCGCTAAAGTGGAAAAACGCCACCAGACACCCGACAAGGAGAAACATCAAACTGACAAGCCAGGAACCTATGCCATCATCCCCTACGTCACCGGCACAAGCGAAAAGATCTCGAGGGTCCTGAAGAAGAAAGACATTGTCACAAGATTTAACTGCGTGACCAAAATAAGCCAGATAATTCCAAGGCCCAAGGACAAGATCCCGAAAGGTCTTCTCGAAGGTGTGTACCGCGTGCCTTGCTCTTGCGGCAAATCGTATATCGGCGAGACATGCAGGTCCATGAAGACCCGCCTGCAAGAACACAAGAGGGCAACGAAGAATAAGAAATTCAGCCTATCAGCAGTCGCCGAGCATGCCTGGAGCGAACCCGGACACGACATCAAATTTGACGAAGCCGAGATAATCACCAAGGAAAAAAGATACTATCCTCGGCTGATTAGAGAATCAATTGAGATCACAAAAACGCCGAGAAACTTCAACCGGGAAGACGGTTACCACCTGACGAACGCCTGGAAGAGAGTGTTCCAGAAACCAACCAATCACAACGCAGCAGCGAGAGAGCGAGGGCTATATAAGCGCAGCCAAAATGATATCGGCACTTCGACCTGAAGACGCCTGGTGGAATCCAGGCGAAACTGTCGTCAACCATGACAACCAACGCGGCGGGAACCCGGAAAATGGAGACATCCACGAACAGCCTTCTATATTATTTTTTTACTTATCTTTTCTATATCTTTACTCATGGTATCCGTCATGAATTCTCTTCTCGCAAATTTCTCTTTCGTTGACATACATTTTATTATAACTACTATCTCCCCTTTCCTCTTAAGTATTCCTCTACATGAACTGCTCCACCTTCTCTAGCTAATTTCTTTAGCATTAACATTTGACTTGGTTTTCCTACTTCTCAATAATCTCCCTAGTTTCGTATTTTTGCAGTTAAGCCTTATCCCATAGCTCTTACAATGTTCCTATGAAGAACTCAATGATAAATCGAATCACTTGGCTGTCTGACTCACTATAGCTAGATCATCCGCAAACATAGCTGGCTTAATTATTTTGCCACCTACACTTATTCCTAGCTCGAGCACTTCCTATGCTGCCCTAAACATTTCCTCAGCATGTACGTTGAAAGGTACCGGCAATAACGGGCAATACTATTTCACTCCCCCTGTCAGCAACTGCCTATTCTGTTTCTCCCTATACTAACCTTATCTGCGCCGTCTAACTCATGGACATGTTTCGAAAAAGTTGTTAACCCTCCAGTCTACTCGTATAATCCGCAATATCTCCATTAACTTTGTCTTATCTTTATGGTTGAATGCCTTCCAAAAATCAAGAAAACACGCAAAGGTATCTTCAATTTACTCACTATTCCTTTCCAATAACGTTCTCACCCCTGGAATTCGAGGGATTACGCAGATTTACATAGATGTAGAAATGAAGAAATGTGTTATTTTATCAAATGAAATAAATTAATCAATCTAATAACAAAACCAATTGTCCAATCCAATAACACTCCTAAATACTTAATAACATGCACCCACTATGTAAATGGACATTTGCATGGAATGCGTGGACAACTTGAATATACAAATTTAAAATTAAAAAGGCAGGTTTTCCCTATGCCATAACATAAATTTTGAGTTTTCACTCATCAAAGGGGAATTTTATTCAAATCATTTCCGTAAAAAATTTAAATCTGGTTGCATATTGCGATGAGTAGTTTCCCAAGCCGAATAGCATAGTAGCAAAGCAGTAACATTTCCATTGAAATTTCGGCTACACATGTCATTGACATTAACAAGAATTAAAATACATCCACATAAACAAAAGGTCCCTACGCTGAGCCTTAAGGATCGAACAAACTTATCACTTTATCCATACTATTCAGTTTATTTTATCTTACACACTGCTTTTGCATTGACAAATAACTCTTGAAACAATCCAAAGTGATTCCGCGTATGCTTGCGAGGATTAATTCAATGAAAAGGACAGAAGGTGTGAGAGTATCATAAGGTCTTTTAATGCCAACGAATAAAGTTGCAGCGTGTCTTTCAAAACTGATGGCATTATGTACTGCCCTCATGTTTCTCTAAAATATCTTCAGCTCCATCTCCAATTATATACCTAAATTCATCATTATTGAAAAAATCAAAGAAACTTCGGAATGTGCTGTTACAGTAACTTTCAACGGAGTCATCTGCTAAATGTGGATTTCAATGCAACATTTTCAGAGTGTAAAAACAGGGGCGAATGATTTTTACACTCTGAAACTGTTGCATTGTATTACTGGAAAGTTTTCCCGCGCGGAGAAATTTTATGAAGCGATTTTTCTAGGACTTAGGAAAGTACAAAGAGAAAGTAAATTGCCCTTTAGTTAGTATTTTTCATCTGTCACAATTATTAAACTTGCTTTCTGTGACCTTTAAAAAAACAGCTTTTCTTCATGAACCTGGGACATCACTTGAAGGGAAACTTAAATTACATATGTACGCACAAACAGGGGGAATAGGATCAAATATTTCTTTCATGAATTTCGAGTTTATGCCATTATATCGGTGTTAATTGCTCAGCCTAAATAGTTTAACCAATTTAATGTTTCCCATAGGACTTAAAAGTTAAAGTAACAGGGATCCTATAAGTAATTAAAAATGATTTTTGAACTGGTAAATGAACTGGTAATATGCAAACGTCATCAGCTTTTGTTGATTCTCTATCGAAGACAAAGGCAAAAATAATTAAATTTCTTGACGTAATGGTGAAGTTATCAAAAATACTACTATTTAAAGTCAATTCTATTGTTTCATGTCCTGTCCAGTCAGTTCTGGAAGCTAATTTAATTGTTCTTTGGAATTCCCGCAATATCCCCGGTATAATAAAATCTCAGTGGCTATAGATGGATCGCTGAAAATGAGTAGTTGCGAGGTTATTGTTTACGCATAATACGGACATGATTTGGTTCTCACATTCTATAGAAATATTTCAGTATTGGTAAAATAAAAGAGTAAAATATCAAATTATTATGTGACATTACACTCTAGAGTCGTGTTGAAACCACCTTTTCAGGGTTTCATTTTTTATAAGAGACAAACGATATTCCACACTCTGTACCGTATCCACACAATGGAAGCGGTACCCTTCCCCCTTTCTCTTGTTTCCAAATGCCAAAGGAACCAACTAATGAGCAATGTTGATGGCCGACTCTCACCCCATGCGGTACTCGGAACAAAGGGGTATCCTATTTGTTAAACATGATAATCATTTTTTTAAAGTATTCCTCGAAATTGATATCAAAATCCGCAAATAATCCGATAATGTCTATGGTTCCACGAAGCTTCATCTTTACCAAAGCTTTTCTCTGAAGACAGGCGTTCGAGAAAAATGCACTGGAATAAGATGTCACGTGGAGGAAATTATTAATTTACTTAATTTAGACTTGACAGCGTCAACTCACTTAGAGCAGGCAACAAAGAAACCCGATCACCCGACGACAATAGTGGCCCGTGGGTAATGGGATCCCACCACCCTCGCATTATCCCTCCTCCCGCAGCTAACTGACTCCCAAGGAGACGCGTGCTTACAAGTTGACGTCAACTTGTTGCTTGGGAGTAAAGAGAAAGCAAAGAATATCCGTCCAAGATGGTAGTTGCGAGGGGGCTTTTGACGAAATGGAGACGAGGCTCGGGTGTTTGCGCACGTGGGAGCATAATTTATTTAGCCACTCGGAAAACGAGAGAGGGCGTCGTCGACGGAGTGAGGCGAGGAAGAGCAGGTGCTCGGAAAAATGGAAACTTGAGTGCACTTTTCTCTTCATACTCTCCGCTCCACTTGAAAATTTCAGTGCCGACTACATATATATTTTTCAGAGGTAGCCATGCTTCAGGTCACAAAGAGAACATTTTGAAGCGTCCAAAAAATAATAAAACGGTGTTGTACGACCAAAATGACTACATCTCTATGGCGTAAGGCGCTTTTATTCAAGTGCTCATCTCGAGAACAATAGATGAACATAAGAAATGATTTATTGAATGGATTAGTCTGATGATCAATGCACATACCAAGTCATCCATGTCAGTTTGGTCCTTGGCATGCATATTGTTGCCTATATGATGCATGCTAACAGATGTGTATTCATATTTCAATAGTTTATGGTGTCAAATTAAATCAAGTTATATGGTGCTAATAAAATGGTGTGAAGATAAATTATTGCAAGGAGTTTGCCGATTGATTTAAACATTCCAACAATGGAAGAGAGCGGATATCATTCCCTGTGCACTATTCAATCATAGGTTACCGAAGCGAATTCCTTTAACACATAGAATGATGGGGTAATTAAGATTACTATAAGAATTTGTGATAGGCAATTAGTGTGATTAATAGTAAAGATGGCACTTTTGGAAGAACCCTGATTTGCATGGGTTAAAATTGGGGTAATTTGGTGCAATACTCATTTACTTACCTCACATAAACCATGGGAATGATCAAAAAACGACTCACTCACATAAAGTCTTTCTATTTTTCAGCAGTGGGACCTAATCACCACTTTCATTCTATCAAATTACTAGTCCATGCAAATATTTAATGGGTAAATAGAAGGGCATATTTTCTGTATTATTTCGTATTGGAGGATTTTACCTGAAAAATTAGATTAGACGAATGGAAACAACAGGAGTGTCTACAACGGTAACTTAGACGCTGACACATTCTTATCCCAATATTCACTTGTCAGAAATTCGTGTTTTTCACACCTGTTAATGCAACTGCGAGACACGAAATGGACCGAGAAGAATGACGTTGGATTCGCTTTAGACGGGGATGAATGGGGAAACTCTCGCATCCCTAACTCTTCATTACGATAATTTTTAGGCCACACATTTTGAGTGCCTCTACATTCGTCAATGCAGCTCTCACTAATGGGAGAAGAACTGCAAATAAACAAAAAGGTGTCAGTGTGACATCCATTCAGTTGAAACCTTTCGATGGCTGAGGGAGGAAGCGCTTTCGATGGGGTGAAAATAAAAAACCCCTCTCGCCCGGTTGTGGGCTGCGTACGAAGCATGGCGTTAGGGTGTGTGAAAGAGGGAGACAGTGAGAAAGAGGGAGAGGAGATCAGACAGGCCATTCCGAAAGTCTTGGGGAACTGAAAGTGAGGGGTGGGGAAGAAAAAGAAATTCGTCGACGCAGGTGGGGAAGGGGGCAATGTTATTACGCGGGATTGTGGTGGCGAGATGGGGGATGATGTGAGCTAAGGAGGGAGGACGTCTGACCGGCTGGCTTTCGAAAGGCGGAGATGGGTAGGGGGCTCAGGGCTTTGGTGTGAGAGGGAGGGTTGAACTTGAGTGTGGAGGGGAGGATTGTGTACCCACCTACTCTTTCCTCCGGAATCCTTTTGTCACCGAGGTGCGGGTCGGACCCTAATGGAGGACTGCTTCCCACGGCAGTGGGCGAGCATCTCAAGGCAGGGCGGCAGTACAAACTTGGCCAAAGACATGTCCCACTCTCCTTCCACCTCTTCTAGAGTCTCAATCCTCCACATGTCGGACCACAGCGAGAGTGGTTAGAGGGGGAGGAGAAGTGGGAAAATTGTGGGAGAAGAAGTGAGGAAAGGGAAGGGTGATGGCTGGGATACCGAGTCACTTTCCTCCTGCACCATCCGACCGTTTTCTTGTCGGAGAGGGTGAGGGGAGACGGAATGAGATCGACACTCCCCAACCCGACCTCATATTTCATTCACCGAGGAGAGAGAGGGAAGACAGGTGACGGGAAACATTCCTCTGAAGAAATCCTGACCGGATGTCCCCTCGCTCAAAATTTGCAGCGCAAACACGTGATGTCCGCGAGTTGCTTCCTCCGGACATTAGACTTCTATACTTTCCATCCTGATTCACGCCCAAGTACGGGCTTTTAGCGAGGCATTTTTGAAGGATTGAAACTTAACAGGACATGAGAGTACCACTTTGATGTTAGAGTAAAGTTCGAGTCACTAATTTCATAATATAATTTAGACAATTCTCTATGCTACGTTACAAAATACCAATTCGTTTCAGGGGGCCATTCTGACTGTAAAAATAAATGTTCATGCACTGGGAATTATAGAAATCCTACTAAAAATATTGATACAAATGTCGACCCTTCTCGTTTCCAATGAATGAGTGACTGTTCAACGACGCATGCTATTCCTTTGAATATTTAGAATCGGAGATATTCTGAGATGAGCCAATATTAACACTGTGGAGTTACCAAGTGCTGCTCATATTGATGCAAGGATGAAATCCTGCAATGTTTCATGGTACTCGTCAAATTATTTAAATTAAATCCCTACAATTTTTAAACAAAATTATAGCACCACAACATTGATTCGCACGTTACAAGGAAAAAATTAATGTTCACAAAAAAGAAACATCTATATCTCTCTACATAATACCCCGTAAACCGTCGCAAGGACGTGTGGCAGGTGATGGTAGGTCACCAGCCATTCTACATATAATCCCTCTATATCCTCACGCACCTGACACCCCGCGACCCCTTGGAAAGGAGATGACCGAATACTAATCATGCAACATGCTTACATATATTACGAGTATTACATGATTAGCAGCTATCCCAACGATATATTATTTAAAATTAGTTCCTGGTTGGATTTAAGTTATTCTTGACTTGTAATTTTACTTTATTATGAAATTATTATTGACGTCTGAAGATTCTTCACTAATTTTTTAGTGCTTCGCAAATCTGTTTTTAATCTCTTGTTTTCTATTTAACTCAACAATGGAAAGTTCATTTTTAATTATTATCTAATATTAATCAAATTGGCTTCTTTCAATTAACAAAGTGCCTGCACACAAATGCTAACCACTGAAACGTACGCCCAATTCGGAACGTCGTCGAAAAAGTTTATCATTTCCAAATGTTACAATTATTCTGTGACTATGTTTTTCCCTTGTCAGAGAATCCCCGGTGTGGGATTCCAAACCGCAATTTAAAGATAAGTCGATAAGTGTAGTACCCAACGAATACAATGGAATGATTGAATTTAATTCCAGTTATAGTATTTTTCACAGCAATATTTACGTGAAATTGTATAATTTAACCATGTTACGAATCCATTCCACGGATTTTCTGATCAGCCATTCCTACATTTTATCATCAGAGGCATGCACTAAAACTGTGATTAGCAAATGTCATTCAACGCAATATAATTAATTTGTAGAAAATTATTTGTCTACCAATATCGCACAACCCATCATTCGCAAAACAGAATTTGAACTAAAAACTTAATGACTGAATACCAGTTAACCGAACGGGGTACTGCTTATTAAAAAATTTTCCACTCATCACTTCTATTTCTCTGGATAGACTTCATTCGCTAAAATCTTGGCGTGTTATCGGAAGAAATAAATGAAACAGATTGTACCTCACTCCTCTCTGTCTTGCCATTCCTATACCTTAATTTTCTGCAAACTCTAAACCACCCCTCCGTTACTCCACACTCATCGCCATATATTCCAGTGTTTCCTTAGATACCCTGCGTCTGGTCTCGTAGCAACCGACAGCCCCTCCATCCTCGATAAATGGGGCTCTTCATTTCTCTTGATTAAATTAAGCCCTTATTCTTACTATATGTGCGCATCTGCAGTCCCGCGTCTCGATTGTAGTGTTCGTTTTTAGGCAAAGAGCTCTTCATAATAGAGCAATAAAGAAAGAGATGGCCCGCGCAATAAATGTTTCGACAGAATGGCCGACGAACTCCCGACGAACGTAATTACTTCAGAGATAGCGACAGATCGTCGCCGAAACGCTGAGGGAACGAACGCACACATTGGCCCTACCAAACCCCGATGGACACGCCTCCTGAATGGGAGGAAAGAGTCGGGTGACAGCATTTTTTGGAAGTGATATTCTCCAAATTCTGTCACAATCAACACTGCACAAAAACCGAAAGTGCTATTAAAAAAAATCCACGCCGACATATTTCCAGGAACAACATTTTGGAATGGACTGTGCATTAAACTCCTATAGGAAATGACGGCTGGTCATACTGATATTTTTTTAACCCTAAAGGAATGACGTTGTCACATCCAATTACTTACGTTATTGCCATCGAGTAGAATCACACTTATAATATACGAAAGAAAACGCGCGTGAATTGAATATTCATTTTAGTCAATACCCCCTCATCCGTATGCCATTATTCCGCATTTTATTTCATTTTCTTACCTTGTACTACTTACATTTTACAAATACATAATACCCCGTAAGCCGCAGTAAAGGCGTGTGGCGGTGGGTGATAGGTCACCACCCGTTTGAAAGAAATGCAGCAAAAACGGAACGTAGAGGGAAGTCTAAGGGAGGGCACTGCATGACGGAGTGAGCGATAATATTGTTATAGGAACTAGAATTTATCTCGAATATTTCCGTTCCGTATCTAAACCTTAATTTCATAGGTCTGTTAAGTTAATGGCCACGCTTAAGCAGTAGTCGCTCTTCACCTCGGTATAACAGTGCCTTGCAGTGCGATGCCCCGTCTAGTCACCGTGACGGCTTGGGGGAGACGGTCATTCGTTGCGCGACGGGGTGATAATGGGGCCCTTGGAATATTGCATTCCGCCGCCCTCCACGCTCACTCATTCCGTCATGGAGTGTCCTCCCTTAGACTTCCCTTTCCGTTCCGTCCTTGCTGCATTTCTTTCAAATTCCCCATAAATATCGTCATGTGTCAAGATGTAGTGCATAATCACGCGCTTTATCGTTGCAGTAAACTCACACGAGCTTCCTTTTAAAGTATATCCATTTTCAAGTCCATCAAGAGACTTTATGGAACAATCTTTTTTTTTAATTTTTTCTCAATGACTTTACTCGTCCCGACACAGAAATGCTTTCTCGCCCATTCATTCCGCCGGCACGTTATGAACTCACGTTTTTTTCCTTATACCGTCTCGATAACATCGCTGTATTAATGACTTTTTCCGTGACAGATATTCAATTTTTTTTACTCGAATTATTTTACAGTTTTTATTTATTCGAATTACAGGGTTGTTTTTTTCGCCAACAATGAGAGATCGATCGCGAGATAAGAGTCCGAATCACATTCACAAGGCCCGCAGTGTTGATAGCGCGCCCAGCGTCATCCTTTGTGTTCCAATAATAATTTTGATTCTGTCCCAAGTATTTTTTCCGCATGCTTTGTCTCTCAAAACATGATCGCTGAGGCGGTAGGTCGAAAGAACAGATAAGGGAAATGGATGAGGACGGGGAGAGGTGAACAGAATCCTGGAAGTATAGGAGAAACGAAATCGGAGACACATCCGGAATCAAAGTTGTTATATTATTGCCCTTTATGGGAATGAGCAATGCTATCGCGCTGGCCAATTTTACATCTTTCACTTTACTCATTTGTGAAACATTCCTATTTTAAGGGCAATATAATTCACCGAGTAGTGTTAAATCTTTTTAAAATTATCTTTTCTACTCTATAACACAAATGGTGAGGTAGACCAATGGAGACTAGGCTGGACTACTGCTCAAAGAGCCCGTATTCAATTCCTGGAGACGTCTCTTAGCACCCTCGACATTACCCAAAGTGTGTGATTTTTCGAGCAACAGATATTCCTGGGAAGACGAAAAACACACAGTTAATGATACTGCCTGGTACGTGGATGTCATACCCCGTTGGCCTGAGTATTAGGTGAACTCCAACCTCACCTATCAAACCAACCTCCGCGTTGATTACTGTGGTTAGTTTTAAATGAAATCAGACTTTACATTTAAGAGATCATTTTCGACGAATCCCAAAAATATATTTTGATTCTCATCGTATTTCTAATGCCGCTATGCGTTGAAATAATGGAAATTATTACACACAAAGACTATATCTGGTGATTTCATAATAACTTCATAAAAATTGACAGTTCTGAGTCGCGCTCACTTCAATGCACAGTTTCTAGTAGATAAGGTCTGCTCTATAACGCCGTTGCAAAGTTCCTCTCCACGATGTCGTTGTGATGTCTGCTGTTGAAAGAAGTGCGAAAATCACCTCCGCATGTCTTTAAGGGCGTCTTGTGGAAGATCTAGTTTCATAAGTTTCCAACGGATTCGTCGGAGGAGTTTCGAGGTTTTACGGTTGAGGTTTTATGATCTTATCTCGTCACAAAAGAAGAAACACGAATCTCCACGTCCTTGGAGCTAGTGATATGGGCGTTTACGTTGAAATGATATTGCAAATGAAAAAAATACTCCATTGTGGCCTAAATAAACATTTTTTTCTTTTTATGATTATTCCAAATTTAATGGCGGTTTATTTTCGACAAAAACCGTAGAGAAACGTTTTTCTCCAAAGTATGAATAGTATTTAAATAATAAAGCAGTAATTAGACACCCCACCAAACTAAAACCAAAATGCTAGACCTTCTTGCGTTCCCATGAAGTTGTACGTTTTTTAGCATACTATATGACAACACTTAATGTTTCCTCGAGTAAACATCCAAAGTTATCCCGTAACTGAATTGTTTTAAATAATTGAGCGAAACAGCAAAAGTCTGGAGTTTTTATGCTTTCTTTCGAGAAGAAAATTTAAAAAGTTTCACTTTTAATTTAAAATCAACGCACCACAAAGAATATAATCGTGTTCGCAAAAAACACCTAACTAAAGCGGAAAAACGTGAAAGTGGTTTGAAAAATTAAAAAGGGAAAGAAAAAATGAGAGAGAGAGAGAATAAAATAGTAAGGAAAATAATTGGACCAGTAGGTTAAAGTGAAGTAATTCTTCATTCTGCAAGAGGTTGGAAATAGGTAGAGATTGTGCATTGAGTTATAATAGGGAAAGGGTAAGAAAAGTACTTAAGAGAACAAAGGGTTGATAACAAATGGTATGCTGTAATTAAAACTCCACTGCATATTTCTAAGCTACTTCTGTAGAATGTTTCAGCAGAAATACTTTGCACATAGTCCCGTAACGCCTTAAATGACCTACATGTAAATTATCCTCAAGTAGTTACACAAAGCTCATAAGGATAAGGGGGCCATGGCTGTTCTTCCTGTTTCAATAAACCGTCCATCTCCGGCCTCGAATAATGGTAGAGGCTCTAAACTGCTAAAACAGGCAAAATGGTCTCGTGAATGTGTTCTTTAAATTTACAACCTCTCTTCTCCTCACAAATTTTGCAGAGTCTTTTCAGATCCTAACTTTAATCGCAAATTTCAAGGGTTTATTGCAGGGCATTAACTATGTGCATGACTCTCATGCGATGATTTTTTGTCAGATCTTGAAAAAAGTGCCCGTCGGCGCATCCGAAATACATACTAATTTATTTAATACTGTTTACTTACCGTAATTCCTGCAAATTGTTTCAAATATCTCTTGAAATCCATGTTTCCTAGCAAAATCAAAGATCTTGGGAAATATTAAAAACATTTCTCATATTTTTTCATACACATGCTACTAGGATAGGTTACGGAAACTATTTGATTATGATGCATTTACCATTTGTAGTCACGATTGTCAGTCAATCCTATGGAGTGAGAAAATAATATAGAGATGATAAATTTGAGGGAAACCAAAATTCATTTTCTTAATTGCTCATTATTGTGGCCGTTATGTTTGTCTCATTTCATTGCGTTTATTTCCGTGTAATCTAAACTCTCTAAGTAGGTCCTCTCTAATTAAAGTTACATAGGAACAAATTATTCCTTATAGTCTCGTCACAATAAATGTGCCAAGCTTTGCGTGACATACTAATGCTTGAGGGAAATAAATAATTAACATTATTTGATTCAAATACAACTCAAGGGAAGTAATAACTGATTTAAATTAAGTTCAAACTTGATTGACTCGACGAATATCTTGAGAGATAAAAAGTATGGGACGCGACTAAAAATGTGTATTTAAAACAGAACACTACACGTTTACGCAAGTCACAAGGATGATCTATTTTCAGGAAGTGTATTTCGAATGGGTACTTCACCCGTCGCCGTTTTTCTTCAAGAACACTGCATTATGGGATGATCTGAAACGGTGAGGATCGACAACCCGTCAAAACACCGAAAACTTGAATGAAAATCATCGATAAATCCAGGAGAGGAACAGTTTCATTCCCGGATTCGAGAAGTGCTTCCACCAGGTTCATTCGCATGCATCATCTCATGAATGCTCTAAGGCCAGGAGAGAACGGAGTCGTGAAAACGAAACACCTTTTTTGTGACGCTGCAAAGCCTTTTCCCTCCGCACTCCCAAATAGGTAGGGAGGTACCTTAAAAACTCGTGTTTAGGCCTCGAATCGCTCTTATTTCTCCTCTCTCCAGCCCGACCGTATTGAGAGACCCACTTGCGACCGAGAGGCTAGGGGAGGTCTAAGGGGAAGTCCTTAGGAGGAGGGTGGGCGGAGATGAGAGTGGGGGTTAGTGGGAGGAAAGGAGAAGGAGGGTAGGAGTGCTCTGCAGGCATGCGAGTGAGGAAGGGTGTTGAAGACGGAAGGGAGGGAACTGGAGAGGGAAGGAAAAGAGAGAGAACCGAGTCGTTTCGTAGGCCAGGAAATAGCAATGGGGAGGGAGCGTGTGAAAGTAGGGTGTCTGGAAAAGTAATCTAAAAGGGGCGAAAATAATAGAAGGTGGAGAGGGGGCGAGGGACTCCGACCTGGGAGGGAAAGGAGAAAACGAAGGGACTGATACCATTAAAAGGGCCGGTGGAGGGAGAGATTGCGGCAGGGTAGGATACATTTACCGTAGGCGAGCGCGGGAGAGAGGGAGGGGCGAATGCAGCCGAGGGGTGGCGGGGAAGGCGGTTAGACGGGCCAGCGAAGAGGGACCCCTGATTCGCGCGAACGCGAGGCCATCTGCTCTCCAAATTCCTCATTAAAGCCATCTTTACGGCCACCAAGTCATGTCTCGGGCCGACTTGGATCGAAACGACCTTCATGTCACTATTCAGTAATTTCGTCGCACCCGGCACTTCGTCACGGCGAAACATTTGGTAAATCCGGGAAATATTTTCGTTGTAGTGAGAGAATCACGGTCTCACTCGCGCTCCCTTCGAGGGTGAGTGAGAAGACCCCAGTCCGGGTAGTCAATATATCAAGTTGGGCCTTTATTATGCATTGGTGGTAAAAAATTATGCGGTCTGATATTACAGAAGCTTATGTAGATTGCAGTTACTGCATCAGTATATGATTGTCACATTTTTCAATCAAAACATTTTTAAAATTAAAATGTCGTAAATTTTCTGATATTAAAAAGCATAAGCGATAATATGATATTTTAAATAAATAAAAAATAATTTTTTAAATTTATTTTAAGTTAATAACACTTATTCGAAGAAGATTAATAGCAAAATTCTTCCTTTGCTTGATCTTCCAAAACTTGAGTTTCTTTCATTCATTTCTTGAGCTTCCAAAACTTCCAAAGCTTGAGCTTCCAGTTTCCAAAAAACAATAAACACTTGGTGAACGATGGTAATAATTTTGATGTATCATATGTAAAGTGGCTTGCTGTTTGAAATTAAACATCAATTGTTCCGATAACAGAGGTAGAGTTCCCTTTAACACCATAAAAAACTGTCGGGATAAAACGGCTATGGCAATTCAAGGCATAGTAATTTGTTCTTTCACATAAGGTGGAATCTTAGTGAGATATATCGACTCAAGGTGAAAAAAAGCAACCAATTTAACATTCGACAAAATACAATATTGAAAGAAAGCTGAACTTACGAGGCTATTTTTAAAATTGTCAATCTTCTAATTTGCAATTTCTTTTATTAAAATATGAAGTATTTTCTAACTGCGTAGATATTATCAACTAGAAACAACCCAAATTTTTGTGAAAGCTCCCTTATAATCACGCTATACATGAGCATATAAATTAGACAATAAAGGGCCCACGAGTGTTTAATGCAGAAATACTTTCAAAGAACGAACTATGAGGACAGTTTACATTATAAGTTTTCTTCCCAAGTAAACCTAACGGTATCGTTGCTACGGGGTGAAAAAGATTCCCTTCGTCGATTTGCGAAAGAAATATGACGGACAACAAAAATGAATTCCTTTGGATTAAATCTTTTTCCAAAGGGCATTCAATTTCCCAAAAGGTTATCTGGTTTTCTACCAACATTTCTAGCATTTAGTAATTACCAAAATCATTATGTAATTGTTTTATATTCGCATTAATTTTCCCTCTGAGACTTCTTATTCCCCAAGCACACCAAAAGTCACCAATTAGATTCAGGTCTCGTGTTTGAATTTTGCGTAATTACTGTATCAGCGGTCGCCAATACTTCAGACCTCACGAAAAACTAAGACCCAAAAATTTAAATACCGTGGGCCAATCAAATGATTTTGTGGTGAAAATGAAGAAATTATGTTGTGGTGAACTAGTAACAGCCCTTTAAGTTCTATTTAAATACCACAAAATGGCAATTGCACGTAATCCACTAAAATAAAGCCATTAAACCCTATGTAATCGTGTAGATATTATTAGTGTGATATATTTGCTTGTGCTATTAATTTTCTCTGTCAACTACCAAAAATTTCCCGCCGATTACTTTCGGACGATAGCTACCGCGGCTTATTTGATGCATTATAATTTTAACCATCAGAGGATAAACGTCAGGTTCCAGGAGTGCTTTGAAAACAACTCTACTACTTCGAGCAAGTCCTGGTTTTGAAAAATTATGCAATGGCGTTTAAAAATCACGGAATTTTCCTCGACAAATTGTGTGCCCTATATCACAGTACGCTTTTAGAAACGAAAGAATTTTTACCCTCCGGAACCCACACCCATCTCTACCTCCCCCTTTGCCCCCTTCTTTTCCTTAAAAATTACCCTCCCACGAGAGGACGTTCTTGGGAACTCTTCCGCTATTCCCAAATGCATTCTTCGAAAGCGTATTTTCACGGCCGCCTTCCCCTTTCCACCCCTTGTAATGCCCACAATTTCTTCCTCCACTTCCCCCACCATGCTATCACGCGGATGTCGCAACCCCCTCGACTCTCCCTACCTCAACACCCAACACCCCCCACCCCTCCAGCCTCACCCTCTCCACCCACACCGCACCCCCACCCCCTTCATTTTTCTCATCTGCCGTAATGCGACTGTAATGGGAGAGCGAGTAACAGGGGAAGTTTGTCAGTTCGGAGCCGGGGTACAGTTTCAAGGGTGGGTATCGGTGATCGAGTCGCTGATTAAGCAGCTAATTAAGTTGTCGCGGGGAAATTGGAGGGAAGGGGGAGGTGGAGAGAAGGGATAGTGGGCGACGAGGGGAGAAAATGAGTGGAGATGGCGAAGGGAGGAAGGGAAATTGAGGAAGAGCGGGGATGGAGAAGGGTGGAGAGATTGAAAAGCAGGCGAAATGGAGGTTGGGAGGTGAAGTATCCAACTTCATCTCATTCAACAATGTAAATGTTGTTACGCTTCGCCGTCCGCGGGGAAGCCGGGAGCAGCTCGCGGTTGGCTATACCGCGGTTACGGTTGACCTCAGTATGTTTTCATCCTTAGTAAAACCAGAGTAAAGTCGTGGCATAGGATTACGGTGGCGATCATGAATCAAGAGTGACACATCCCAGAGTACGGAGGACTGATATAATATATTAGGGCTATTCAATGCATAGTCTCAAGTGTACGAGTCTCGTAGAGGATAAAGCAAGGGATGGGGAACTCATAGGCAGAGATCAGGGAACTCATAGGCAGCGCATCTTTTCGGATATTCGAAGGTCTATGGTTCGAGTTCCGGCAATGGAACTTATTTTCCGTACGTATATATGAAAAATAACAATTATTTGTAAGTGTACTGTGCTATTTTGAAGGGTGAACGGTGGGAAAGAAGTGAGGTTTAGGAGAGGAAAACGGTGAATGGGAAGATGAAGGGGGCGGGCTACAGCGAAGTGTGTTGGAGCGAGATTTAATTTGAATATGTGAAAGTGGTAATTAACAAATCAAGGATTACACCAATGTTTGAGGAATCGGAGGAAACGTTTAGAAATGAACTATATAGTTTACTGGCGGGTTTAAATGACTTTAATGACCAAATTAATAATAATTATCTATTATTTCAGCGGTTTACTCGTCGCAGCGGGACGCAGGACGTGGAGGATAGAAACGGAAAAACAATTATCGAATGATGGATTGCGGGTCACGATATGTTTTGTGACCGGAAACTGCGAGGAATATGTTTTTTGGCTGTTATCGTGAATTGAAAGGAGGGTAGACGCGTCACCTACGCAAAACCAGGAGTAATTGTTACACTGTGATTGCTATACGACGTTTTTTGAAATGCAGTTGAATCGTCATATTGAAAATAGACTGGAATTCTTTGGTCTGATGGATAGGGCAAGAGAGCAGAGGAGAAGGCATGTTTTGCAAAGTAGCCGAAGGCATGGATAAAAACCTGAACCCTCTGTGGACGGAGTTGTGTGTGGAGGGCGGTAACGACTGTTGTGAAGATTGGCAGGTGGGATAGTGGGACGTTTAAAAACAAGGTGTGAGGAGAGGAGGCTGTCCTGAAGGTCGGAAAAAGCTCTTTCAGTATTTTGGCCACCTTACGCATACCGGGAGAGGAGATAGAACAGAGTTTTAACTGCGTATTGGTGTTGGATTTGTGGTTTGGCGAGTATGGGGAAGAGGAAGAGATAATACGTCGTTGAACAAGGGAAGGTGAACAACCACATTTCAGAAGGAAGGCTTTGAAGTTATTTCAAGGACGGTCGAGTGATGGTTGATTATTGTAAATGCAATGGGCACGGAACGAGAGTGAATAGAAGATTGCGTGTTTAGTGTATTGAGGGTGGTAGTTATTGAAATTGAGATACTGTTTGTGGTTTTTGGGGTTGATGCGACCTGAGGTAAGGATCTGGCTGCTTGAAATGCAGACTTAGGTATCTAAAGGAGTGGCATTGGTGCTGAAGTGCAAGGAGGTAAATGAGACGGTGGAAGTGGAATTGAGTTGTGAATTGAAGAATCCTATGGTCTCGGGCTCAACTTTGTGGAGGTTCATGTTCGTTTAAATGAATATACTTTGTAACTTCCACACAATTTTTATTCGTACTACCGGTTTCAACGCAACGGCGTCATCATCAGGTACTTGTGAATTGAATTTGGAGAGGGAATTGGGGAGGTGGATCCAGATAAAAAATATGTCGTCAGTGCACCGAAACCAAAAAAATAATTTCAGAGCCTGTCAGGAAAGGAACTTCAGAAGTACCATAAACAAGTTTGCGTACGAAGGATTCATTCTCGATTAAATATATTTTTAATGACATATTTGTAATTTTTTTATATTTTAATGCATGTTGTAAAGAACCAATAAACGCTCATGATGGTATAATACTCATATTTTTAAAGAAATTATATGGAAAATTTTGAGCGAGGAAGGGCAGATCCATGCGCAAATCCATTGGGCATTGGGCATTATTCACTGAGAAAAACTGTTAATACTGATCAAGGCAACTCCCTCTGGAAATCCATATATTGGGAGTGAATGGAATTTTTTCTCCAGGGTTGAACCCCTAGATTCATGTGAATTCACTCCAGAGTTATGAGATGTTATTTTCATCTCGCCTTCCTATCTTTCATTCTATTTTGACCGTCTGCTCGAAGAACGGAAATCATGACTAATTGTGATTTCAGTGATGCTACGGATACTGAGCGGCCGTGGAGTGACATAAATTGTGATGAAAGGTGGGATGTTATTGAAGAGAGATAAAGGAAGGAAAAATTAGGCAATTTTAGGCACGGGAGCGACGAAAGTAGAGATTATTTAGGCTTAAAAGCATACTTTATTGTGATCCAGAGTATTATTTACGTTATTTAGTAACGTGTTAACCTGGGCTTATAATTTTAGTGGTTGTATCAAATAGTTTATATTCTATACCGGCAGGCTAGTTACTGTTAATAATGCTGCTGTCCTTAAAACATTGCTAGAAAATTATGAATGTCTCAATCAATTAATGCAATTAAAAATTACGTAAGTTTTATCTATTACATGTACCGTATGCATTTACGCATTTATTAGCCGTAATAATATATCATTTACTACGAAAAATGAGCATTAATAGATTCTTAGACGATTTCTAAACGTTAAAATTATGCACAAAATGAGATATTTTAGCCGTCTTCAGGAATACGAGATTCCGAAAGAATCACATTGTGGCTTCATAATTCAGCGTCACACGACATTTACCATAGAATACGCTAAGTATTTGTATTATGTAAACTTTAGGAGACACTCTCTTGAAATTTAGAAACATGAAAAAGCAATTCCGTTTGATAGAGGAACTTAGGTAGAAATCATGATCTTTTGATTTGAGAATTATCAACTGGAGAGTTACAGAGAAAACAGCAATAAATATAAAGTCCAGTACCGTCAAAATTGCTTTCAGTTATTTCAGTAACATTTCCTTTGTAAATGAAGCGTCAGTGAATTGTTGAAGAATTTTTAATATGATGAATACGAAAGCCAAAATATGACAAGCATTTGCTAAACTTTTGGAACCGATTTCGCGCTAAGTTCTGAAAGTATCTGTTTCTCCCCAATCGGCCTAATTATGAACCCGAAATTTGAATTAAATGTTCTTTTTTCTCAGTCCTCGTTGCTGTAATCCGTTCCATCAGCTTTCAGGTAAATTCGACATAGGGATCGATTTGGAAAGGGGCACGTTAGTTAGAGGGACCAAATCCCTTAAAATCAATTCTACCCAATCCCCATCACAAATCTTTCCCATTAGTGAAGAGAACAACGCGATAAATAGGCCTAGCTTCTCCCATCAGCATAAAACTTTTTTACCATCGATGGACAAGATTCTGAGATAACTCCAATGATCGTTTACCCTCGGAAAACCTGAGTATCTTAGGAGCGAGCGTCCATCACCGAAATTGTAATATCAAAGACTGAATAATGGAAAATTGCTTATTTTCAAGCAGTTGAAACAAAGGAATAGTGATTAAATAGAATGCATAAAAACTGTGGTTAAATGTATAAAGTACTTCGATTTATTTTGTCTTTCAATAACTGAATCCGATATGAGAAGCGTCTTACGCAACATGAGGATTAATTCAGAGTATTTTATATTTCTCTGATGACCCAAGGCAGAATTTATAGCCGTCAGTAGCAAAGTATGGATGATTTAGAATGTGCATTTCAAATCGGTCCCGAGCTGGTAATTTGGCGTATTTCTGCTCATTTTCGTCGGTTGCGCGGTATACGCTATGGATTAAAAATGAGTAACTCTCTGGAAAGATCGTTATTATTTGTGACCTAGTCGGATCGTTTGAAATTGTAAAGACTTTGCATTTATAAATTAGAAGTGGCTCTTCGTGTAGGTCTCTCTAATTTGCGATGAGTTCTTGGGCTCTAAATGAAATGATGGCTGCGCCCCACGAAAACATATCGGCCGTCATTTTGAATACAATTTTGAAATCACTTTCAAAGGAGACCCTCACATCTAATTCTGTTCCATTGCTGAAATGGGGAGAGGAAATCAGTTTAAATGATGGAAAACTACTCAATGGCCGTGAGGTAAAGGAGGGGGATGAAGCCATCAGGACAAATGGGCAGCACCTGGCATGGAGGTTTTAATCCCTTCAAATGACGTTGGTCTATCGAAAATGAGCAAACATTAGTCTGAAAAAATCTCAAAACCCTGAAGAGGAATGTTAAAATATTTTTTTTAAAGGAGGCCAAATTTGTCTTTCGATTAAATTGGGCGGAAGAAAAAGTTTTTAAAATGGTAGCATTAGGAAAAAGGTGGGCGTTCCAGGGCCATATCTCCGTCCCATGGCAAAAACGTGTCTCATTAAAAAAAATAGACCTCACTCCATGGCCCTTCATTCCTCAAACCTCCTCTTCCTCACCCACGCCAATTTCCCCTTCCCCCTGCACAACCCTAGGGGCGGACGGATGCAAGGAGGTCCGATTTGAATCCCCGCGAGGGACAGGGAATTTTTAAAGCAGAGATTTCTGAAGATGGTCCGATGGATGGACAGGCGGACATGAAAATGTGGCCGCTCTTTATCTCTTCTTTTTTTTCAAATTCGGCAGGGTGACCAAAATAAAATGCCCCGGGCAACATCGCTAATTGGTGGTATCGCATTGCCTCATGGATTTGCGGCCGAAGTGAGGGGAGCGGAGGTAGACGTTGACGTTGATGTCGGGTTGAGGAGGGTTGGAGGGGGTGAGACATGCGAGGGTTTTGGGTGGAGGCAGTGAAGGGGGCGCGAGTGAATGAGGGAAGGAGATGTGGAGGGATGTACGACCTGAAAAGCACTCGGGGGGGCTCGGGGAGGGGACGGGCGGGAGTGGGGAAAGGGAGGGGGGAAAGGGGAGGGGGAAAAGGGGTGGGTGGTGGCGTGATGGGGAAAGCAAAGAGAAGAGGGATATTAAAACAAACACGCGCACGCGGAATGTATTAATCGGATACAGATACGATACAAAATCAACGATGGCGGGTGAGCTAAAATATCGAGAGCGTTAACTAGCAATGGCACTTGCCGCCGGCGCCAATCTCGGAGTCTAAACGTAATGCACGAGCAAGCTTCAAACGCAGCATTTGCTTGTAAATATTTATCCTTTATTTTATCCGCATTTTGCCAAGAAGTTGCAGCCTTACATAGTTTTTTACTGAAAGCCTTCTTTACTGAAACATTTGCGTCATCTGGTATTTCATTAGAGACTATTGTGGTCATGTAACTCATAGTTTAAAAATAATGCTGGTAATATATTTCGTGGCATTTTAGGTTCAGTAAATTAGAAAAATATCACCCAATCAAATTTCACCATCTTCACAGTTCTACACCCTTGGAGACAACGAAAAAAACAAAACATATCTGTTAAAAATACTTAGATTTTGGCTAAAAAATTCACACGATTCTGTAATACCTGTCCATTTTTATACGCACCTTTTAATTATTGACG
Organism: Hetaerina americana; assembly: GCF_022747635.1. Classification (NCBI taxonomy): domain Eukaryota; kingdom Metazoa; phylum Arthropoda; class Insecta; order Odonata; family Calopterygidae; genus Hetaerina; species Hetaerina americana. The sequence continues at coordinate 94,566,024 of NW_027286874.1, forward strand.
CTGAAAGTAAGCCGCCATATAACCATACAGGCAATATTAGTTTTTTTAATAATTCCTTTCTTATTATATGAAATAGATTCGTTATTTTAGTCACCCTCTATTAAAATTACGTAGTTCCGTCCAATCTTTCAATCTAAAATATACTCAATAGGAACAGAGATGTAAAACATTAAACAGAGATGTATTCGTCCCCCCTACACGTCAATGCTCTGGTTCAGAAGTTGTCAAAAGTGTAATCGGTGAAGAAGAATAATACCCTCATGTATAAAATTCGATTCGGGAGTCATACACAGAATAGGAATGAAAATATTTATTGAAATACACATGCTCTTACAGAATTTTTGGGACATATTCATGAAATATGGAGAATGATTCAGCGGAAGGAGCTCTGGATGTCATGAAGCCAAACGGTTTGCGTAAATTAAGCTCTCGAAGTCTTTAATCAACTCTCAGGTAGAAAAAGATGGGAGATAGACGATTGCAATTTATAGTGGTCAAATTTTAAAAATGCGGGAATTGGTGTAATAATATGATAAATGCGAAAATTCCTTCATGGCGAATGGTCCGAGGTATTCTAAAGATTTCGCTGCATCTCGAAATGATTTTTTCCTCTGGAAATTTTGATAGCCGCTCAGTAAACCCTATTTTTTGTCTTACTTGAAAATCGTATGTTTAACATAGACGATGAGGATATTTTTAGTCGAACATTATTCAAATTATAAATGAAAAACTTATACTTATAAAACATAATGTTAAATTTTCGCTTTCGTGAAGAAATGAGTATGCCTACCATCTTGAATTATATTAGGGCGTTCATGTGCGCACCAACAGTCCCAATGCTTTAGAAGCTTTCTTCGTTGAGGTGGAAATTTAATCTTTCTTCAAATACGCTTAGCACTTGTCAATGTATTTATTAGTTAAGTTAATGTGATATGTTGATTATTAGCTGCCAAAGAGCCATGCAATTAAGTAATTACTTCTTATCATATGAAGGAGACATTAGAGCTCTAACTTCCGACAGTTATTAATTAAATATAACTTACTATTTGATTTTAACAATTAACGTATATAATGGGTGAAAATAACTCTTTATCTATTTTTACGCTAAATTTTTGTATTACTCAACTCGGTTTGAATAAATTATTGTCATAAACACTTGTAACCTTAAATTTGTTGTGTTGATTATTATTTGGGGTGGGTGAAGACCATGGGGTGATAGGGGTAACAGCATTTTTCACCGAGGGTGGGGGGAAGGATAAAATGCGGAGGGAGGGATACAAAGGAGGGTGAGGGAGATCCTCATTGTTATTGTTTCAAGCTTTGCTCGTTATTGTTCAATAAATCCCAAATTATTGTTTTTCAAAATTTCTTTGTTTTCTCTTTGAAATGCAATAATGTGAATATATTGAACAATAACCAATGATATTCTCCCTCCCCCTCCTTTGCACCCCTCCCTCAGAATATTTTCCTCTCCTCCCTTTGGTTAACAATGCTGTCGCCCCACTAACCCTGTCTTCAGCAACCCTAAAACGATGGACGCAAAAAATGTACGGTTTTACCTGATGATGTAAATGTGATACGTAGTGAAGCTGGGTTGCATATTAAAAAGATCGGGTGGAAATGGATAGAGTGATATCTCTCCCAATATTTATAATTCCCACCAAGTGAAAGCCTAGTCTGCTGTTCTCATAAAGTCAAATCATTTTGCTTTCTTCCCATGCTATTAAGGTTTTCTTCACAGGGGTAATTAAATTTTCATAGCACACCATCGATGTGACCGTATTTTATAAATTATATTTAAGCGTCATAGTTAATATCGTTAATCAATAATAATATGACCATCACGCTAACTTTCACGAGTGAAAATCAATTTTAAATTGACATCCCATACAACGTTAATGGAAACTATTCATTCAATCAACCCCAGGGCGACATGCAATCAAGTCCAATCAACAAAAGCAAAATAAATGAATTATTGGATATTGGTCTCTGTGGATTTAAATATTAATTTATAATGGAGATGTATACTGCCAAAGCCTCCAGCTACTAAAATGAGGAAATGCCCTAAAAGAAGATATTGAACCTATTAAAAATGCTTTTCAACAACTGATGATTGTTCAAGTTGTATTTATCAATAGACATTTCAACTCCTCCTTAATTTAAATGGCATAGTATGAGGACCGGAAATAGCTATACAAGTAGCTTGTATATCTATGAATGTATTAGTTTGCAGGAAATATGCTGATTACGTGAGACAATATTATCGCATACCAAAGACCATGATCTAAAGGTGAAAATTATAACCTTTAAGAATAGAGAAATTGGTGATTTCAATAAAATGTATGTTCATGAATACTAAATATGTATGATGATACTCGATTTTTATCAAACGGATAAATAACCTCGTGCAGTTTCTAAACATTCAGAAAATTGCACGATTAATTTTTCGCTTACCAAGGTTAGAATAAAGTTAATAAAATATAGAAAATTTCAGTTCAAATAAATATGAGATACTGCATTTTATGATTTCACATAATATTAGAAAGTAAAATTCATTCTTGTGTCTCTGTTCTCTATTTTTTGAGAATTTTGGTGTCATGGCAAAAGGGAGGTTTGAATTATTTTCCCTTAAAATTTCTCCATTATAATATTACTATTTAAAACAATGCCACTATTTAGTTGATCCGCCTTTATCGTAGACTTTCATTGCAATTCGAGATCACCAAAATTAAACGTACAAAAATTTGGTACCTGTTAATCGAAATACGTCAATTATTTCGCGAGAAAGGTGGGGTCGGTCCATTTCCATTCTAACTGGACACACTTCATGGGAATACGGCTCCAAATAGAGAAGGAGGACATGATTTTCGAATAGGGACCGGCGGCCTAACAAAACGCCGCAATTTATGGCCCAACCGGCCAATATACTGAGGGATTATGGATGGCGCCCGTGAAAGTGACGACTCATTTAACGCGCGCGGGATAAAGCGCCGAAGATTCGGAAAATATCGAGCGCCGGAGACGCAACGCGTAATTTGAGAGATGGAAAGGGAGGGAGAGAGTGGTCAGTGGCTGCAAAAATACGGTTTCCCGTCCGCTCCCTTCCCTTTCCCCCTCCGCTCGGAGAAGGTTGCACGGGTGAGCGAAGGGCGAATGCGCACGAAATGAAAGCGAAGTGGGGGAGGAAGGAAAAAGGGAGAGAGGGATGTTTGGACGATGGCAGGTGGAGAGGAAGAGGGTAAGGTTTTGAGGATTGAGGGCAGGGTTGAGTTCCCCAACGGTTCAGGGAGGGAGGGACGAGGTAAGTGGATGGGGAAGGCGAGGAAACGGAGTTTTTTGGGAAATTGGCCCTAGAAATTCAAATGTGGAAATGAGAGAGAGATTGGAAGGATGGTTAGGCAATTGAGGAAGCAATAAATCACGTCTTGGAGTCGCACAAAAAAATAAAGTTCAAGACCCAACGGAATCGTCGCGCGACGAAGAATCATCGACACGGTTAGCACCGCGCGGAAGCCTAACTGTCCGTCGGTATCAAGCAAGTAAAAAGTTATTCCACAAATATTTGGTGGAATCGAGAAATCTCCTCCAGCTTAAAACGCAAAAAATGGTATCTAGTTACATTAGCACGCCGTTTCCGCGCAGCAATATTTCCCACTCAAGCGTCACAGTGTAGTAATTATCAGCCTAAAATGAAATGCAATAACTAATAATCCTATCAATTAAATCGCAATGACAGAAGGAACAACGTAATTTTCCACAGAATTTTATCCATTTGGAGCAACACTTTCCACCGTGATATTCCACCTACATCTTTGTCGCAATACCTGATTACCCTGGCACATGTTTTTGTGAGGAAAAGTACGTTGTTCCGTCTAATGTATACAACTTTAACGAAATGGAGCCTAAATCCATAAAGTTAAGTTTATCCTAGAAATTAAGGTTTCCCATGGGTTATATCGGTAAAAGGGATCCTACTGTTACATGAAGACTGAACTCTAATTAAGTGTAGTCAGTGACTATTTTATGGAAACAAATCGATAAGAATACTAACATTTACTGCCACAGTCAGATTTCACAAAAAATTTTTTTTATAAATGTATTTCAATTATTGCTAACCACTTGTAACTCTGCCTACTTCTACATCCTGTAGCCTACGTATTCAGTTACTGTTCAGTCAAAATTAAAGCGAGCCTTCATCAACCTTCGTCGTCACATTTCCATGAATACGTAAAACAAAAAAAAATAAGGGATTCAGCTCGATTAACTTGCTCTCTCACTCTTACCACGCTTTCATTACAGTCGTTAATACCTCTCTCTTTCACGCCGTCTGGGACACGAGTGCTCTGTAATTGTTGTAATGGGGTTTTATTTCAATCGGCACTTTCCCGAGTGCGCGTATCGATATGTGGACATGTTACTTCACGCGCTCTATTCTCACATTCTTGCGCGGACGACAGCGGCAAATATGGAAATGTCCTCGACAAACCGGTAGGACGCGGAACATACCCGTTCCGCGTCCTTTCCTTCGAATGAGGCCCCTTTAATGTGTCTCCCTTTGTCATAATGTGAGATCGTTGAACGTGACGTGGTTGACATTCAAACCCAGGACCACAGCATGGGAGATGGTGGGAGACTAATGGAACCGCAGGAGGAGATAGGCGGGAGGGCTGGGGGGGGGGGGGAAAGTGTTGGGTGCGTCGCGAGGAAAGGGATGGCCAGGGGTGGGGTTGGGATGGGGGAGGGCGAGGACGAGCAGGGGACTGTAGGGGTTGATGGGGCGGTTTTGACGCCATGGAAGAAGAATTGATTGAAGAGAGGAGCTCCTGCGGCGAGTGTCAAACAGTGCTGCGCCAAACATCATTCGTTGCGGTTCAACTTTTAGACCCCGCCTTCCCCGTCCAACGATATCTTCATTATAGCCTTCACGACACCAAATGTTAATTACTCATTATACTGCGGAGACAGATTTTACAGTCGTTACTGGGAGACGAGGAGAAAATCAATTAGGGAATCGTTAAAAAAAAGGACCACAAGCGAAAGAGTTGTAAAATAGCTTGCTTGCGCCTCTGAAGCCTTCGCTCCGTGGAATGAAATCAAATTAAAGCAGAGCTCATCACGTGAACGGCTCAGCGCCCACAATAACTGAGCCTAGGCTCGTTACGTACCCATTGCCTCATTTCTCATACCCTCAGTGAATCTCAACTCGAACGCGAGGTCTGTTTTTCGCACCCGAATCGCGGAGAAAGCCCAACCCGTCAACCGACGCGCTTTGCACTGACGTCGGTACACGCCATTAAACTTCTAGCTGAAGCCTTGAACGCAGATGTCAGGGGACGAATTTTATTTATTTTTTTCATCCTCCCTCTAATATCTCCACAAGCATTGGAGGGATTTGTGGTGCGTTGGCGTGAGGGAAGAGGCATATGGGTCACCCACGGTGGGGGGAAGGGGAGGGGCGAGGGAGGAGGCGAGCGTTGGGGAAGGCCCATGCGCTGCGGGCCGAAACAACAAAAATGAAGGGTTGTCTTTTCCATCGGAGAACGCTCAATGGTGGGAGGTGAAAGTTCTCGGAATTTTGGAGAAGAGATTGCTAATTTCCGGCTCACTCGAGTGGAATCCAATCATGGCCGTGTTTTCACGCACCTCTTATTCAGGTGTTTGAAGAGGTCGGTCCCCTGCCCATAGCTCCTAAATCGGGGTACACGGACAATTCGTTCCTCTCCTCTCTATCTTCCAAAGAGCGATTTTCCGCACCTAGAAAAAAATCTTGGTTTTTTTCGACTCTAGGAAACTAGGATATGTTTATTTCTTTTGTACCCACACTAAATACTAAAAAAGTGCACAATATTTTACTCAAGGAAATTAATGTATAGAAGTTAAACTCTCAACAGATAGAATGATCTATTTCGCCGTTTACCTATTGAAATGGCGTACTTTTTAGCTACTCAGAAATATTGTGCAATTTTTCATTATTTTAGCATGTTTAATTAAATTAAAATAAATAGGAGTACGACCACAATTACTATACCAGTGGTAGTCTGTTTTTCAGAACCATGTCACAAAGAGCAAAAGGATTTTGCCATAAAATGTGAAGTTTGATTTTATTTCTTAGTTATGTTGCTAATCTTATGCAATATTCTAGTATTTTAATTGTTCAATTGTTTTCATTACCATGCTATTAGTTTATATAATCTTTAATGATATTCAGCAGTATTTTGATATTGCTTTGATGCAGCCCTCTGCTCACTTATTCAATTTGAAAGCTTAATGGAATCGCCTGACTCATGTTCTCTTATCTCTTCTCCCACATTATGTCTCTAATCTACCCTAGCCGTAACCTTCATCTACCCTTCTACAACTACCTTCAGGTGGTTGTATCAAAATGCGAACGATGAGACTATCAATTCATATTTTTGCATTGTTCGTTTACTCTTTTCCAGACATAATAGATAAGTTTAAATTGTGACACACTTAAGTTTTAATTGTGAAAATATTGGCTGGTGAACTAACACCCCCCGCCACACGCCCCTGCCGTGGCTTGCAGGGTATTTTGCAGACGTACATGTAGATATTCACCGGTCTGTGGGATATACAGTTAGCTGATTAGAAATACGGGATATTTGCAAATTATTTATCTACAACTATATAACACCCCGCAGCCGTCATAGGGGCTTAGAGTTATTCCAATAATTCTAAGTGTGCACATTATTAAATAACAATAGCGGCGCAATGAAAACACCTTTTTACGATGTAATTCTAAGTGTAAAATTCTAATGAACTCATAAGACGTTTTTGTTGGAAGTCAGGATCACCGAAAGTCTAACAGGGGTGTCTGCCGCTAGCACCGAGGTTACGAAGAGGCGCATGCATAAGCAGAGAGCAACCGAGTGGACGTATATGATATTTTCCTTACAGCTGATTGGTAGTTATTTTTTACTAAAATGATTTTAATTCAATAGATGGTCAACGAATCCTATTCTAAACATTTTTTTCAGTGCAATATTGAGAATAAACAAATAATCAAAAAACTAAAAAACGATGTTTAACGTTTTAAAATGAAAATGGGCGTAACTCATTCATTATATTCCCGAATGAATTGAAATGTCTTTGAGTCTACATATACATCATGCCCCACAAGCCGCCGAAAGGGCGTGTGGCGGGGAGTGTAAGGTCACGACCCTTGAATATGAACGATACCAGATGCAAAATCAACAACATGAAAAACTACAATCCACAGCGTCGCACACACTCATGCAAAAATTCCTTCATCCAACACTCATGCAGACACATATACCATAAACCAACAAACAACTGCACCCCAGGATGCAGGCATGGCAACCTTTTAAAGGAGAACGTGGGTCTGGAAAACCTATTTGATCCAAAAATTTGGTCCCTAGGGAACCCTGTTTCATAGTGATGCATTTAGTAAAAAATTATTTAATTGTTAAACATTGCTTTTTAGTCGGACGTGACTTCAACGGCAGTCAGCGCGGATAGCATATCCTATCAATCTTCCATTAATGGTGCTTTTCAATCTTTTCCCCACATCTATTATCACCACCTTCACTTCCTTCCGTGTTCTTCTTCTATGATGAACGCTTCCTTCGGCGGCCCTCTCAACTCATTTCGGCGAGGAGAGAAAACAATTGTTTTCAAGCTAATAATCACCCCTGAGCACCCCCGCTAAGTTTGCCCAATCCCTATATGAGCAATATATCGACCTCCCCCCTCAAATGGGGGAAGTGAAGAGTTCGTTACGTAGAATTAAATAATTATTTAATAAAAGAATTTATGAAATTACAAATAATGATAATAAATTAGTAAAAATGATACTTCACTCCACATAATCAAGAGGAACTATCTTACTCCTAGAAAAAAAAACATTAAGACTTTGGATAGTGCTGATTACACGTCAGCTTGTTTGGTGCTCAAGGGTGGTGGTTCAGCTGTTACCTGTAGCCCTCTAATAATCACTTGTCAGAGCACACAAATCCTAAATGTGGGACTAAAGCCTCTTGTTCTCATAAATATAATCGGCTCTGGACTGCCGAGGCATTGCTAACATAATCCTTCTTTTAGAAGTTGAAAAACCATCATTTTTTTCTCTAACAAAATTGTTTCATAAAGCAGAAATCTGAAATCAACAATTTTCTCTCGTCTTGCATTTATTTTCCTATCGTCAATTCATATGTCAGTAATAAATGCCACCTAGCTATTTTTATGTAATTATCTCTGCAGCAAGTTCAAAGAATTTTGGGAGATGCCTTGATAGTAACTTGAACGGAGTCATCAGCTGGCGTATATTGAAATGCATCAATTTCAAAGTGACAAAATCATTCGTCTGCAGTTGTAAACTTCTTTTCTTCCTGAAAAAAAATCATACCAACCATCAATACCTTTCGGTCATTGTATTTTCACATCAAGGTTCACTTCGATAAGTCAGCCATTTGGTCACCCGTTTCAATCCTATCCCCCGAACCTCATTCTTTGGGCTCAGCTGTGGTGATCAGTCTGGCGATCTTTCCCTAGTTGGGCACCTTGATGGAGGAAGGGGTGGACGCAAGAGAACTACAACCTTGTTCCACACGAGGCTCCATTCAGCCTACGCTACTCTCACATTTCCCGCTCGGGTGAAAAGTCATCCCTCATCGTGCACTCTGGTTGGGAAAGATGCGCCGAGAAGGAACACACGAAGAAAACTACCGCGCTGACATCGAGAAAGATGTCGTGGGAGCGTTAGTCAGAGAGGGGAAAGGAATATAATGTTCGTAATACTCCAGGAGGCTACAAATAAGCGCTAAGCAAAAAAAGATACATAGGGCCCGCACAATAAGTATCGTGACTGGTTCGCTGTAGCTTCAACAGATGGATGGGGGTCCGACCGGTCGGCTCGGTAGAGGGGTTCCCTACCACTCAGGCGCACTTTAGTTCAGTCACCTCAGGGCATGCGTTGAGACAGGAGGTGGATTTTTGTGACGTGTGATTGTTTGTGGTGCGCCAGCATGGAACGCACCGTCGAGTAACGCTACACCGTGACGTTTTGCGTTAAACTCAGAAAATCCGCGTCGGAGACCCTTGAACTCATTAAAGAGACTCATGGGGATGATGTTTGAAGCCTCACAAGAGTTTTTGAGTGGCAAAAAATGTTTAAAGAGGGCCGGGTGCTCGTCGACGACGAGCACCGCGTCGGACGCCCGACGACCGCTCGAACCGATGCTCAGGTGGCCAAAGTGAAAAACGTTTTGGACTCTGACAGGCGTTTAACCATCACCCTTATCAGGGAGGAGACCGATCTTTCAGTCGAAACCTTCCACACCATTGTAACAGAGGATATTGCGATGAGGAAAGTGTGCGCGAAGCTAGTGCTGAAAGTCTTGAGCGAGGAACAAAAACTGTCGCGGGTGGAAATTTCGCAAGAAATTTTGGGCTGCGTCCAGGAAGATGAAGATTTTCTCGAAAACGTTATTACCTCAAAGGATAGCTCAAAAGGAGCTCAAAGGATATCAGTTAGACTCCACTGAGGCGGTTCAAGCGGCGACGACAAAGACTCTCAACAGTATTCCGAAAACTGACTTCCAGCGGGCTTTTGACCAGTGGCAGACGGGCCGAACTAAGTGTATCGATGCAGGATGAATGTATTTTGAAGAATATTAAGTTGTCGTAATGATAACTGCAATAAATTTGGAACCAGTCCCGATACTTATTATACGGACTCTGTATTTTCGTTTTCGTGCAACGCTTTGGTTCGATTGCCGTACAAAATCGGATTCGACGCATCGCCAACAGAAACGAAGTTCCGTGTCGAAAAATTTATTCCGTTCGTCTCAGCGGAATCTCTTCTTAATTTCACCGCATCACGGAAATCAAGCCATGGTGGGAACCCAGCAGCGTTGAGGGAAAAAGTGGAATAAATCTCGCATCAAACGGCTTCCCTTGCATTCATTCGCATGAACGGAGAAATTGACGAAATCGGTACTGCGCTCGCTTCTCGCGCTCACCGCCTGGGAACGCTGTGGCAGATGATACGCTCGGATGAGGAACGGGCGAGGAAAAATGTTAATGAAACAATAGAGCCATCGACGAGGACGTGGATGAACTGGAGCGAGAGATGAGCATTTGAAGAATTACAAAATGCCACAAAGATCCTTTTGCATCCAATTCCTTTCGGCAAATTCGATTTTCACCAAAGCCAGACGACCCCATTAAGTAATTATCGTGGAGCGAGAGGGGTGAGCCGCAAGCGCGGTGTGGCATCCGGATCGAAATGGGGGGGAGCTAGAAACCCAGAGGTAGGGGCACAGACCGACTAGGAAACTGAATCACAGTCACTCGTAACGGGGGAAATTAGGGCCCTGAAAGGATTTAATCCACAAAAGAAAGATCGGAGGGTTCTATTGGCGTTGAAGAAGGCTCGGAAGGAGACTTTCCAAGTGAAGAGGGAAAACGCGCTAGCTAGCCGAAGAGGCGTTTGCGGCCATCGAAATGGAACTGCTTTCTCAAGAGGGGGAAAGAGAGAGGCTGGTGAGGGATTGGGAGTGGAGGAGAGGTTAATGAGGGGATAGTGAGCTGGGACTGGGAAGAGTTGGGGATTGGGAGTCGTGGAGAGGTTTATGATCTTTCCACGTGAAAGGAGGGGGCTAGAACCGAATGTGAATAATGGAGAGCGACAGCTGAGAGGATCGGGGTGGAGGGACAAAAGAAAGAGCGAGGGAGTTTTTCTGGTGTTTTGTGAGCTGTAATCTCTGGGGGACGTCTCTTAACCTCGTGCAAGGCCATTTAAATCCCTCGGCGGGAGTCTAGACTGTGTGCTACAAGGTTGTTTATAGGAAGCTGCAGCCTCAGTGAGGGATGGAGTAACAGTCGTAAACCCTTCGGATCCATTCACTTTAAATACGTCTTGAGGCACGGGATCCAGTTTGCCACGGTGCCATCATGAGGTCTGGTAGCCGCTGAAAAGGCAGTGCGGATTGACGGCGTGGTGGTTGGTGGTATATTTGAGGTTATATTTTAATGCTATTAGTATGAATGTCTTACCATTCAAATAACTACAAATTTTGACAGGAGTATTTCAGCAATTTAGTATAATAATGATTTTTCAGTTTTCAAAACATCTTCCTAATTTTCTTTAGATTTTCTCGACGACGGTAAATTTGTACAAATCCATTTAATACTATACTTCTCCGACTTTTGTTGTTTTTGTGCCCTATTGATAAACTTTACTCTTCTTTGGATGTACGAGGATTATTCCCCGTATTTGGATTATTTACAGGTTCAGATGATTAAACGTGGTTATTTCTACGATGACAACATCCAACTAAATGTCATTCTGCAACTAAGAACGCATATGCCCGAAAGAGGATTCGATTCCTCGAAAAATCGATGTAGGTATCTTCATCGTGTCTGAAAATCATCGTTACAAGTAATAAGCCAGTTATCTTATATTGAGGTATTCATTCGACCTTATTATTATTGTTGTTACTTTCTCTAAATCCTCACTCCCAAAACTAATGAACAAGAAAAACAACAGAGAAAATCTGCGTAAAATTGCTTCTGAAGACTAATAAAAAGAAGAATGTTGGGAAAGCAAATTAGAGGGAGGAAAATAATTAGCAATTTGATTGGAATAAAGGGAATTAGAAGGTATGCAGAACTAAATGACGAGCTACTGTGACCAGCATATCGGGGTTTAAGGATTATTATAACCAACAGGTATTCTGTATTGTGTCGTTCAGGGCTTATAAATGTACTACTGCGTAGCGTTTTTTTCGTCAAAATCCTACCATATCCCGCAATAATCCTGCTAATAATTATTCTTTTTCTCAAAACACATTTGTTGGGAAGAGATGAAATTGTAATCCACTGAATGTTCACAGATTTTAAATCTGCTTTGCCAAATATTAGTTGGAAAATTTGTATTCCGACCACATGCGACTTACCCAAACTGCTGCGCTCAAATATGCACAGTTGATTCGCCAATCAGTCTTTTCATCCTATCAGTACTGTGTTGTATACTAGGACACTTGGACTGTCCTGATTATCCTTATAATGTTTCTTAATTCATCATAAACGTCATAAGGGATGCGTTATTTCTAACAAAGTCATCCCTCCTATTCCCTCGTACAACCTATGTACCTTGCCAAAACATCCCATTTATTTCCCACTACTCCTTGATTTTAATCTGATCATATCCCAATGAAAACGATTACTTTGATTTGTATATTCTATTTCCGATTAACTTTTACGTGCATCATATACATTGGTCTAGGGGAGAGAAGAACACAACCCTTTTGTTTAATCTATAAATACCATAAACCACCACGAAGATACCATCGGCTCTGATATTTTCAAAACGCCGATGAGATAGCTGGCACCGTTATCTTTCTTTCTAAAAACTACATAATCAACTTAATTCTTAAATATAAAAAATAATACTTGCAATGTATATTTTATGACTTTAAAAGGCATAAACATATAAAAAGAACTAGTGCCATCCAAAGTTTAACATGTTATACCCTATAAATGTATGAGGACACTATCATCTATCACTGAGACGATCGTTTCGGTACCCTTGAATCGTCCTTTCCCCAGCACATTTTCAATCTCACGTCTATCATAATAGTAAGTCGTACAGAGTGTGAGACAAAATAAAATTTCCTGCTTTCAGCAAAGAGCATTTGCTTAACCCGTAATCCTGACAGCACAGTAACCAGACCACAAGCAACATGACTTCTCAGCGTGAGGAAATCGTTAGCACATCCTTCCCCTCCTTTGCATCATTCCTACCCCCGAGAGGAGTGCTTAGCGATGGGGGACGATGGAAGGGGAGGGGAATACCGCGGGTGTAGGGTGGCGGGTAAAGTCCAGCAGTGGAGCGGGTGTAATGGAGATTGGTGCCGCTCGGGGAGAGTTAAACAGCCGACGTCCTATCGTAGGGTAAGCGGAAGTGACAGCACGCTCGGGGGATTACATAAAATTTCCAGCAATTGATTGAATCGGACGCCACCCTTTGAATATGGATGCAGGTAACGAGGTAGGACATGACCGTCGACCACAGTTCGTTTCATTTCTCTAGTTCTTCATTTAAGTGGACTATAATGTGTCAACACGAAATAAAAGTTGTTCTCCGTAGTCTTATACAAAATGCATGGTGATGGCTTACAATTGAAACTTAGTTTTACCCTGCACTATATGTGTGTGTGTATATATATATATATATATATATATATATATATATATATATATATATATATATATATAGTTTATATATATATATATATATATATATAAATAAATATATATACCTGTATATATAATTTATATGAAGTTAGCACTAGCGAACAAAAGCAAAAACATAGAAATACACAAAAAATAAAATATGAATTTTCGGTGGTCAAGCCACTATTCTTAAGAAAGAGAAGGAAGGAGTAACTCTTCCTTATATATATATATATATATATATATATATATATATATATATATATATATATATGAGGTCTGTCCAATAAATACGCGAACTGTGGCCATAAAACCTTCATTTTGCAGAATTTAGTCTACATTGATTTTTTCCCCTTCAAAGTACTCTCCATTCGTTGTTATGCACTTATTCCATCTTCTTTGCCACTGTTTAAAGGACCCTTGGAAGTCATCGGCAGTTAGACTTTTCAGACGAGTCGAAGTCCTAGGATTCAAGGTCAAGGAAATCGTGTGATCTGCTCCATTCCACCTTCCCCACCCATTCTGTTTGCACTTTGTGCGTGTTCCTATCCCTTTATCTAATTTCTATATACATGTGTTCTCCATTTGAATACAAGCATTATATGAATATTATTATTATGTATAGGCGAAAACTTACGTGAAATGCAAAAATTCCCTTTTCAGGCTTAGTGAGAGAGAACTACTAAGACTGGGTCAGAGAACTGAAGCAAATCTATTTTTATTTATTTTGCTCTATGTATCTTCTGGTCGGTTTTTACGTTCCGTGTGCCACTGAGTATCTAATAAGCAACTCACGGCTTGTCATCGGATCACTCATGGGCTGATTCACTCACAGTGGACGCCACACTCTTGCCCGAGGTAAGACTCGAGCCCGCGACCTCAGGATTAGCAGACGGAAGCGTTCCCTATCTAATTATTTGGCTGCTTGATTTCTCTAAAACGATCTTATTATGAATATTGCTCCAAATAACCGGATCATGACCGACCCGAGTATTGCATGATGTGTAAAACGCTCTCGCCAGTCGGATTTTAAGTCGCCTTGATTAACGCCACCACGGGGATGAATTTGTTGTCCTAAGGTTTACTGTGAATGTAATTACGTTGCTATGGCATCATCCGTAGGCGGAAAGTAACATTGAAAACTCATTTGCTAGATTTAGTAAGGGATTAGGCGTAGGGTTATGCATCACGAATATATAATCAGATAAACCGATATCAGAACCGATAGAATCACGCACTCTTTATTTCTATGAGTATTCATTGCAACGAGCATTGTTAGCAACCCAAATACTAACCCAATTCCTTTGATTCCAAATACGAGAGGATATATTCTCGTTTGTAATCCTTTTACCACATTGTATAGTTTTCTTTACCAAAATATCACAGGGTGGCTCAAAGGCTTAAAAGCCTTTCGATGTCGAATTTTAATCAATCTTTTTCGTCTACAATTTCCTAATGAAACAAGAGACATCAATCACCCCAACGCGACAAAGAAAGACCCATGCTTTGGTCACTTGCAACATAACTGAACTCGAAATGAACTAAGGCTATAAGATGAATCGCGTAAAAGAATAAAACCGCCAATGTGACCCCGCAACCAAATTGTAGATACGTAACACGCCCTTCGCTAAGAGTACAAAATGAATGGGAATTATTAAGTAAAGAAAAGGGATTTTTTTCTTCCCTCTTATTCCTTCCTTAGAATTACTAAAAAATTGTATGATTACAAAGAAATTTAATTTTTTCATCCATTTTCTAATACAATTGGATGGTTTATGCTTTTCTCACGGCGAAAACATAGCAAGCGGATAAAGAGTTTATTGGCAATAGTTTCAGCGGTCTTTCTTCCCTAATAACATGGCCGGCGATATTTTCTTATCATTAATTGATTAACATAATCAAGTTTAAATAAAATCTCCTTTGGCCGTTATAAATAAATAAATAAATATATATATATATATATATATATATATATATATATATATATATATATATATATATATATATATACTTATATATATATATATGTATATATATATTTATATATACATATATATATGTGTATATATATATATACTTATATATATATATATATATATATATATATATATATATATGTATATATATATATATATATATATATACATACAGGGTTCGTCCGGAAAATAAGTGTACTGAGCTCAGGAAAAAAATGTATTACACTTTTACATATCTTAAGCTAATATTCCTCAAAATAGGACCCTTGTGAGTCGATACACTTGTTCCAGCGGCGTACCCATTCCTGGAACGCTCCCGCGAAGGCATCATCGGGAACCTCTCGAAGACTCGTCGTCGACCTCTTCTCTGCCCTCCACGAACATCTTGTGCCACCGAAAGATCATGTTTCTGGACATGGCTGACTCCCCGTAAGCCTGGTTAATCATACCGACAGTTTTGGTAGACGATTTCCCAAGCTTTACCGCAAATTTGATGGAATAACGCTGCTCCAAAAACTTCGGCATCGCGTTCCGTGACGTGGGTCGAGCGTGGAGGTTCGCGTTAAGAGAGCTCCTCACTACACCACAGTTCAGAGCCGACTGCCTTTTTCAGCGTCGCTTGCCAACATACCCCCCTCCAATCGCAGCCCGTCAGAGCGGTGCTGGGCGCGCCTGGAGCGGCGCGCCCAGCCCAGGAGTCAGTACACTTATTTTCCGGAAGAACCCTGTATATCTTTAAATATTTATTACGGCATTTAGAGATTTTCTTTAAACCTGTTATTTTAGGAGGCCATAGAGCTCAAGTTTCTTAGATTTTTGATCAAAATTAATAATAAGTGAACACCTTCTCCAATTTTCATCATTCCTAGCCTGATTGGGTTTGCTATAGTAGTCGTAAACCTAAAAAATTCGGTTATGGGTTGCAGTTGATTCGTATCGGCGTAGCGAAAACAGCGATCAAATAAGGATATGATCCCTCATCAGGTATTGATTTTCGCTGGTGATGTGAGGTCTGCCTCAGCGCACGTTTACGCCCGCCGAGAGGAGAACGCGTGCCCACGTCCATCTCGTTCGAAATATTTCCCGTCCGGAACTCTTAATGCTTCTGGGCGGGCTATCAACTATCAAACGCATCCCGCACGTCCCCATGCCGCCTCAACGAGGATAGCTTTGCCCACTTCCCCCAACTTGAGCGCGCAATTTGAGGCGCTACCGCCGCCAACCTGTTGGAATATTGGTCTGCAGTCTAGTGGGTGATAATGCACCGGATTTTTGAGAAGGCAAGAGACTGCTTTAGAGCGACCGCGCGAGGGAGGGAGACCTGGACGGCAAGAGGAGATGGAGTGATGGATGGAGGAGAGCGGGTGAGCGCGGAGAGCTGAGGGATGGAAGGGCAACGGGAGGGTGAGAGGAGAATGGGGGGTTCGAGATGAGAGTGGGTTCGCGGGGGAGGGCTTGAGGAGAGTGAGTTAGTGCTAATGGGTAGTGGAATGGGCGTGTGCCGTGATAGGACGCGACAGGTGTGCAAATGGGGCGTGGGAGGGTGGGGGCGGGGGGGGGGGGGGTATGTCATCGCACGCCGCCGCGCGAGGGTTTGAAACGGCCAGCGGGTGGAAGGGGGAGGGCATGAATTTGAGGAACCCTGCGAGGGAAAGGGAGTAGGGTTGTGGAGAGCGTGCCCTCCCCTCTTCCCCCTCCCCACCCCCCCACCCTTGCTTCTCGAATACGCACACCGGAGTGAGTGATTAATGGGATAGAAGTGGGCTTTCCAAAAAGAATTCGTTATTCATTTTTCATCTCTTGATTATCATTTTGCCCATTCAGAACCCTCCCGCCCGCCTTTTGCTTTCCCGCCACATTCCCCGCCCTCTCTTCCCCTCATCGTCAACCCGGCGTCCCCCCCCCACTCCCGCGCCTCTCCACCCCCAACCGTCCGAGAAAAGAGGATTAAGTGGCGCGGAAATGGCCAATTCGAAAGTAACTCGGGTCAGGGGTTATTTCCATCTCGCGGCAGAGAGTTGGAGGGGGGGAGTGACGGGAGCGGGGAGGGGAGGGGGGACTGCCCTCGTGTCCAAGCGAGGTCGACCGTTAAATTTTGGACGCGCCTCTTTATCAAGACCGGTCCTCATTTTTGAAAGTGGAAGTTATTCGGCAAAGTCAGAGATGTGGAAAATTGGAAAAATAGCTCCCATGTGTGATGTGTTGCGGGGTGGTAGGTAGGGGCTATATGGGCCGCACGTTTGTCTGCGGAGAGAATTCCGGGTTCAACTCCGGTGGATGCCTATAGGCACTCCGGTTACATTCAAGCTGAGTGATTTTCTAGATATCAGATATTTTTTGGGAAATCCCTGGCTGCAAAGTGTAAGGATTGATACCTTGACCTGATGTGCGAGTTTCACACGCAGCAATATGGCTTGCTAAAACATTAACTCTGCTTTAGTCTATCTAACGACCTTTCCACTGAATACTTTTTTATATGAAACATTTCTCATTCAATTAGGGTACATCGTTCCCCAAAGAATAGTTCAAATACGTAATTCGCTGAAGAATCATGCAAGAGGAGGAATTTTGTGGAGGAAAACTGTGAAGGAATACTGAGGGAAAACTTTTACTAATTAAAGATTAACAGTTAACTGAACCTCGCCTATGTGTCAGCATTCCACAGTCCACAAAAGGAAGATGAACCACTGTACCGCGCCGACCCCAATGGCGGCGGGGTACCGTTTTCGCCTGTCAACCCAGAGGTTGCGAGTTGGACTCCCGCATATGAAAGGTGTTCCACATATGACTGGGTGTTAGTAATAGTCTTCAATAAATGTTTAGGGGTAAGGTAAAGAAGGGACTACAGAGTCTCAATCTCGCGCCGATGTAGACACATGTAAAAGAATCCGACTTGCACCACGGTATTTGAGCCTCGACCATCTGTGTGATGAGCTAATTGGGGTGTTATTAATTGCTTTTTTCAAAAGCTAAAAACTGTTAAATTTGTTTCTAAATCACCTCTTGATAAGGGTAATATTTTTTCTCTTGTCATAAATATCACTGAAATGAAAGTAACTGCCCTTGATGAATGTATATCTAGGGAAACTGGGATAAAGAGTGGCCAAACATCAAGAACCATCATTTAAATAATGCCAAGTAAGTGAAATAGATAGAAAAAGCCGGGTTCCATTACTCTGTATGTAAAGTGAAATATTGTTTGATAGTCTCTTTTTTTCATAATTTCTCTGGATATTTAATTTGCATTAAATTAATAATCAGTTGAATGTCAATCGGTATTGAAAGCTAATGGTCATATCACCATTTTATAAAAAGCCCTTTATTCATAGATTAATTTATTCCAGTTCCTTTAAAATTCGATTAACTGTGAAATATTCCTCAACATATAGCTAGAATAAATTCTTTTCTCTTGGTGCTACCCTCAATGCTTATCGTCTGAGCAAGTGATAATCAGGGAAAATTTGAGCACACCCGGGAAACAAAAATCATGGAATATTTCGCGTAATTATATCGAAATTTGTCCTGTTTAAATCGTTGTTCTGATTATTTGGTAAAAGTTACAGAAATGAAAAATGATCTCATGAAAACCAATGGCCTGAAAGCCATTTAGCGCTACCGAATATATCCTCCCTCTTAATCACATAAATGACGTGGATTAGTTTCCGGAAAAATAAATTTTTTGGATGTTTTTCAAACCTAAATTCTCATAATTCAACACTCCTGGGGAATATACTGGCTCTGAACGAGGAGGAATGTGCATACAAACAGCGGAAAAAGGCAGGATTTGTTTCCATTCAACAAATTAAGTCCCTCAAACAAGCATATATATCAATTTTTTTAATGTTGAGTTAAAAGGAAACACGAAAAATAGGTATTTCCATTTACAAGGCCCGAAATTGCATTAACGATCCAGACAATCAAAAACTAAATAATTACATAATTTTCAGCAGAAATCATGCTGATGGGAATATATTATCTCTTCGTGCTTTCTTCAATTCAATCTTCATTGCTATACAGAACACTGGAGAGAGAAGGAAGAGCAGGTGATAACTTTCAACAAGCGAGTGATTGCTGTTATCTGAAAGATAAAATGCAGGTGATTGCTGTCATCTTAAAGATTTCGTACATTGAAACATGAACATTATTTAAAAATCATGGAGATTTAGTAAAGTTAGCCTTGGTGTTTACTGAATAGCTTCGGTTTATGTTTTCTTTCATGCTGTTTATTTCGTTCCTGCACCCACAAAGTTTATTTAAACCATTCAAATAAGAGTACGAAAGAAATTAACGTGTGCATCTAGGCTAATCTCAATAAAATTCACTTTTATTATTTCCTAGTTTTATGTTTATACTCAGAAAAATCTTTATTCCTCCCGTCATATCTTTGGATCAGATTGATGATGAATCTACGTGATACACGTAGATTAAGTTTATTTTTATCTTGTGCTTGTAAAAGATCAATTATACATGGAAACCCTGAACTCAAAGGATAACCAAGAACGTTGTTCATCACTTTAACTTCACCTTCCGAATATCAAGTAGCCAAATTTATTTAAATAAGATTTTGAAAATAAATCATCGGCCAATGAGAATTCGAAAAAAAACTAAAAAACGACTTTTTGATACAAAAACTCATAAACTGCAGAAAAAACCGGTTTCCAATCTACTTAAATGGAATATAAATACATATCAAAATCAATTTAGAAAGATTTAAAAGGTATAATTAATGGTACAACATTTAATTGCATTCATCTGCAAGATATCGGCATAAAATTCGAAGGCCTGGTCTCTGAAATAAAACATCCACAGTTGGATTCGCCATAGCTCTAAGTTGCTCGATTAATTTATTCGGCTTGTATGGCATAACCTTCGTGATCCTCCTTCGTTCATGATGCTAAGAGTCTCATATATTAGTAAGTGGGTGTTAAGCATGCCCATGAATCAAACAGTCCTTCGTGAATGAATACATATGGAAAAAGACACGTGGCTACATGAAGTGGCCACCTGCTCGAAAACTTCCCATCATTTCCTTCGGAGAGAATCTAAAATTGGGAGATGAGACGGAGGAGGATGCGACAGAAGTACGCATGCAGGCACAGATGGAGAAAGTGAATGGGGTAATGGCGAAAATATTTCGCTGTCAATTCAATTACTTCAGAAAAGATAATCAAAGGGCTAAAAACAGAATAGATGCGTCATTCGCATCATCCATTCATTATATCGTGCAATTTCTCTTTAGTTTTTTCATCTCTCACTCAAAATTCAGGGAAACAAATTGCTCCTAGATTGACCCCCTCCCTGTCTGAATTTACGTATCGTTAATTTTTGCTCGTTGGCTCTAATGACCCTGGTTGATCATCAGTATGATCGAATATGACCAACCACTCCACTACGTCACCACGTGGAAGCAATGGAAGAATTTAAATTGTGCTACAGGCACCACAGGTCCCGAATTCAGCAACTGAGCACGAAAATAGATTGATTAAACTCGCGTTTCCGTGCTGCTTCGCTTCCCACCGACACCCTTTTTGCAAAAAAAAAAGTTTTCAAACCCATTTGCCTCCCGAGAGCGTATGTAATGATTGGACGACCCCTCATTTGAAGTAGAATTTGGGAATAATTCAGCTTTTCCATACATTAGTTTGAAATTGCATCAAGGTCAACCAGTAAGATATTAGTATTCAGGGTCTCTACATGGGAAACATTCCGTTTCAAGTTCAATTGCGTGCAATCTGATTATTATTGATGTAGCCTTTGGATTTTCTGGCACTCCAAGAGACTATGTCGTGCCGAATTATCAATTTAATAGGTCATAAAGTCAATATTAGTCATTGGATGATTTAAGTGGGGAAGAGTGTCGGGCTATGACTGGCGATGATGGTAATCCATAAAAAAGTGTTTCTATGCTTGAAATATTGCATACTTTCTAGTGTTTAGAAACACTGTAGTACATAGCACGTGAACAGTATGAAGCAATATCAATATAAAACTGAATTTCCGTCTTCTCTAAGTACATTGCAATATTGATAGATTTACCAGGAGTAAACTTCTCAATGTGGTCCTCTTTAACTCTGGTCTCATTTTTAAAAATATATTCTCTTATAAAGCCATGTACTTAATTCAGGCATATAATTGAGTAATTATTGGCATAAACGACCGAAAATATTATCGAGAGGTAATCAGGAAAAATTGACAGACTGTGGGTGGTTGACTGCTTATACCACTGTAGTTCCTCTCAATTTTTACTTCGCTCCTAAGCGTGTCGCAAATATTATTATCCTTCCGCCATCACACCCGCAATAAAAACAGAAAGGGATGAAGTAATTTCATGCAAGGGTATCTCACTCGTTATGCTAAAATTATAATTTGTCCAATGGCCTTTTGACGTCCAGCTTTAAAACACCGATGGACCATTGCATCGGCAGTTTTGCAAGTAAGATCGAGAGCAGTAAAGTTTCCCAATATTTTTGAGGGCGGAAGTTCGAAAACTGGTTTTACCTTTCAAAATCTACGTTCAGTTTCCCTTTATGAGAAAAAATTACGCTGCATTTCTCTACGTTCAATGAGAGCCAGAAGTAAGTAAAGAATCTCTCGCCGGAGCGCCCTCTAAGCAACAGCTAGATGCGGAGCTGAGGCATGGGAGGAAAGAGAAAGAAAAGCTACACGTAATTAGAACGGAATGTTAGACGGAGGGCAAGAACAATGCTACAGTAGTTTCTTGGTGTTCTCTTCATTCCTAAGGCTAGAACAAAGAGCACATTGGTGGCGCAAGCCGTCGAATCCATACAATTGCGGTTAACTAACATAATGTATTACGAATCGTACAACGAGGAAACAAATTCGTTGCTTTTATCTCCCATTTTCCGAATTAACCCAGGTCACTAGCGGTGCATAAATCCCGTATTAAAATCTGGCTTCAACCTCATGCAGAATAATGCATTCAAAATAACAGCTTACATTAATTAAACGTATTCACTTTGTCAGATGAAACAGTGAATTTTCACACAAATTAGTTTAATTAAAATAAAAGTAATTTTCGTCACATTCGTCATATCACTTATATGCATTCATTTCGCGTGTGCATTATATTTATGAATAGCACCATAATTTATTATCCGGGCAAGCCTCTCTTGGTATCTGAATCTCTACCCTAGCTATGCGATTTTTCGGGTACCAGGTCTTCCAGGGAAACCATGACCGGCACAGGGAAAGGAACTGGCCCCCCTACCCTGATGTGTGAATTTCACACGCCGTCGGGCTTAGTACTGGGTGGACTCTACCATCACCTACCAAACCGACCTTCGGGTTGATTACTGTGTTTATGGAATATATATATATATATATATATATATATATATATATATATATATATATATAAAATATAGAAACACAAAAAAAGATATCACTCACACGTTATTTCTTGATAATTTCGACGGAATTCTACTCCGTCTTCATCGGAAGATAGAGAAGTAATACACATATACATATAACATTTGGACGGCACAGTAGAACACAAAAAGAAAATAGATAACATGTAAAAGGCCACTTATATTTTTAAAAGTTTGAGTTTTCGGCCTTCTCTGAGGCTTTCTTCAGGTCAGTCTAACCTTGAAAAAGTCTAAGAAACTTGAAAAAGCTTGAAAGACTGAGAAACAAGTGCACAGGTCAGTTTAATAAGGGCGTCTAACAGAGAAGCTAACAGGTCTGAGGGAATTGATACTAAATAGAGAAGAATGAAGGGCTGCATCAGACCAATTTTAGGTTGGAAACACAGATCATGATTATAATGATAAATAATACGATGGTGTCTCAAAAACAAATGTGTATAAAAATCATACATTTATTTATTTCTTTGTTTTCCTCTGCAAGCGCATGTGAAGGATTAAATGAATGAAGAAAAGTCTAAATTTTGAGCAAAAAATTATAATTGAATTACAAACCCTCATAAACCGAATAAATGAATTCGTTCAGAGTATTGCCAGTGGTAAACGTGCTCGGGAATAAGCTTAGGATAAAGTAATGCACTATGAGCACATAATCCGGAAGGTGGCTACGGGGTTTGGTGATCTGAGAGATGGAGGGTGCGATTACTGACCTAAGGGTTGCGGTTTCAAATCTGAACATGATGAGTTATTAAGTTTTCGCGATTTTTGTGAAACTATGAGAACTTTTCGGTAAAGTCGATACGGCACCGGAAATGGAGCTACAACGGATGTGAATTTACTGTAGGGTTTAATGCCAATTGAACACAACCTTACAGTAACATTTTTCCTCGTTCGGTATTTTTTTATTCATCCGTTCTTCTGCAGTCACTTAACACAGGATCCTAACGACAATAAAATGTCTTTGAATATAAGATTATTATATCTTTCATGTCATTATATTTTTAAATAAACCTAGGTTTTCAAATTGCATTATTATGATTTTTAGTTATTTTATTCATTAGATACGAATATGGTCGTATATAGTCAATCACTTTCCCACAACCTTTCAAATTCATACGATATTGATTCTTTCACGTTCACATGTAATGATTCTTATCAAGTGTTGTTGGGTGCTTCGGCGGTTGAGATCTTTTTTCAATGTAAACCTGATCTAATTTAATTGCCTTATACATCTTAACGCAATTCAAGTGCATGAGGTTGGATTCAAACACACGGCCTTCGATTTACTAGCAATCATTTCAGTCACTCCTACTCCTAGATTTGCTATGAAATTATGATTGTAACAGTAAATATTTCCTATTTGCATTAAGTTCTTAATCATTTATTATTATGAACTACTAATATTGAAACTAACAAAGAACCTAATGTACCGATATTTCAAAGTTTTATCCCCAGTTAAACCCTTCTCATGACTATACATTTTTGTTTACTTATTCACAGAGGCTATTGATGATAAATGTTTTAAAAATCGTTGGATGAAGAACCGTCTGGACATCTTACTTATCAATGTTCTGATACGTGGAAGGAAGAAACTTTTTACAATACAAATAAATTAATGCTATTTTTTTGAATTCTCAAACATTTTGCTTGCGTCTCATTTACTTTGGAGCAACCCTTGGCTTTGTTTCATTTGTATCCTTCTATATGTAATCATTTGAAGTCATTTTTGGAAAGCGACGGGGCTGTTGAATAAAAGATTTTTCTTGTCTTCCCCCGCTTGCCAATAATGAGTCGCCCACCGAAATTCGCTTAATCTGCTTGCTTGCACGAATCTAAATGGGTGTCAGACAAAGTAGTTTCTTTCTTTATTCACGAATTTTTCAAATTCCGGGAACGCGTGGCGGACGAGGCGGCTGCAGTACCTTATATCCCTACTTCCTATGAGCTCACTCTTGCCATTTCCACGAGAGGGTGGCCTGGAATGAAATGAGAGCAAAGGAAATGGGATGGAGGTAGAGTGTGGGGGGTGGGCGATACATCGGTAGTAGGGAAGGGGGGGCACGGTGCGCAAAAGGGTTGCAGGGCAGGGAGGAGGAGGAGAACTACGCCGCCGAGATGGCTTCACACGGAGAGAGAGAGAGGAGGATAATGAAAAGGAGGCAGGAGTCTTAACGCTACGCGGATTAGAAACGAGAGCGCAGAGGTCGGAGGGGGTTGCTAGGGGATGGTGGGCGCGGTGCAGGCCAGGGAGGAGGCAAGATGGGTGGTGAACGCGGGATTTGTGGAAGGGTTGGAAAAAAGGGGGTGCGAAATTGTATGGTCGAGGGGGAGTATTGAGGGAGCTTCATCCGCTCAGCCCCTACCGCCGCCCCTTTTCCCGCAACTCAAGGGGGGAACCACCTCCGGGTTCCCCCTCTCCCATTCCCTCCGTCCCGCATTTTTCTCTCTTTAGTGCTTTAACTCACCGTCCGCAATCCATTCCCCTCCAAGTCAAACGTTTCGCAGTTTTACCGCCTCTTGGATCTTCAATCTCATCGCCATAAACTATATTGCCTCTACGGTATGGACCGTGAATCTTGAGAGTGTATGCTTATTAAGTTCTCGAAAGTTTCTCCTCGGTTCTAAACGGTTTCATTCTCGGAGCAGGTAATATTCGAAGATCAATGAGCATACTAAAAATCAAAATGTTTTGTTGAAAAAGAGGAGGAGTACAGCTCAAGTCTAGTGAAATAAACTTTGAGAGAATGGCCCAATATTGAAGAGTTTATATGTGTGCAACAAACCCCTACTCCTCTAATATCTTCGACGGAGACGAATGATGGGGTAAGATGAAATCAGATATTCACTGTAACTAATAACCATGACAATCAACATAGCCTTATGAGTAAACAATATACGATAAGGACGCAAAAAGCAGAAAACAAAAACTATAAAAATATAATGTCATCGTATTTTTGTTAACGCTAGAACATTTAATGATATGTTTGAGAAATAGCATAATTTCCTTTCGCCATTTCAATTCTTAGTTGACTAGCGCATATTCTCAGAATCCGAGGCTACTGTGGGTATGTAAGCACTGAGTTCTGCATGTGCCTCATCAGAATCGAGATATCAAATAGAAACTCTTCCTTTTCTCTTGGGTGATGAGACCTTCGTTGAAATCCGAAGAAAACGCAGTTTGTTAAAACCTCACATCTTGCTGCATAGTTTTCGGTGGATGCTTAAATATACATACGGCTTTTTGGGGAATATTTAAATACGGCGTGAAAAGTGAGTCTTCCAGCGTCCAATCCCCCTGTATTTAATCGCAATATCATCTCTCTGATAGAGATCAAACCGTGAAAGAATACTCTGCTGAAAAATATACTTCCAGTTTTTCTCTAGTAAATTTTATTTTGGAATTTTGCTAAGATTGGAAGCTAAAAAAATGTATTGAGGCATTCTTGACAACATCAAATCGCCGAGGGGTTACGCGGCCACAAGAGAGGCTGATATCCATGAGGACCAAAGATGTCGTTAATTTCGAGAAATATTGTGCAAATAAAAAAACATAAATTAAGCATTGGCGATCATTTACCAATTATTCATAATAATTAAAGACTGGAAAAGGCTTCGCAAATTGTGTTATTTGGTCGGAGAATTATTTTTTTATTACATAACTGAGAAGTTAGAAATTGAAGTATTTGAAAATGACAAAACAATAAAACACCAACGAAAACATAACACATAAGATATTTTGGAGCATTCATAATTCTAAATTGACAATAATAAGGCACCTATATGGAATATCGAAACGTAAAAATAATTTATCGCTCGGACTAAACATCTGTTGGTATAATTGCTGCTTCGGCTTAATAAACTAAAGGAATAATCAGACTGAGGCATTCATTGGTTACTCGTGTAAGTGACACTTTATCTGCCATTTGAGTTGTGCTGAAACTAAACCAGATGTGTTCTCTTTGCTGAGATAATAATTTAATTTTTTCTATCTTGAATTTTAACTGCATTCATGTACAAAAGCCTAGCTTTGTAAAATATCCCTATACAAATCTTGCTCCCTTTGAGACCGCAGTAGATATGCTGCACTTCTGCTAAAAGGTGAGCACTGATATTTATTTACACCATTTTTGTTAATCCTTCTTCCACAAAAATAAATTTTCTTGTCGACTGATGCCCTACGGATGTTTAGCCGCTGTTTGTTTCCCTACTTCTAGATGCTTAGGAACTCCTTATAATTTCATGCACAAAAATAGACCTAATCTCCTCCTTTACAAGCTATTTTCTATTCAATGTCTGTATTATCTTTCCGCTTCATCAAAATTTCCTCCTCTTGCGTGCACTTCATTATTTCCTTGAAAGTATTTTTTTCTTTCCGAAATAATGAGTTCCTCCCAATCCTGCTGAATTATAAAAAAATTTAATTTTTTTTCCTAGAAAGCTTTGATACGGAATTACAGTTTTCACGACTTAAATTTACGTTGTCGCTGCTCAACTCTTCTTAAGTATTACCCCTTTTAGTTGATTAATTACTATTACTACGAGTGTGCTTCACTCGAAGAGCTTCACATCTAGCTTTTGCAGTGGACGTCAACAACCCAATGTACCAAAAAGGAAAGCACCATTTGCCATTTATCATTAACGCACTACCAAATACTGAGAAGTCATCTTTTGACTAATTAAATTAGCTTCACTTCGTGGAGTTGCCAAGTTAAATAAAGCAATCTCTAGAAGTTTCAACCCATTTGCTTTTGAGACAGGACCCTTCGCAACTATGACATAAAACTATCATGAAAACTTCATAGCATATGTAAATATATCTAAAGTCTCTGCTCTTTAGAACAATTCTTGTTGAATAGAATTTGCTTGTTAGTATAATGGCTCATAAACATAGGAAAACTTTATCAGAGTGAAGAAGTGAATGAGTAAGGACCTATTAACCTTCGGAAACGCAAATTGAAAAAATACCTGTGATCATTTGAGATAATCCAAGTCTCACAATATCGGGACGATTTTTCGAAAAGCGTCCGTTTCAATTAAAAAATACATATTCATAGAATTTATCTTATCTTAGACTTTATATAAATAAGGGGTTCGAAATAATCTTACTTTACAAACCATCGCAAATCTCGATTTCTACAGAAATTAGAGAATATGAGATGGGAAATTAATGTATGCAAGTTAAAAATCAGGTATGCTTCAAGAAATTTTTCAGAGCAATTGAATGACTATACCAAGAATCGAGCAATAATTCTTCAGCGTTCTCCCATAAGACTACGTTAATATGAACTGGCCAGAAATATTTCCTAAAAATCTAATTCAATGAATGATAAATCTTTTATTGTTAGTCGCAGTCACACACCATTGACGTAGTCACTACCGAAGTCTTTTTACGGGCCTTTAACTTAAATATTTAACCATCTTTCTAAGAGTCTAACAATATCAAAGATTGTTGTAATACACTTCTTAGACGTTATAATGGCATTTATTTGGTGCTTGGGTTTATTTTTTACTGGTGGTCTATATACATCCGTCTTTATACCCCCCACCATACGCCCTTGCGGTGACTTTCGGAGTATTGCGTGGATGTAGATGAAATTGAATGTGGAAAAATACAGTTTAGAAAAACTGGTTAATAAAAAACGACGAAAGATTTTATTTAACAGATGAAGCCACTTCGGCTCTCCCAAACCTTTATTTTCTGTCCTAGTTCTATATGCGTAGACCTTTCTTAGGCCAAAACAAAACAAACCACCTATTCCAATTAGGTATGGTTCAAAGGGGATACCCAAATGTTAGACTGCTATTTTTTATCTTAATTCGACGCAGAGTTGTTTCCGGCTCCACGTGGCAAGGATTCCCTTCGTCTATACCAGTCTTCAAGAAAAATAAATTTGAGCCTTGAGAACTGTGTAGGAAGCGATAACATATGAGTCTCTCAAGGATATTTACATCAAAGAATCCTTTTCATTTAAAATGCATACTGTTTTATTGAATAATTTCTCTTGTTTCCTTGTAATTTTCAACACGACGACGCGATTTTATACTTTTGATCGTACATCAGGGAAAAATGTTCATTCCGCAAACTGGTTTTGGAAGTATGGCTTCAGATTAGTTAGAACTATTCATTCATATAAATTGACGATATGTAAACCAATACTTCCGTTGCATGTCCTACGATTTCATTTATATATTCAGTTATATATTTAAGAGTCATTCTTTGTAATATTCCTCTAATTTCAATTACTATACTTGAAGATTCAAAGATATATCGTCCCCGTTACAGAGAAAATAAGATAAACGGGAATAATAAACATGTTATTTCGTACTCATTTATAATGATCGAGTATATGAACCGTTATTTTGGTTTTACCATTATTTCGGCTCGAGAAAAATGTTTCTGAGAACCTGACAAAGATCCACGAAAAGTTGAAAAAAGAAGGAAAACTTTGGAAGGAAGAGGAAATCATTATACACATTTGGAGAGGGTAGTTTGCTAAGGAAAATCTTAGAAGTAGAAATTTGAAAATAACTATAGAGGAGGATCTAAGATTGATTAGGAACCGACAAATTTAGGCTAAAAAGCGAAGACTTTGGTAAGCATAATGAAGCTTGCCTGTATTTTATAGTATTCTGAGTTAAGACCTCGTTAACTGCATCATTAGATTAAAGGATAGCTGATGTTGATATGTAATGGCATTAGTTTTGTTACATTTTCATGCTTTTTAATCGCTTTAATGTGTCAATAAGAACTAGAGATTAATTCACGTAGCTGATAGGTAGTAATAAAAAAATCTGCATATTATTAATCAAGTTAAATTTGAAGCTAATGATTCCTTCTAAAATAAATCATAAGTACAATATTTAATTTAAAAAGAATGATTCTCGCACACTTATATGCCTCAAATTTATACAAAAACATGCAATTTTCTTTCATTTAAAACTACGTACAAGCCTTGTACGTCCATGCATTTTTAGGGCGAAATGTAGTGAATAAAATATGAACAGGAAACCACCAGAAGCCACGACGAACCCTGGCAGTGCTTCAGATCTTTGAAAAAAAAACACCGCATTCAATGCTCAATAAGATTAAGTCGCTAATGACACCTTATGGTGTATACAATACAACCAAATTGGGGCATCCAAATGAGTACGATCGAAATCTTCAACAACAATGCAACTCAAAGACCTAAGCTAACTAACTAACGAAGACAACATATTATGATGACCCGTTATCTAATATGGCGGTAATGTAAATTGTGATCTTAAAAGCTGTTTTTTGTCAGTTAGCTTAAACATTTTTTGGTATATTTATTTACTGCATATTGACACCTGGTTGTTCAGTCAGTTTAGATCCTAATGGCGGAATGGCAATGTTCATTATTTGCTTAAAAGGGTTCTGAAATGACCAAGTGATGAGAAAAAGCTATGTAAAACATGTGCCAAGCATACTGAAACGTGATCGGAATCTTTGCAAATGTTATCATCATGGCCTTCAGAGTCACCAATATGATTATAGGGAGAGTCCGAATGGCGATCTATGAAGTGCATTACTGTGGTCTTGAGACTATCAATATTATTTGCGGGAGAATGATAGCAATCGTCGTCGATTACTGTAATTCACACCGATGTTCATGCCTATGTCAAGAGAGATCTTATCTGTAGCCATCAAGAAGTATATCGGCGTGTTTTCTGAAGTTCGACACAAATACACAAGGCTAACCAACACCGTCATGTTAGTGCTCCATCAGAAAATGAAAGTATCTAGTCCATGATTATCCGCTACAAATTTGCAATAATATACGCTTATTTGATTTTAATTTAAATTAATTCACATAGCAGAATATTAGGATACAATGATTCTCGTGGAATGGAATTACCTTGAGTAGTAACCCTAGCTTCTATTTCAGAGGAATTGTTTTCAAATAATTGATTTTAGAGATGAGTTTTTCAGATGAATTCAGGTACTAACCTCGATTTCCGAGTGCCCATCAACTACAGCCCTTTTGTCAGTTGCAACACTCTCACAGATTCCGTTTAGATTAGGCTTGGAGGTTGCTGTTAGTTCTGAGTTGCTTTACTTCCTCCGGCCCTTAGTTACCCGTACTTCTCCTATAAACATGGCGAAAATGACCGCAGCGAATACGTGCTTTCCGTATTAACTACAACGTATGCATGGAGAGCTCCTTCACCAAATGTTTTAGACTCACAATAGTTAAAAACCAAAGTCACTTTAGAAATGTTAAAAACATTCAAGCTACAAGTCGGAACAAA
This sequence comes from Hetaerina americana, assembly GCF_022747635.1. Taxonomy (NCBI): domain Eukaryota; kingdom Metazoa; phylum Arthropoda; class Insecta; order Odonata; family Calopterygidae; genus Hetaerina; species Hetaerina americana. The sequence continues at coordinate 94,596,871 of NW_027286874.1, forward strand.
ATTAAACATTGCCAAGGTATTAGGTACATTTGTAGGTACATGTGTATGTTAGCAGGTAGTTTGTGTTTGCATTTATGTGGGGTTTTTGCATAAATTTATAACATTTTTTTTTGTAGAATGTATAAATTTGTGATTTTTGCATGCGGTTTTTTTTCTTGATTACGGGTGGTGCCCTAACACCCCCCGCCACACGCCCTTGCGGCGGATTGCGGGATATTAAGTAGATGTAGGTGTAGAATGCTAAAAACGTTTTTTTAGAGGCGCGATTCTCCTGGTCCTTTGTGCGCGTTTTTGGCTTAAGGAAAGTCGGACGCGGAAGCTGAGATAGTTTCTGTGGAAAACACGCGGTGAGTTAACTGCCCTCGAATTCCTCCCTCTCTCTTAAATCCCTTTTTCCGCGGGAATTTCCTCAAAACTTGGCTTCTCATCTTCTGTTAAGTGTGCTCGCCCCTCCTTTGAGTTACTGCGAGCGAACGTCTACTTCCTAGCAAGCCATTAACTCACCCTTTAATGACCCCATTCTCTTTCTTCCCCACCCTCTCTCATTCTTATCGCGGAGTTCGGAAGGGTTTAAAAACCATTTAACGAGATTTAAGGAGGTGGGGGATGGGGATAAATAATAGGGCAGCAGTGGGAGAGTGTGCTGGGAAGAAGAGTTGCTGACGGTTCTTTAATCTCCTCTCTGTCCTAAATCCGAGCAATATTCTCGTCTCCCTATTCACATTAATCCGATCAGGAACGAGACTTCTTTCAAATGTGAGTGAAAGATAGGCAGCGATTCAAAAACACCGAAATCAGTGCACCTCCGTCGTATTTTACAATTTTATGGAGCACGGAATAAAACGCTCTGGCTGTAAAAATTGATCATTTTTGTAAAAACAAGCAATATTTTTAGACAAGGTGAATCACGTTCATCTTACTTTTATTCCATAGAAACCACAGTAAAATTTCGGCCAAGTACGTGAAGAGACAGTCACGCGGTATACTCGGCTTACTTTAACATTCGTTAATAAATCGAGTACAAACAGGGGACCGGAGGAACTCCTCTCTGTGACGGCAAACTTTCTAAACGAGAGACATCAGAGAACAGGTGTTTAAGCTCACTTTAAACCTCGGATGGGCCCGTAAAGCCCAAGTATGATCATTAGAAACCCGACGCCACACAACTAGAAAGGGTTTGGAGAGAATCTGGTATCGGTGGGCTCCCCTCGGACTTGCCGAATCCCACACGGTGAGTCAGTCAATTCACTGAAACTTCAGGACGGGATAAGAGGTACGGAACGCATGGGAGGGATTCGGAGGAGAGAAGGGTATAATGGGTCGGATTGCAAGGCATCGGGAGGGCAATCGAATTGAGAGGAACTCCCGGTCCGAGACAACGGCGCCCAAGGAATCCCGATTTATGAAGAACTCCGAAACACCCTCATGGCTCGGCTCACCCCATCGCCATCCCCTCGCTCCTTCCCCCATTCGCTCAGCCGTCTTTTGAACGTCTCCTGCATTAAACCCTGTTCTTCCTCCCTCCATCTCTCTCTCTCCTTCCCCGTCTTCTACCTTCAACCCCTCTTCAGCCATCATCTCCCTCTTCATCCCCATTCTCTTACTCCCCTTCCCTCTCTCTACCACCCCGGTTTTAATTCTCCCTCACCCCCAGGCGGCCTCGGTAGCATAGGCTTCAGGGTTTGAGCAGACATGCTGTTGGTGGGATGCCAAAGTAATGCAACGGAGTAATCAAGGGACGGTGAGAGGATTGTAGTGAGAGAGCGAGGATTGTAGGGACTGATGGGGCGGTGGGGGGGCTCGGGTGAAGGTGTGCGGGGTCGGGTGAGTGTGGAAGGGAGAAGTGGGCCTCGATATGAGACGACGGAGGGGGGGGGAGCTTTGGGCTTTGGGATAGGAGGGGGAGAAGGGTTTCGGGTGTAAAAAGATAGGGGGGGAAGGGTAGGTAGTAGAGAGGATTGACTCCAAATTAAGGGGGCGGCGAGCGAGGAAAGGGACGAGGGATGAATCGTAAGAGGGTGGAAGGGAGAGTTTTGGTGGCGGAGAGGGTTGCACGTGAGACCGGGAGGGAGAGATGGGAGGACGGGCCAAGGAAGCAGGAAGACCACCCCGATGCATTAAGGGTTCAAAAGAGAGAGAGAGAAAAGGAGGGAGAGATGGGTGGTAGGGGGGAGAGAGGGTGCTGCCCCCCCTCATTCCGAGAGACAAATGCCTTCGGAAGCTGGAGGGAGGAGATCGGAGGGCGGACGGAATGGGGAGATCGGATATTACCGCGGATTGATATATTAAAAAGGTTTTCCATGGCTATTTTTCTCTCGATCTCTTGATTCCTCTTCGTGCCAGAACAAGGGAGGCGTATAGGGGTGGTGAGGAGAGACATTTAGATGAGTTTCCCGAATGAAACATTTTTGAGGTGCGTAAAGTATCGTTCGATTTATTTTTAACTATTGTGTCGATCTGAACTGACGACTCTTTTAACATTTCCTCTTTGACTGCAAGTATTAAATTTTTCATGGTTTTACCAAGAGCACTCAGCTGGCAAATCCCCATAACAGAGATGACCAAAAGGGATATATCCGTAATGGATCTCGAAAGGGTTTCTAGAGATATCAAAAAGATGCTAAGCAATGAGTAAATTTTAGCCTTGTTTCTAGCAAATTAAGACTTCTTGTTTTATCATTTCGATCATTCTGTTCGTTTTGAATGCAGACTATTCTCTACGTTAAGTTGAAAAAATGAGAAATAGGGATACATTTTCATTCAGTTTGAATAGCAATAACCTAACCTCTAACTGAGGATAGCTGTGATCAGTGTGACATGGAATGATAAAACATTTGATATTTGAGTCAACCACCTAGTGCGTGGTCATGTGGTATTTCCTCAATATGTTAAATAAAAGAACAATTTGGTCATCAGCCCGAAGATTGGTTTGATAGAGGAGGGTAGAGCTTACCTGGTAATTAGCTCAAAGATATGTGACATTCATACATCAGGGTAGGGCCGTCAGATACTTTCCCTATGTCGCCCATTGTTTTCCAAAAAGATGTTTCCCTGGAATATCTGGTACCTTATTAGTTAATAGAAAATATTTACTAAAATCACCGACTCTGTGGAAGTGCAGTGACATTTAATGCTACCACGACCAACGAAATTCCAAATACAGTAATAAGCTACTTGTTATTGCATCAATAATTTTCCTCCTACCTATAACACAAGGAAATTAAATCTCTTCCATTGTAAAGCTACAAGTCATGGTGCCTGATAAATACCAAAGATAATCCAAGTAAAAAAGATGCTCTACGTCGTGAATCTTTGCCCCGCGTACGTAGTTGGAAGAACGCAGTTCCGTAGCGTGAAATCGTGGGTAGGGGAGTTTCCTAATATATTGCGAAGAGGATTTACCAATTATTTTCATTGCACTGTACAGATAAATACAACCGTATTAGCGTTGGGGTCCAAACAAAGGGACAGAAGCGCATTAGTGTTGTGAAATAGCTACACTATTATGCATTGACGCTCCTTCCTTGCCTGATTAATGCTTCAATCGGTATTTTAAAGTCATGTGGTGATTAAACTAGGTCAT
>NW_027286874.1:95205453-95575453 GCF_022747635.1 Hetaerina americana
ACTTTTACTTCAAATTTTCTGTGATTGTGGTGTAGGATATTAGGCTGTGTTTGAAGAGGCAAGGAAATATCTAGTTGTACCGTTCTATAGACGGTGTCCATGGTTCAAACCTTAACTAAACAGAAAGGGTGCTCACGAATATGTTTAACGTTCCGACGGGCAGGCCGTCATCTACGTGTATTAAATCTATCAATAGCCTTATAATGCTAAAGAATAAGTAAATATTTTCTTAATTAATTATTACCTACTTTTAGGTGTTAAAAATGTCGGGAGGTCTTTTCCTTGGTTATTTTAAATTAATGCAATAAAATAAAATCGAATATTCAAACTTAATATTGTAAAATATCACAATAAGAGAGGATCTCAAAGAATAACTAGCAAAAGGTAATTGAGTAGTTGGTGTCATTTAATGATTATGAGAATGTCTCTTTAAGGTATTATATTTTGAGTTTTATATATGATGGCCATGAATTTCACAGTACCCAAACGCGAGAGCTAATGGATTTACGCGTACTGTTTCTAAAACGTAGTTTTTATATTCGAAGAGTTGAGGAATAAAGACGCTTCCTACTCGGGCCGCTCACGGGTGATATAGCACTGGCCTTCCTGCTGTGATTAATGTCCCCGCGACTCGCAAGTACCGTACATAGATAAGTCACTTCTTTGAAAAATGGACCAAGAATGATTAAGGGGAGGATTTTCCTAGCGCTTTGTAACATAAATATTTTTCTGCGAGATCAATGTTTTAAAAATTTGAACTGCCCTCCGGCGCGGGTCCATAAATTTCTTTCGTGATCAGATATGCCTCTGCCAAGTGATTGTTCTTCGTACTGTGTGCCACACAATTCTGTTATACCTCGCTTGGTTCTCAGTCGAATCTTGAGTCGTGAATCGTTTGTAACAGAAAATATAAAACTTGAGTGAAACATGCAGGCATGGAGGAAGAGACTTCGATGCCTGGGAAAGAGCTCTCTATCTTTTCTTAACGCCTGGTTGATTTCGGTTCAAAGAGTCAGGATTTTAATCGAGATTCCGCTCTAGGAACAGTAGAACGTCTGTCATCACTACAGCGATCACTATAAAAAACGTTTCATTTTGGTTAAACTTGAGTGTCTATTGGCTCAGAGAGCTCCATGACAAGCGGACTCGAAGAAACCATGACGCTTGCCACCTGGTACCTCTGGCACTTGACATTCGGCAACGGTGAATAAATGTGTACCCTCCTCCCCATATTTATATTCGGCTCTGTTGTAAAACTTTCAAGAAAATATTTTCCAAGGCGTGGGCAGTTTAAAATTGGAATAACTTCAGCCTCTCGAGTGAATCTTTAATCGTCATAAATAATCTAATCGAATGGAACTTTTAATTGCTCTTGTGTTGAAGTGAAGTGGTCCCAGGAAGTTAGAAATTAAATGGACTACCTGTGAATTCGCCTTTTAATTTCAATTGAAATAATTGCTTCCCAGGGAAATCCCGTAAAATGTTACCGTTTCGAAAAACTCGTGGAGCGCTTGATGAATATTTTTTATGCCTTGGCAGTTAGTGTACAAATTACCGATGAACATAAACCCGAATACTATGCGATTCGAAATGGATTTGTGCCTGGAAATGAATTTTGTACATTGTATGTTGGAATTTTGCTCGAATGAAGTGGGTTCTTTGGTGTTTAATGGACGTCAGTGCTTCCTCAGTTGAGCATATTTTTTTAGTCTTTGAAATGATGCGAATGCTTGTTCGACTCAGTTAATGCAAATTAAAATAATTGCGTTCGACTCCACTCTTTGAGGGCATCACAAATTGAAAAGTATATATTATTTTGTGATGCCATATTTTGTGGTGTTGTCATCATGATCTCTTGAAGGTACGTCCGTGAATATGGTTCGCACACTCCCCCAGTGATTATCTCCGCTCCTCAAAAAATCGCTTTAGTCAGTCTTTCCTCTGGCACTGTCCGCGAGTGAGGGCGTCTACCTAGCCGAGGCTCACGTAGGCACTTTTGATGACCGACTGAGGAAGAGCGCGCGTGCGTCCGGAGGGAAGGAGTGACTTCCCCTAAAGGGGGCACAATCCGTGGCAACCGGGCGGACAATAGAGTAGGCGCGTGACTTCAGGGGGAGGGAGTGGGCGGGGGAAGCGGCAGAACTCTCTTAAAGGGACAAGGGCGAGGGTGGACGATGATTAGGACTTGGGAATGAGGTAGGTGTCAGTCGGGATGAGGTGGGGAAAATGGAGGGAGGACGGACGTGGAGGTAGAAAACGGGGGATGGAAACGGAGACAAAAGAAACACGAAAGACGTAAAATAGTTGGAACAGAGGGCGAGGGGGACGGGGGATGAACAAGGAAGGAGGGTAGGAAAGTGGGAAGGGAGGAAGCCGCGAGGGAAATTAGAGTTCATCGGCCCCGGACCATCTTAGTCCTGCTCCTCGGCCTTCATGGCAAGAAGCAAAAAACGCGTCAGCCCCAAAAGAAAAAGGAATAAGGTGGAGGGGAGAAGAGGGCAAGGGGTGGGGAGACGACAAAAAAGAGTGAAATAATGGTCAGCCTCTCACGCATTACGTCCCCTAAAGCGGCAGACAACCCAATGGCTAGCCAGACTCCAATGAACCAGTTGGTTCAGTCTTGCGTGTAAGATGCTCAACATCGGTTTTGTGGGGAAGTGGGCTGGGGCGAGATTGAGAAGGACGGGCGATGTAGAGGCAAGCGATGGGGAGAAATATCTTAGCGGCGGCGGAAGGGTTGTGGGGAAAGAGAGAGAGGAGGGAAGGGGGAGGGGGGGGGAGTCGGAGCTAGTGGGGCAAAAGAAGTCCACTCACAGACGGCTCGCCTATGGCCGCACCACGTCCACCCAGTCGTTGGTCGCACTGCCAACATCCCCAACGACTGCTGAACGCCACACCGTTCCTCTCAAAGGGGAATCTCAATCCACGCATCACCTTAGAATCGGAGACGTGAAGATTCTTTTTTTGCTTTTCTACGAAATTCTCGTACTGAGAAGATTCAACCGCGATTTTGTTTTTTTTTCTCTTCTTCCATCTCGTGTCCTGTGAGCGTCTGGGGTTCCGATAAGCCACAATTGCTTTTTTTTATTAAATCTGAACCCTTCAGAGTCAACACAACGCCCTGGGCGAAGCTGAACTCGACCCTATAAGTTGATATGCGGGCACGTTGCCTTGCTGGCATATCAATAAATGAGCATGTTTATGCACTGGACAATTTAATATTGACGTCTTGTTGAATAAATTTATCTTTGATTTTTTGCCCGCTCATGGTCATTGTTCCCTGCCAAGTGAGATTACCTTGAAATATTAGAAAACCACTTTCATCACGAAGAAGAATGTTTTTTTTATGTTATGGTGTTATAAAGATAATAAATCGATTCAGACTTGACTTAACTGAATCTTATTACTTTCTCAGTAAAACTTTTGAAATGCTTTTAACTTTACTTTTCCAAGCCATGGCAAGGTCATATATATTCCTGAAAAACGCCTTCGGCATCCGGGTGTCCAGTTTGGACCCTTCCGTTACCCGGTTGAATGCTTTACCACTGAACCACATTTTCTACATCTTTGATTTCGTGAAATGCGAAACCCCCCCTTGCTGGAAAAAATCTTACAGAATTTCATAATATTCTCACGCTATTTCACCATACTTATGTGAGCGTTTTTACATTCCATCGACCTCCTTAAAAGAAGACGATCTAAGTATTAGCCGCAAAATTTAGTATAGTTTTAAGTATTGCCTTCCCATTCTGGTAAATAGTGCTTTCAATTCAAGTCGTCAAACTACTCGGTTGTAATCGACTACGTCGTAGGGAAGGATTGCTCGATCGAATGAAACGGCTTTGTTCGACGTCCTATCCTGCGAGCCTCCACTTGGCTGGTCGGCAGGATTTAATGTTGATCAGAAAAAATATCTTACGAATTAAAAATTAGAGTCTTCGAATTTCTCAGCCTTTTAACCAATGCCTCATTTTCCACTGGGATAACTAAAAGTGGGTGCCTCTTGTCGTAAAACTGATATTTTTTCAACCTGGTGCAATAAATGAGAACACTCGATTCCAACTTCGTCAAGTTCTTTCTTTTTTACAAGCCCACTTGGTGATAATTGTCGAGCAATACGTAGTGTGGGGGAAGCCGGGTAATAAATAGACATTCGTCGCGTGACTCCAGAGGGTACTATCAACCAGCACGCGCCAATTGGCCTACCTTCGTTGCTCATGTTTTGTTTCGCGAAATTTGGACATGCGATCATGCAACAGTACCGGAAAAGTGACTTTTCATATTATATAGTCATTCACCCTGACAGTGATAATCCGACGCTGTCAAATCTAGTGGCCAGCATCTACCCCTTCATTTTACCCAATGCACCCAGTTCCTGTACTTAACTATGAGCCACTTCGACTCAGAGTTAAGTATACGCAATTTCGTCAGAAAATATTTTATTTACTGATATTAGAAAAAATCAGATTTAAGAAAGGGCTCCTGGAAGAGAAAATTGCTTCGAGCTCCTCCCCTTATTGACGACATGCAGAACTAAAATGTAGTGGATGAGATCTATTAAATATATAGTCGACTTATGTATTCTTTTTTTAGTTGTAGTCTTTAAAGGAATGCCATTTTGAATAGAGAAAAATTAAGTGAATGTTATCGTTGATAATAGTACCAGAGTCCCAGAATCCATTTTTGTATATTCTTATGTTTTCATTTTAACACCTTAAGATGTTTACAAATGTGTTATAGTGTAGGCATGTGTATTGGTGTCAAAGCTCGTTGTGCGAACAGAAACGAAAAATTCCACACTTACCTTCAATGGCCTCGTTTAAATTACCTCAAACTTTCTCTTCCTTTGATTCTTGGTACTGGTTGTTTTAAATACAAAGGTGAATGACACCCGTCACAGTTTCACTCTGGAATAACTTCCGTGTGTGAGGGAGAACGCTTGGGATGGAAGGTGCAGCTACAAGTGCCAGGGAGCATTTAAGACAAACGAAGAAAGAAAACAGTAGCAGATTTTTCCGAAATATGTTTTCAAAGATACTGCGAGTAGGATTCGAAAATTTGATATAGTATTAGCTTCCTCTTGTAAATTATTTTGACATTTAATGAAAAAATTTGTACTCCTCGGTATATTATAATTATCGGCATATTGGAAGTATTAAAATATAGTAGCTTTCAACGGACGGATTCGAAGAAAGAAAAAATGATCCTAAGGTGAAGGAATTGAAGGTTCTCAGTGATCAAAGGATTTAAAGAAAAGAGTAAAATATTTAAACGATCTTATAAGGATATCTATCTCACTTTCATAATTATCCTGTTTCAGATGACACAACAGCATATTCACAATATTATGTCTGTCAATTTTCACTCTCTATGCTATTATCTCGAGTTCGGAAAGAGTTTAAGATGCCCTAAAACAGTTGCAGCATGGATGAAAGCGGATAAGTTAACGAAAAAATACGTATTGTTATAATTTAAATTATCCAAAGTTCATATTTTTCTGTGATTAGTAGAATAGCCTATTATAAAATGAATTGGGAAATTTTCGCCGTGTGATTTTTTCCACTTCTTATTAAGTTAGCTGCGACATGGGCACGTAGATCATTAAAATAGGTTCTTTAAAGGAATTAACCCATTATATTCATTAGTTAAATACCTAAATTTCAGAATATGAATTAGCGTCCTGCACGTCAGGCTTAAGGTTTTTAGTATGCAATCCTAAGCCCGACTACCAAATTTCAGCTTTCTGGACCTTTCGCAGTCGCGGCGTAAACGCACAAACATGTACTTTTATTAATTTTCATCTCCTGCGAAATAAATAGTAAAAATGTCATGATTTGAACTCGATCACTGTTAACTTCCGTAATGCTGCCACCGTGACCTAGGATGATTAGTCAGGAAGTACATATGAGTTAAGCGACGTGGCTATATAAAAAAAATACGGGAAGGTTTGCAGGTTGGTTGAAATCTTGATTGGCTTAGGATAATTTTCCTTGTTTCGTATACAATTCCTTCGCCAGGCATTCATTTCATTTGTGTCCGCATTGCCAAACGAGTGCAAGGGAGAATCAAGCGACATCCCATAGAGATGCGTAGCAGGCGTAGTCAAAGACGAGCCGAACGAGATATAGTACATGTTACAATTTCGTGGATAAGGAAAATTCAGTTGAAATTTAAAAAAATCTAATAATATTCCCTTGTCCTTTGGAGTAAATGAGGTGGCGAGAGAAAATGATACACGGGCGAGGAATGATGACGCACATGATGTCCAGAGGAAAACGAATCACGTTGGTAGATAATCCTCCTGTACACGTCGCCCATTCATCTACATTTTCGTCTACATTTATTATTTTCCTAAGTAGATACCGTAAACAGATTTTTGCCAGTATTCTATGTCTGGAATTTTTCTGCTTTTGGGAAAAACTTGAGCTCTTCGCAACATATTACAAATGATGTTTTGACGGTAGTTGTTTTGATCTCACTCAGATTTCATCATAATGCATTATTTTCTCGGCTGAAGATCACCATCCTTCAATATTAAATGTTGGCTAAATTTCAGAATTGTTGGCTAAATGAAAAATATGCGCCTTACCTTCTGTCATCTTTTCCCTCATGATTTCTCCGAAGATAAGATTTGATCGTTACGCATGAGAAAATTCTATAGCTTCCTGATCGACGGATATCGAATGGAATTCAAACACGATTTTACTGTGGAATAAATAACGGGAACACCGACTTCTTGAGCGAAATGCAATGCACGTGAATTTTAATGGGTCCGAATCCCGTAGGTGGGAAACTTTTTAGTGGTCTCCCGATCACTGCTTGCGGTGTGTTGTAGAGAACACTTCAAGTAGAATTCACCATTCGTAAGATGGACATTTAACTGTGGACTTCTTGGTGACTTTCGTTAAGAGTAGGCTAATGCCGACGCCGTCTATCCCTCCACCCTTCCTCCATTCCCTGAATATCCTACCCCACCAAATTACCCACCTATCCTTATGGCACAAATGACCCCAGCTGTCGGTCGGGTCCCCTCATAACTGCTACTATCAAGTTTAACGAAGAAATAGCCTTTTCACTGGAAACTAATAGCTCTCAAAGTTATGGAATTAAACCTCTGATTATTAGTATGAGCGCAAAGAGAGTTGCTATATCATTCAATCTACCAGTGAGTTTACTGGTGCGACTTGTGTGGTATGCTGGCAGTGCAAAGGTGAGAAGAACAGACGCAGCTGGAAGAGGTGCGAAACTTGAAAGGGAGGTCGGACAGAAGGAATAAAAGACAACAGTCTTATAGTGTATTTGCCACAAGTTGAATTTGCATTAGTCTGAATGTTTATCCTGTTCTGTCAAATTTCTTGAATCTCTCATATAAATACTCCCTCCTAAAAACCCCAGGGTGGTCTTCGAAATCCTAGCTAAGTTAGGCCTCGAGTTTCTTTTTAGAATCTTCCTCATAGAATGTAAACCATGCTGTTATCATAAAAATCAATTGCTGTACTTAGGGATGGAGGATAAACTTGCCTAATAATTGTGAGAGACCATGTTTATATGTCACTTTGCACAAACAAGATAATACCCCATAGCAATAAGGTATTTACTGACCAAATGTCATTTAAGCTTCCAAATTTGGTGATGTGTCTCCCAGGAGAGGAGGGAAATAAATAGAAAGTAGAACTGTGAATGAACTATCTGAAAACTTGATTTTAAAAATTTTAATTCAAAGTCTTGCCAATTATTTATGCATGATGTATGTTTTACATGACAGCAACACTGAAGAAAAAAGAAACATTGAGTGATAATAGGTGCAAAGTCATGAAAATGGGAGAAATTTAGATGAGCAAATTTCTGTTTGCTAGGGCCATTTTTTCATTCTCTGCCTCAACTAAGTGTTATCAGAATATTTCCCATGAAAAAATAAAATATGTCTTAATAAAGAATTGTGGAGAGAGAGAGAGTGGAAGTGCTCAAGATTGAGAACCTAAAAGGTAAAGGGTAACTGAAGCAACCACAAAATTAAAAAGCCATGAATTAAAAGTAGTGGAAAACAGTTTTCTTTCTCAGAGTTAGTTATTTTAGTTGAATTTGCATTTCCTAGTTTCACAGCAAATATAGCTGCTCATTGGAGGATATGAAGACTCAAAAGAAAACATTTGACAACCAGGGAGATTGACTGAAATGTATTTCTTTTTCTTAAAAAAATATTTTGATGAAATCACTCGTAAAACCAAGGTCCTCAACATGAATGTTAATTCCATTGGTTAGAGTAGAGCTGATATTGTACCAAGCCTTATGGTATGCTACACATTCACAAAATCATACGTTCAGAGTTGGGGGGACAGCTTCTTCACCTGCAGCATCCACAGTTTTCAAGGAATTTCTAATAGTAGCTATTATGGGAGGTGACCAACATTTGAGGTCATTTGTACCTCTACCATCACCTACTAAACCGACCTTCGGGTTGATTACTGTGTTTATGGTTATGGTACCATTAGGGAGAAATGGGAATGGAAGAAGGGTGGAAAGAAACCCAGTGTTGGCATTCTCACTCTTAATGAAAGCCGCCAAAGGGTCCATAGTTTAACATCCCATCTAATGAATGGTGCACTCACTTTAATTGCTCTCCAAAAAGAACCTCAAAGTAGAGATCGGGATACCACTGAGAAAATTGTGGTTTCCAGGGTGTGAACCTGGACCCTCTGAGTGGAAAGCCACTGTACCATCCAGATCCCCTGCCAGGAAGTTCTGTTAACCAGAAAATCACCCATGTTTAATTGTAGCAATAATATTTAGTTGTGATAACTGCAGTTTAATATTAACCGATATTACCATCCTGGTAAAATGAGCAATTTTAACCTTAATGCATATTCAAATTTATATATTGAATGACTAATTCCGTTTGTAAATTATAGTCATTTTTCTTGTTATTCTAAGTATGAGTATTTTACCCCTATTTATATCCCTGTTCATTACCTCTATTAATTCGTTCAACCAAAGGGGTGCACTAATTATATAAATAAAGCTTCTATTGTTTTCCTCCTAACCCATAACTGCTCAAGTAAATTTTATAATTCCTTTGCTACCTATCAAGCCTAATTCAAGATCCTATGAGATGGTTTTGGGTAACACCCCTATGGTTACCTACCACTGGCTTTAAGTTGAGGATGGATAAAGATGTGGGCCATTTGCCCTCCCTGATGAAAGGAAGGAAAAAATGCAATGTCAAAGTTGCAGAAAATCATTTCCTAATTACTGTGCTGTAAGACAATTTAATCATTTTGTCTGTATCCCTCAATTGTAAGCATAACCATTGGTTCTATTTTGGAAAAAATGCATTAAGGATGATAATCAAAGGAATTAACTCACAAAAATATTTAAATATATGATGCAAAATTTCTATTGTCCACATCTATTTGGTGCTATATTATACAGGATCACCAACCGCCCTTGATAAAGTCCTTCACCCAGCCCTGAACTAAGTCATGTCTACAGTATAATTTGGTATATTTTATTATTCCTTAAAAGTCTTATTTTGTACTAAAATTTATGTTATTGAAGAATATATCAATAGAGATTATTGCACTATAATTCAATGGTCTAATCATAAAATAAGAGGTATATGTATTTCAAACTAATGGAAATTTTTAATGCATCTGAATATGAAACTATTAATTTAAATATGCATTTGAGTAATTATTTTGAATATAACTTAATATGTTATGCCAAAGTTTAATTGTACTTTGGAAGTTGATAATGGTAATTGATATATTTTTGAATCCTTCTCTAATTCATAAACCTCTTTTACAATAGATTGTGCTGTGCAGATCCCATGTGATAAAGGAGAGAGATATTACCACAAAAAACAATGGATGGCATGGTCAAATTACTCTGAGAAGATGTACGACTATTTAGAATTGACCCACGAAATCACGCAAAAATATTCTCTACTAAGGAAGTGAAGCAGTTTTGAATATTGGTAGGTATTTTTTTTATAAGTAGCCATAAAATAATTCCTGATTTTGATACTATTTAGACAAATGATATTCATAGAAATAGCATTGATATATCTTAATTTTATAATATTTTATGATTCCACTTATGGTCATTTTTCTTTTATGTTCACATATGGATGTATTATGTGTCATATCCATTACTGAAGTAAGACTAATGGCAAGTATATTGTAGTGCCTAAAACATATTTGATGGCCCTTATCATACTTCAACAATTAATTTAACAGGTAACATGATGATTACCAATTTCTCTTATGATAATTGCTTAGTAGCCTTAAATTTTTCAAAAGTTATAGCTGCTACCATACTGAGTCTCCAAAGGCCCTTCAAGGGACACCTACAATTCTAGAGATTTTCTACTTGTTTAATTGCCATGCAGGGAATCTGATTTTTAATTGCGTCATGGATGTGGTCTCATACCCTAGTGGTGATGCTCTTATCAGTGGTATTGCTATCTCTGCTTGGGCTGGGCAGATACTTAATTTTTCCGATAGATGACACCTACTTGCAGCATAACACCTATTATATCTGATCAATTAAGTTTGCATAATATATTTTAGGTCAATATTTTCTACTGATTCCCTTCCCTATTATCCTTAATGAAATACTTCTTAATTCAAGGAATACATATTTATACTAGTAAGTGAGAGAAAGAAAAGAATACATGATAGCCTGGTAGTTAAAAAAGCATATTTTGTTGATTAATTGAAATTCATCCTGGGACAGTTGGAAAAACTTTTACATAATTTTTTTCCTTTTCATCTTCAGAGGGTAGTGTGCACCCTCTCTGCCCCCATCTGTATTCACACCTGGATCGGAATTAAAAGCACTTTAAGTGCTGTACTCTGTTCATCCGATAAACACCTATAGTACCCATGGTGGCTCTTATTTAAAGCAGGACAATGCTAATGTCTGGATTCTTTTTACCTTTCCTCTGCTCACTTATGTACTTGGAAATTTTGTACCAAATGAAAAGACAGTCATTTATATCTCTGTGGTTTTAAGGTAAAATTATTATTGTATTAATCTTGTAAATAGTCTTTTCCATATGATTTGAATTGCAATAAATTTTTTGAAAACACTGACTTGTATCACCTCTCTAAAATATTAACCGAATCTTCACTTAAGAATACTTTGTCCAATATGAGATGAAAATGGACATTCTAAGTACCCATTTACAATTGATAGGCAAATGTCAAGAAAAGATACATGCCTGATTTTGGTTTTATTTATGCATGGACCAGTGTCGTGCAGAGTATAAAGAGCAGGAACTTTGGACATGAAGACTACCTCTCTATGGGTATGTTCCTCAGTCAAGAATAATTTAATTCATTATGAAGTTTAGGTTTAATAACAAAACTACATAAGCAGTTATTTCTTCATATCTTTTTACAATTTTGTAGCTCATTATGCCTCCCTAATTTACTAACTGATAGAAGCCTGTGGATCTGCATTGATAATCAGAAAGAAGTTGTAGTAGCAAATAGGAGTATAATGGAATTTTATTCACAAATTCCTACTTAAACAGTGAAACTTGAACAGTATAGCTATGGTTCACTTAACTAAGTTCTTTAGTGTTTTTAATACACAAAATGTGTAAATTGAATGATAAAATGTGAACCAGGCAGTCTTGAACATACATTGAATTGTCTTATTGTATTTACTTATCTATTTAGAATGAGCAGTTTCATTAATTGGAATACCATTTCTGTAGTTTTAAGAAGAGAAATTGTGTATTTACACACTATAGTAACTGAAAATATGATTTGAGTGCATATGCATGTATTATATTGGTATATGTACTAATTTAATGATCGTTTTTATTGAGAATTTCCTGCTGTAAGGGAAAAATCAATATCTATGATTTTCAAATGTCCTACTTTGAAAGCCTTTTACCTATGGAGAACACTACTGTCCATTGTAACAAGGCTGAGCAATATATTTCTTAGTAATATGTAACCAACTCGCTGCAAATCAAAATTGACTACATTTATTTCACAGTAAAGCTTAGTATATCAATTAATTTCTCTATTTTGCTCTCAGTTCTGGTTACCAAAGACCCAACCCCACTCAATATTTATAATGTTACATATATATGTATATTTATTGATTTATTTATAGTGTATTTATATGTATTTATAATGTTTCACTCAAATTAAAGTTTGTGCTCAAATTATACTTTAATATTCTGATTACTTACTTAAAATAACTATCTTATGGACTTTTTTGAGGTAAAAGTGTATATTCACTCAATATATTATAACAATTATTTTGGGAAACTTCTCCTTGGGTAATATATTAAGATAAAAACATTTACTCTTGAATGGAAAGCAGCAATGGCTCAAGACTATGTTGACCTCTCCCTCTGCACGTACCTGATCTTCAAATCTTATTTAATTTGTTATGCTAGCATTAATCATTGTTATGCTTAACCAGTATATTTTCAACCTTGTGGCTTCCATGAATTAATTTCATTTAATTAATGTGATGTTGACTTTATTATTTTAGGTGACCATATCTTCCATCACCTACAAGAGATAAATATGTTTCCTTTCATTTGATGTTATGAATGAAGAAATTATATTTTAAGGAGAAACAATGAATATTCAAAATTTATGAATAGGATTTACCTATTCTTCAATTGAAGTTATCCAGCATAAAGTGGTAAGAATGTGAGAAATATAAAATCAACTTATGCTTAAAAATATGTGGCCATACCCAAGGATATTATTTGCATAAGCTGATTTAAATATTCATCAATGAAAAAGAATATTAATTTCTTAGCACCAAATATAATGTTGAGAATGCATTTTTGCACTCTCAACATCTAATGAGTGAAACTCAGCATTTATTTGACCCACCGAGCTTGCTCTATATTGATTTTGACATAGAGTGATTCAAGAAACTGAAAACTGTGTTAATGATTATGTGAAACTAGTATTTTGTGACCCAAAGTAATGGAGCACATTGAATTGCAAACATGCATTTGTGATAAATATGGCCTTGATACATATTTTGCCACATTACTTATGATCTTCAATACATTTAATACGAATTTGTAGAAGGTAGTCACTCATCTCAGGAGAAAAGGCATCCCTTTTATCGTAGTAATTTATTTTGATTGGAAGTTTTATGAAAACACTATAATGTATTTATTCAGGTGTTATAAGAAAGACAGTAAATGTGATAAAGATAGTTAACTAACAAATGTGAAGTAGAAAGTGATAGTCAATCACTTGGCAAATCATGTGCATTGAATATTTTGTTCATTAGTTTCTATGAGACACTTATGTGGTACTTTTGATTAATTTATGGAAAGAATTGACTCATGACAAAAATATTTATGAACTTTTATGACTTTGAACATGATGTTAAGAACATGAACTATGAACTATGAAGGGAACATGAACTATGAAAAATGAACTTTACTTATAAAACTTCATTGAGAGGTTTTTCACCCTGTCAAGTTTAGAGCCACATGTACATAATTAACAAAAAGCTGCTTCTAAAAGTTAATTTTTTCAGAAAAGACAAAATTCTGTGTCATGTTTGAACTCTTCTGATGCATGGAACTCATTATTTGTGAAATTAAAAATCATATGATGCTTTAACCCAATAAACATGAACAATTTCAATAAATAAAATGTAACTTCAACAGAAGCAATGTAATACTATGCTAAATAAAATTTGATAGCAAGATATTTTGGATAAATATGTTTCCTAATTAAATTATTCACACTCATAATATTCATTTATAATGCTAATGTAAAGGCACACATTATATTTGTGAGTAGAGAAAGCCTGGAAATGTTTACACAAGTGAAAACAAATATTCCCCACAATACATATTTAAATTTGTCTTTCTGTGGCATTCGCAAATTTTGTCCTTCATGAGCAGCTTTTTTAATGCACTTAAGAAAGAAAATAAAAGTAGATGAAAGAGACAAAAATGACTAATATGACTTTAATGACACTAACGCTTCAAAATATTGTACAGTAGACTTTGCATATTTTTCATGACGTTAATCTGCTTGTTTTAATGAAACACAGGACAAAACCCTGATCCTTTGACAAAGTTTCATATTTTAAAGTGACTGACTTTGAAAAAAAATATCCTAGACATGGTTTGAAAGTAACCATCTACCACAGAGGTGCAAAACCACATTAAAGTTCCTAAATGCACAGCACATTGCTTACTCAGTGCAAAGGAATGTTTAGATATGCATGCCTGTGATTGTAAATAAATGAACCATGTTTTTTTTAAACTACATCTGTAGTATAGCTATGAATATGAATAAATGGCTTTTTTGTGAAAAGTGAACCCTGTGTTTTTGGATTTATGATAATTTTTGGTCCATATTAGTGGTAGGGTGTTGAAAATTGATCTGGGTAATAAATAAAATTATGAAATTTATCCTTGCAAATATAGATTAGCCCTCATTTCCTTCCTTTGGACAATCATTTTCCTTGCGTCTGTATTTGCTAATTGCATGTAATATCCGCTCCTGTACTCCTGTAGTTTCTCTCCCCTCATCTCTCTGTTATTTTCTCCTTTTTGATCATCCTTGTGTTTCCCTTTCACCCTCTCCCTATCAGACCTCTGTCCCCTCCTTAAGAGAATGCATTATGTAATCCTACCCTCTGCGCCCAGAGGATGGGAACCATTATGTGCAAGTATAATTGATGCTCAGTCATGAATCATTCTTCTGAACTCCCCTAGTAATTGCTTTAACACTTGTATGAAATATGTATATAGGGCCATATTCACAATATATAACAGCTGCTGCTGGCCAGGCCTGCTGACTGCAAATAAATGACTATGAATAAAAACATTTCATCAACACCTGATTTCACCAACATTGGTAGCAATTAGAGACTATTGATAGTCTGTGATGTGACTGCTTCTGTCTCTTTTTTTTGTGAATGGTCTGCTGATAGATTCCAATATTCTTCTTTGTGGTTAGCTTCTTTTGTGTGATTATGTACAAGGTAATTATTATTAATAATATGTAATGACGATAAGAAAAATTGAAGACAATAAAGCTCCGCGTGTTATGTGCTTCCACCGATACTACATAAATAAGCCTAGAAAAGAGACTTCTTGGAAATTGATTGAAAATTCTATTGAACATTTCTGGGGATTGATTAAAAATATATATATTGATATAATTATATACAAATTTCAAAATTGTCTTCATCGTAGAGTATGATGTTTTCTTTTAAGGTGGTAACATTTAATATCCATATAATTTATCGCTTCAGGATAAATTAAAGATATGTTCCGGTATGCTATAGTATTCAGGTTAAAAGGACTGTATCGACTCAATTTTTTTTACTTTTGTAGAGAAGTGGCTTTGGCTCAAATGAAGGAATACCTATGAAATCCTTTGAAATGTAAAGTTAAGTGCTGTTTAAATGTTAGAATATTTAAAAGCATAAACAAGTAGCATTTAAGCATAAAAATAAATTAAAAAACAGCAAACATTTGGTTCCAAAACGTGATGTTTTCACCGGTATACATCATAGTTATACTAGGGGAGGCGACTAATGGCTAAAGTCATTTGCACATTTATGTAAGTATAAATATCAAAACACTCACTTGATATAAAAACTATTTATTCTATTTGTTGCCACTGTGAGTGTATGATACATGTTAATATTTTCTATACATATGAAGCCAGTCATCAGTTTTCACATACACAACATTGAATTTAGCAAAAAAGCTTTCACAAGAAGAAAAAAGTTGATTACAGGAATGTTGAATTAGGATGACAAGAAAAAATTTGTTAAAACTCTTTAATACGGAGGGTGGTTTTTTAAGGTTGAGAAACTTGGTCATTGAAGTATGATCATGATATGTATAGATTGGAGGAGGTTTTCAAGATGCTATAGCAGCAGCAATGAGGTCACTGATTGGATGGAAACCAGAGCTTTGGTAGGGGTCCCAGAAGGGCAGTATTTAAATTGCCTATTGAAAGACTTTATTTAAATGAAAATGCAACTAAATACAACTTAAAAGTATTCTTGCTCTGCCAAGTTGTCCCCTTTGCTCAGAAATCACTTAAAAATGAGTGTTCTAAATTTATATGTTTGCGTTTGCATGTAATGTAAATTTTATAGAAGATGGGTGGTGATAGGAAGAATGGGAGACATCTGAATATGTCCTGTAATGTTTCAGCTCACATAAATAAATGTTTGCTTTTGTCATAAGGATTTCAAATGTAACAAAATTGGAAAATAATTTTAACCTATCATGTAATATTCACATATTTTATATTTTACTTGTTCCGTTATGTAATTCTTCTTAGGGATTTGGATTCTCATCTACAATCATAAAGATATTGGTGACAACATTTTTTTTGTAACCAATGGAGAATAGTTTTACACATTTTTGGTGTTGATAGGTTGCATAAACTTCCTATTTTCATGTGACAGGATAGAAAATGAAAAAAATATGAACATGGGATGGATTACAATTTGTTTCAATAACCTTAGTGAACTTAAAAAAATTAATTCTAGTAACAATTAACAGGGAAATCATCTCTGCCGTAGAATTTCATATTTTTTTCTCCAAATCCTATGAGCAATGGTATCTTGCTGAATAAATTCTTCCCAAGGAAAAATATTTTGGTAAGACTAGCTACTGAGATTCAGCAAGTTTCCATATAAAAAGTTATAGGTGGTTTCTTTCATGCCTATTTTTCCTTCCACAGTTCGTTTCAATGCTCATATGGGGATAATAATATGCACATTCACGCACTATACATAACAATATAATGCTTTAAAACTAATTGGTATAAATATGAAGTTTTGAAAACTACAGCATGTAAAGTAAAGAAATTCATAAGATTATTCGTCAATTGCTTATAAGTTTTCTCTCCAGAAGTTTTATAATGTCATAAAACTGTTGTGACTTGTACTGGGTTTATTAAGATATTCATGAACACATGGCATCTAGAAATGATAATACAATGTCCATGGAAAGTAGTTTCTTAGGCTGTCAAGCTGTCCTAGTGCCCTTTGATCTTTGGAGTATTAAGTGCATTGAGATAATGAACTCATTTTTTATGGACACCAAAGTTATTTTTTTATAGTGGTAATCTACTGATTAAGGTAGATTTGATTTAGATACACCGAAGAACAACTGCTGCACTTCTCTGCCTCCCCTTACACAATTTAATGTGACACCTTACACTTGAATAATATCTTCCTCCCTTTCCCCATTCCTTCCAATTTGTCTCTTCTTCCTCCAAGGGCTACAATCATGTCAAGAATTAATAATGAAGAATAATAAAACAACAAATTTATTTAATTTATTAACAAGAATCATCATCAAAACACAATTATCAGTAGGTGTGTGTCACAGCCACTAGGTCATACGAAAAAAAGAAAGAATAAATAGGTTTGATGGATAGCAGGTGATTAGTCCGCTTCCCCCTCGTCTCCAGTTGATCACTCTGAGTTTATTTTTTCACTCATCTACATAGTTTTGAGGTACCTTTGCCTTAACCCCCAAAGTTGCATACTAATACATAATTAACATATACATACATACATATTATATATATACATAATAACACATTAATTGGTTATAATACAATGCATAATTCAATTCAATGTCACTTAATCTTGATTCATAATTAGTTTCTTCGACTCATAAATAGGCTCTTCTTCTTACTCTTAGGTTGTCTTCGTCACTGGCCTGGATGTTTTCTTTCAGGAATTCTTCAATTGTTTCTGAACTTGTTGGCAGTAGTTTTCCAATTTCTTTCAGGGATGTTATTGAGTCTGTATTTCGTTCCTCCAGCTGTCTCTGGTTTTTTGTGTATATTGGGCAATGAGGAATGCGGTGTTCGACTGTATCTTTGCCCGTTCACAACTGCATTCCTCACCGTTGGTTTTGCCCATACGTTCAAGATAGGTCTGTAAGTTCCCATGCCCTGTTAAGACTTTCGATAATTTTTGGCTCATTTCAAATTTTAGTTCAAGGTGTGCCCTAATGTCTGGGAAGAATTAGTAGATTAGCCTTCCTGTTGTTCCTGCATCCCATACCTTAATGCTATCCAGAGTAAACAGCATCTTTGGGACTTGTTCAATTTATGGTCTACTCTGTTCAAAGTTAGTTTCCCCCCATAATTTCACATCTGTAAGATAGGATTGGTAGTGAGTAATAGAGGATATTTAGACTTTTATTAGTAATGGAGTATGAATTTTACAATATCTTTGGAGGGTTTGAAATATTGTTTTACTTTGGCAGCAATGTAGTTCACGTCTGTTTGGAAGGTCAATTTGTTGTCGAAAACGATTCCAAGGTGGTACAATCCTTTCTTTTCCCCAGCTGTTCATGAACCTTGCCAACTCTTCCTTTGTTCATCATGGTCATTGTGGACCACCCTGCCACTCACTTCTATATATCTTCCAATGTGGTCATTCCTTGCCATCTGGATATCAACCCGATAGTATTAATATGAAATTATACATCCTTACAGTAGTCAGACCTGGGCAACTGGGACCCTTCCTGACCCTACTGCTCACATATTGCTTTCTCCCACACACCCTTATGCTTGGTAGCTGATTCTTACATATTGAAAGCCCACACTGAATCTTTCCACTATTTACTGAATGGTTTCATGAAGATCATATTTTCTTTGATTCAATCCCAGTCTTCTTTTTTAGCCTTTACACTTATCCAATTAGTCTTGAGCCCCTGTATACATGTCTTCACCTCCAGTTGTTACCAAAATCTCAACAAACACATACATCTGCTGACTCTGAATCTACATTGGGTCATTTGTTTTTGGTTGCCAACCTTGTTGACCTTACATCAAGCCATAGCTACTTGGAACTATTTTATACCTTTCCATCTCCCTCTGATTCTCTGTGGGCAGTTGTTAATCTTTGTTGCTGCCCCTGACCCATACAACATTTATGAGGTCTAATTTTCATCTCAAAGCTCTTTGATTGGTATATTTTTTAATTCATGCCAAATTTTTGGTAAAATATAGATCAATTTAATAAATTCTGACAAGTTTTGAAAAAGTACATTTACCAACATTTTTGAAATTCATATTATAAAAGAACAGAAGTAGTGGATGATAAAAGATTCATCGATACATTAATTTAACTGCATATGGTTCCACTTTTACCAGGAACACTGCACACAAAGGGAGGGCAATCCATATTGAGGTCAGTAGCAGGTCACCATGGCCACTCAATGCCCAGTGAACAGTGAACAACTGCCAGGAGCTCCCATGGGAAAACAAATAAATACATAAATAAATATTCAATTTATGTTATGGTTACAATAGATTCATTAAACACGAGGGCATTTTCCTTCCAATTAATATTCCATACTTTATTTAGCAATTGAAGAAACATGAATATTTCTGTCGGTGTGCCTTAGCATCTTCAAAGTGAAATATAATGATTGTCCATCAAAGGCTGTGGACATAATAATTAATTACACCAGAAAGTTCATTTTGTGTATTTAACTCTCACATAATTTTCTCTACAATATAAATTCCTTGTCAATATTGTACTGGTGTACTTTTTTTCTGTATATTAATCCATCTTCTATCTTTTCATTTAGATAAGAAGCACCTATTTACATGGAGATACTCATGGCAGATGAAAAAATACTCTTAATGCTCCAGAGAAATAATCAGAAAAACCCTCAAAGGCATAGTATCAAAATAATTTATTCAGAACTTGGGACGATATTGGGTCTGATAACAAGCAATACCCCCTGTAGGAATCGGTTTTATCCTATAAATTATATTTTAGAATAGCAAATGAAATAAGGAAACTCATCAAGTAATTTCATTAGCTGAGCACATTGTGCACTCTATTTCCATTTTCATAGATTGAAAATAAATTACAGAAACGCATTAGTCGACAACTGCTTTGGTGCTTCACAGGCAAAGAAAGGAGAAACGCCTTCGCCAGCAACGAAATACAAGAGAGAGGAGTCATGTTTCAAGCAGACAACTTGATTGCTTTCTTCTTATCATTATTATGGAACTGGTGACTGACTAATCTTGAATCATTGGCATCAATGTCAAAGAGTCATTGTTCCAACACTTTCAGGGTTAAAAAGAGGAACATAACAAAGTTCAACTGTAGCATACAAGGCACTCTACCATAGGTTTTCATTATTAAAGACACAGCTACAGAGTTTTCCTTCATACCAGTTTAGCATTTTATTTTAAACAATAATGATATTCTCATTGCCCATGGACCATACATATTATGAAGGTTGTCATCATGATGAGCCGTCATGAGTCGCCAAACACAAGAAAAATACAAAATACAGGTACATTTCAAAATGATGAACATGCTTAAAAAAGAATATGGACCTTAAATGATGCAATAGAAATATTTTGAGCGAAAACTGTTTTTCATCCAAAAATTCATTCATTTAGAGGAGGTCTTGAGTTTCAATTTGAAACCACATAATTTATCACTTGTTTTCAACAAGTGATAATGTGTTCTGAATTCTGACTCCCATTGCCATCGGACTTTTATAATTGCTGATTTATATTAATTTATGTGAGCGAATGTGATGATTATTTATTGTTGAATCTGAATGAATATTGCGGTTAGTGTGAAAGATATGGATATTAAATTTAATGAAGGCACACATGACAAATATACATAAATAGAATGGTAAAAACATTTGATTTTTTTAATAAGGGCGTATATGGTGTCCTATAAGAAGCATTAAGTATGCATCTAGTAACTTTTTCTGTTTCAAGAAAACTTTGTTCAGCATGCATACAGATGATCTCCAGAGCACTATTCCATATAATGCCCTGGAAAATAAATTATAATTATATTTGAGTTTTAATACCTCTAGAGACACTGTTATGCAGGAACCTAATAGTGTACATCACCACATGCAGTTTATGATACGGATTATTAACGAGAGTATTCCATACACCAATTTGCTGAACATGTAGACCTAAAAATATAATATTGGATACAAAAATAATAGTTTCATTGTTGAGCTTTAATATTCCCTTGCAATATGGCATGGTTAAATGCAAGGTGTATTTTTGCAATATAATTTAAGTGTGTTGTGATAACACCAGTTACAGACAATATCTAAAACCATTTTTGTTTTTAACAGAAGCTTTTGATTACTTTAATCAGAAATGATAAAGTTTGAATCATTATAGAATATTATGGAATCGATGGTTTGGTCATTTTTATTTATTAATGATAGGTCATTAATAAATAAGAAAAATTAATTATGTCCCAATATTAAGCCCTGCAGAACTTCCATGCTAGCATAGAATAGGAATCTAATGTGTTTATATCTCATAAATTTCTATGTTATTTGCGCTATGCGTGACCTTCAAAATAAGTAAGATCTTAGCCATTTCAAGACTATACCTCTGACAACCACTTTATAAGGTTTACTAAAGGGAGGGGATGGTGAACAAGGTCAAAGGCATGAGTAAAATTCAGGAACAAGGCAAGAACTATATTCTGGTTATTCAAGGATTGGGTTATGGAATTGATATCATTCATGAGTGTTGACTCCTTAGATCTACCTTTTTGGTGACCCCATTGTGATTCAGAAATAATATTGCATTTTTCTAGAAACTTGACTAATCTAAACATCTATACAGCCAAGGCATTCTCCTATACTTCAAATAATTTTCTTTTAATCTGATAGCTGATAACAAACTCAAATAAATGACAGAATTTAAGAAAAAATAATTAAAGCTAGATTTAAAAGAGTCTACTCAGTAGACTTCTGCCCCAGCCTTAAATGCCCAAGGAAATAATGAAAATCTCAATATGCCTTTTTGGAATAAACCTGTCTGGTTGATCCAGACTGCTCAAGGTTAATGTAGTTGCAAGAATATAATAGCCAGACAGTCCTCAATCAGACATTGAAACACATTTTGAAGGATTGTCATTTGTGGTTTCCTGGTGAATTAGTGTTTTGGATGTACTTGTCACTCTAGAAGACTCTAGAATTAGCGTTTTTGGGCCATTAGAGGCAAAAACATCGCACAGCTCCGATTTACTGATGAATACTAATAGAAAATCACAATTAAAGTCACCAGTTAAAATAATAGTCCTGTCTGGAAGATACAATAATTTCAATACTTAATCCAGTTTTTCTTTTGACGATTTGATATTGATAAAGGAAAAGCGATACACCCCAAGTAAAACAAATTCACAATTAACATATTTCCAATTACAAGCTGCACATTCAAAACGTAATTCATTTGTGGATACCTTTATCTCACATACATCATTACAAGCCACATTTTCATTAAATAAATAGCGGACCCTCATTTTTACGCCTACATCGTGAAAAACATGGATATGCATGGTATGGGTAAAATGTATCGAGAAGTTTTTGCCTGGCGTGACTGTGCGTCGCAGCGCTCAGGCTCGGAGGTGGGGATCATGACCTTCAACACGCGCCAAGCGCTAATCGCCTGCAAGCGCTCGTTCAGGCTAGATCGCGTTTTTAGTGGACCCCTCCACAGTGACTTGGTGTAAGCGCAAAATTCAGCGAACGATTGAACTGCGGTACGCCGTCAAATTTGTGTCGGACTGGGGAAATCGGGCACAGAGACGTTGGGCATGATTTTCCATGCGTTCAAGGAAGACAGTATGTCGCAAACTGCAGTTATTAAGTGACACAAGCTCTTCAAAGATGGCCGAGGGAGTGTGGAGGACGGGTCAAGAACCGACGACGTGTGCGTGAAGTGACTGAATTTAGACTGCCGTTTAAGTGTGCGCTTGATCGCAGTCGTATTGGCATTGATAAGCTGACAATGTACACCATTGTCACTGAAAATTTGGCGATGCGAACGATCTACGCTAAACTCGTCCCGAAAGTCTTGACGGACGACTAAGAGCAGAGTCGTGTCAGCTTGCTATGACCATCTGCAACGCGACGCGACGAACCCCCTTATAGTCCCGACTTGGCACCAGCGGACTATTTGCTATTCCCGCAAGTGAAATCCTCCCTCAAAGGACACCACCATGGGACCATAAGTGCCGTCAAAGATGCTTGCACGCATACCCTGAAGGACTTTCCAGAATCCGCCTTTGCGTCGGGGAAAAGCCGCTGGCCAAAGGTTGTCCACGCTCATGGGATGTACTTTGAAGAATTTTGAGGCATTTTACCTATATCTGAAATAAATTTATTTTGGGGATAAATCTGTCCGTATGCGTAGACCTCTTTCTTGTTAAAAGAAACCGTCCGTGTGAATAGAATAATTTTTTAAAACAAATAATTACATCCTTTCAAATTACACGTATCCCAGTGATTAACATCCTTTCATTTTGATTTTATAGTTGGGAATTCATAGGTGTAGTTACTACTCGCCGAAGTGCACCTCTGGAATCTGTACACACTGGGACGTAAAATACTGCGGACAAAGTCACGGGGAGTCGGCGAAGAGCCAGCCTTGATGGACTCTATTCCACTCCACCCCAGTTTTCTCTCCGAAACCGGATACGCTCTGGAGACTCGGGAATTGAAATCTCCGGTTTCGCAGGCAAAGTATAAGTTTTCGCGACTCTTGTGTGGCGCACCAGAATAGTACTTTAAGAAAATGTCTTAAGGCAGTATTCGGCGCATT
Source organism: Hetaerina americana (assembly GCF_022747635.1). Taxonomy (NCBI): domain Eukaryota; kingdom Metazoa; phylum Arthropoda; class Insecta; order Odonata; family Calopterygidae; genus Hetaerina; species Hetaerina americana. The sequence goes on from NW_027286874.1 coordinate 95,229,075, forward strand.
GATTAGATATAAGAGAAGTTCGTAGAATTCAGGAGAACTGGACGGAACAGATAGTGCTTAGCAATTGGAATTTGGAAATTGTGATAGATGTTAGAATGCTAGCAGTGCAAACAGAGGCAGGGTAGCATAAGGTGTTCTGAAACAGAGTGTGGTTGAAAGGTTGCTGGGGAATTTGAGATTAATTTAGTGTATTGCAAGAGGTATGTGGTATGTAGTAGAGAAGTAGAAGTGCTTAGTACTTAAGGAAATAACGACATCCATGGTAACTTTCGTGAGTCGGCTAGAATAAACTTGAGTCGGAAAATGACGACCAAAAAAATTGGATTTTTCCTCAGCGCATTGTGAAGGAGTGCATTCCATCGTTAGTGAAATTAACGCGGATAACTCGGCAGTTTATAATTTATGAATCCTAATTTCGACCTTTTAAATTTTCCCTGCAAATTCCTGCAGACGTGAACTTAACATTCATATGTTTCCCAAAACTCTTATAACGTGTAGCACAGAGGATATTGAAGTGTATTTCGTGGAATATTTGTAGCCTCCTACTTATGGCTTTAATTATAACAAAATTCACATGATATTTGATGCATCAAGTTCCACAGTTTCAGGCTTGATGCAGTAGAAGGCAACCATAATGGAGAATTTTAAATATTCCACTTTTTCCGCAAGATAGAATGTATTATGGCTGAAAAGTGTTTCGCTCTTTTGAGTGCGTTTTCAAGAGACCAATCAAACATAATTCGTCAAAAGTTGTAGATAGTATAATAATCTTCATTATGAGTGTGCGCATGATTAATAAAGAGGTAAATTACTGATTGCATTGAAGTGAATTACTGAAACTGTGAATGTCTGATTGTTTAAATAAAATGTTTTTGTTGCGACCTGAGTTTCGCCTCTCTCTATTTTTTATTTCACCCCGTCTCTGTAAACTTTCAATGTCCTAGTCCTGATTTTACATTCATGATTCTTTTACCTAATTAGTTTCTCACCTCTGTTTATTGTTTAGTTATTTGTACTTTCTTCTCCCTAATTTTGGGTTCACATTTTCCACATCCAAATGTGATTCCATTTTACAGCCATCTTCCTACTCATTTATTTTTTAACCAAGGAATTCCTAACTCATTATTCTATTTACTGTTCATATTCTTTCATGTGCTGCTTACTTTATCCCTTGATTGAGATATTTCCCTATTTCCTTACCACACCATGTTCCCTTATCCTCTTTCAATATTTCCTCGGCTTTATCCTGGTATTTCCTTCTCTTAGTCTTTAGAATTCTTCTACATTCTATTCTCCTTCCTTCCTAATTTATTAAATTAAACTTAAACTTCATGGCACTACATTTAGATCCAGCACCCAGGAAACTATGTGAGTTGATCACGCTATTCTTAAACCTATGCTCAGCCATAGTATAAACTATCTTATACCCTCCTGTATGTCCCCACATTTTTCATGTGTACATCCGTCTTCTGTGATAATGATAACAAATGTTAGTTTCTATTTTATCCTGCAAATTTTTTTTCTCCGTGCGGTTATTCCTTTCTCCCAAATTGTGATATTTTTAATATGACACCATTACTGAATCGGCCGCTCCACTGGGGTCAGACACCTTAGCAGTCGCCTCGCCGAGGAACAGACGGAATACCTCTCGTCTAGCCCTTACCCTTCGACCTATGGGGCATACAATGGGACACCCTACTAGGAGTAATTATCATTTCTCTCGTCAGCACAAATTCATGAGTCATTGGAGCACGCAAGCCCTACAGCCACATCAAGATTATATTCAATGTGTAGGGACTTTTTCCAAATGAAATTCTTATTATCCATATCCAAAAAGTGAAATTTTCTCAATTGTCACAAATACGACAAATTCTAATGTTGTCCTTGTCAAAGTGGAGTAACAATATATCTCCATTATTTTTCATTGTATTCGCATACATAAGCCCAATGAGGCCATGTTTCTTTAATAATAATAATTTTTTCGCATTATTTAATGAGTGTGTTTTCATTAATGTATGATTTAATTCCAATGTCAACTTATAATATACATAAGTAATTATATACATGAATATACTTCAAGAAAACACTTTTAAAACCCAATAAAAAGGTTCCAGTATCCTTTTTATACCCTCGGAAGGGATACATGAGGATTTCCCGTTGCTCAAGGATGATATTTTGGACTTCATTTCTTTTTTAAGGGGTGATCAAAAATTCCACCATTTGAGAAATAGACACGCGGTTTGCCTATGTTCAAGGATGATGTTTGGACTTGCAATTTCTGGGGGGAAGTTAATAACCAATTCCTCAAAATATTGGGCTGAAAATGATTTTCGTAACCCCATCCTTATACAACCCCCAGCTTTATGCAACCTGAATTGAAGTGATTAGTGGAAGGGAGTAAGAGTCAGAAGGCAGAAAAGTCGTAGCTCGAGGTATCATATTCAAATAGTCCCGTTTTAAAAGAGATTCCAAGCTGTTTAAAAGAGCGATGAGATAGCGTGGGAGGATCCCGTCATTGAAATATGAACCTAGAATCTTCCTTCAACGATGGTGGGGAAAAATGATGATGGGATATCTGCCTTTCCCTCCGCCATTGAGCCAATATAAGCTGATGCTTGCATAGCGGACCTCTTTTTTGGAGTCGAGTGGAGGGTATAACGTATGTCAGAGGTTGCGTCATTTCTGCAGGGATATCGGCGCCTCTTTCGTCGACTTTCAATCGGCGACCCAATCGTGTAGGAACCCACTTAACCGCTCTGGTATTCACCACACCTCTCGAGTCCTGCAGGTGTTTAGTGGCGAGGATACTCGAGCTAAGCAGGGCTTTTTTTGATTGAAGTGTAGTTCAGTGTGTTGGTCAAATAGTGGATCTATAGTGTTCTTTTTTAAACAATTAAGCGTTAAATGAAATGTAGTTCAGTGCGAGAGATGCATAAAATAGGTCAATTTACCTGAATCAGATAGCATATGACGGAAAACTATGTAAGTTACTCGAAAGTACGAGGGCTGTCCAGATAGTAACCTCCATTATACTATTAAAAACACACTGGAATAGATACAGAAAGTTTATCATTTTCATATCTAACAACTACATATCTCTACTGTTTTTAAACATAATCGCCAGACAGATTTAAACATTCGTCATATCTCTGAACTAGTTTTCAACTTCCTTCAGCATAAAATACTGCCGCCTGAGGTCACAGCCAACCGATGACGGTATCTTGAAGTTCCTCGTCCAGTAGAGCACAAAGCATAGAGCAGCCTAACTTTTCAGTCGTGTTTCCATGCAACAGAGTGGTAGAAATCTGTGGACAACTGTCTAAAGATTTCAGATATCGTAAAAAAAACGGTATAAAGGTATATTCTGGTTAGGCAGAGGTTTAGGAACAGTGTGATCAATTCGCACAGCTTCCCGGGAGCGGATGCAGACTCTGACAACAATTTAGTTGTTATGACGCGTAGAGTCGGTTTCAAAAAGATGAGACAGGGGCGATGACAGAATGATGATGACAGAATTGGCCGTCCATCTTTGGTGAACAATGAACTTCACCCGAAATTTGACGAAAAGTTCGTGAAAACCGATTTTTTTTCTTTTAAGTAATCTACCAGTTAAGATAGCTTTTGGATAGACAACTACCAAATAAATATTTTGTAACACCTAACAAAACACAAAATCCAGTATCCTACTCTACATCAGGTCCCTCTTCATCTCTGAGTACTTTCTTCCTCCCTTCATCCCGTCCAACATCCCTACCCTGTTCCTTCCCTTTCCTCGTTTGCCCAACATTCTCCCCTCTATCACAGCCTTCAACATCCCACTGCCGGCCAATACCCCTTTCATCCACTTTTCCTGCCTCCATAGGATTTCTCCCAACAAACCCCTCTCTTCGCCCACCATACCAAGTACTTCCTCGTTTGTTTTCTTCTTCGTCCATTTCACCTTCTCCATTCTTCTCTACACCCACATTTCAAAAGCCTCCAGTCTACGTCTATCCTCCTGCTTCAATGACCACGTTTCCGCGCCGTACATAGCTACGCTCCATATCACAGTTTTTACGAGCCTTTTCTTAATATCCTTACTCAACGTCCCTTAGTCAACTCCCTCCTCCTTGTAAAAGCCTCTTTACCTAGCGTAATTCTTCTCCTTACGTCCCTACTACTTTGACCCTGTTGGTCCAAAACACTTCCGAGATACGTAAACTGTTCTACCTGCTCTAGTTTTTGCCCTCCTATTTTAATGTTTAGCTTAGCCTTTTTCTTTCTGGAAAATCGTATAATTTTTGTTTTATTAATATTGATTCTCATTCCATATCTGTCGCACTGAATTTCCAATTCACTCAGCAATGCTTGCAGCCCCTTGGCTGACTGACAAACTAAAGCTTGGTCATCAGAAAACCTAACTGATTTTACGAATTCCCCGCCCACTTTCATTCCTACCTCGAGTTCTTCCCATGCCTCTTTGATCATTTCCTCTGCATACAGGTTGAACAGCAACGGTGATAATGGGCAACCCTGCCTTACACCTCTTCCTAACACTGCCCAACCGGACTCCCCGTTCCCCACTCGCACCTGAGCAGTCAGACATGTACAGGTTGCGGATTAGCCTCCTTCCCCTCCAATCTATTCCTATTTTCTGCAATATATGCATTAGTTTTTCCCAATTCACTCTATCAAACACTTTTTCGAAATCTACGAAACAGGCAAATACCTCCTGGTTGTGATCTATATTCCTCTCGATTAATAATCTCATTACTGCAATGGCATCACGCGTACCTCTCCCCTTCCTAAACCCAAACTGATCATCCCCTAAGTAATCATATGTCCTACTCTCTATCCTTTTCTTTATGATCCTGAGAACAACTTTAGCTGCGTGGGATATCAAACTAATTGTCCTACAGTCCTCACATGACGTGGCCTTCACCTTTTTCGGAATAGGAATTAAAACTGATCTCACAAAGTCTTCCGGCCAGATTTCCTCCTCATAAATACTACGGATCAGCCCATATAGCCTCTTCCTCCCACATTTTCCTAAGCATTTTAAAAGTTCCACGGGAATGTTATCTACCCCCACGGCCTTATTTAGTTTCATCTCCCTTAATGCCCTTTCTATCTCATTGTCTAGTATGCCTGGACCTAAGCTGTCTTCCTCTACGTCATTTTTTTTTTCAATGTCTAACTTTGTTGGTCTGAGTTCTTTACTATACAGTTCTTCTATATACTCCTTCCATCTCTCTTGGATCTTTCCTGCGTCAACTATTACCTTACCCGCCTTATCTCTAACTGTTGGCATAGCACTTCCATTCTTACTTCCCGATAACGATTTAACTTTGCTGTACAGCGCACCAATTTCACCCTTCCTCTGCAGACTTTCCATATCCTCGCACTGCGTCTTCCACCGTTCTTCTTTTGCTTTATTTGTTGCCCACCTCAATTTATTGTTCAATTCTTTGTACTTCATTTTTCCTAACTCTGTATTTACATTCTTCCATTTTCTCCGCTCATCCATCTTTGTAATCTTCTCATCCATGATCCATGGTTTCCTAGTCCTTCTAGCGTTAACGGTTGAAATAGTGTCTTTTGCGGCTTTCGATAACCGTTTCTCGATCCTTTTCCATTTTCCTTCGACAGTACTTAGCTCATTACCATCCTCCATGATTTCCTCTACCACCTGTTTGAGCTCCTTCCTTTTTAATCCATTTAATGCTTCTACATTCCATTTTCTAACTCGCCGCCCCTGCCTTATCTTTTTGAAACGGACGCTACATTTCATAACAACTAAATTGTGGTCAGAGTCCGCATCCGCTCCCGGGAAGCTGTGCGAATTTTTCACACTGTTCCTAAACCTGTGTCTAACCAGGATATAATCTGGCTGATACCTTTCTGAGTCACCTGGCATTTTCCATGTATACCTGCGTCTTTTGTGGTGTCTAAACCAAGTGTTGGTGATGACTAACCCCTGTCTCCTGCAGAACTCAACTGCTTTCTCCCCGCGGTCATTCCTCATGCCTAAACCGTAGTCCCCGACCTCGTCACCATCTCTTCCTTCACCTACCGTCGCATTCTAATCCCCCATCACTATCAAATGTTTCCCTGCAGGAACACATGCGATTATGTCCTCTAACTGATCGTATATCCTATCGACCTCTTCTTCCTTATGGTTGCTCGGTGGCATGTTTACCTGAATAATAACCAAGTTCGTCGGTTCTGCTTTTATCTCTACTAGAAGTATTCTATCCGTTACCTGCTCTATGTTGACTACGCTTCTTCCCACCTCTTCATTTAATACTATGGCAACCCCTCGTTGGCTCTCGTCCCCGCCGCTGTATATTATTCTATAATTATCACTCCAGTAATCCCCGCTATCCTTCCATCTCACCTCGCGTAGACCTAGAATATCTATACTTCCCCTTTCCATCTCTCGCTTAACATTCTCCAATTTCCCTGTCCTCATCATTGTCCTAACATTCCACGTTCCTATTCTAACTAATTTGGTCTTCTTCTCCTGCGTCTTCTGTCCTGCTGCTGCTGGTTTTCCCTTGCAAGGGTTTCATGGGATGACGACCACGGAAGCCTTGCCTCCCCCGCTGCCGGGCACGACACACGGCCGATTGGGCCGAGCCCCGTAGTTGCCAGGACTCAAAATCTCTGTATAGTCCATCATGTTAATCTTGGGAATGATAATTGAGGTGGTTTCCCATTGCCTTCCTCAATAGTGTTTTTAACGTGACACCGTCACTTACTGGCCGCCCCTCTGGGGTCAGACGCCATTGCAGCCGCCTCACTGAGGAACAGATGCTGCGTGGACTACCTTTCGTCTGGCTCCTAACCTTCGACCTATCTGGCATGGGTGACCCTACCAGGAGCAATTATTATTACTCCCGCCAGCACAGCTCTGGGTGTCATCGGAACGCACAAGCCCTTCCACCACATCAAGGTTGTAGTCCGGGGAGGGTATAATGTATAATGATTCCAATAATGAAGTAAACATATTTGATAAAAAAATAATTATTTTAAATAATGAGTACACATTTTTTATGGGGCCACAATGAAATTTGATAACTTGTCACCAATGATTGACCATTTAGATGGGCTACCTGTTTTAATCTTATTCCCTCCCATATGGACAAAAACTGAGGTCCGTTTCACTGTGCACAACCATTTTCAGTAAAGTTGGGTTCATGAGCCAATTAAGGATAAGGAGTCAGAAGTAATCATTTAAATTGGTTCCTTGCATGTCAATCAATTTAGAACCTTGCCTTGTTTAATCATATATAATAATGTGTTCCCTGTTGGGAAGTAAACGAATACAGACTACGAGATTCAATGTGCTATTTACAATTGATTTACCTTTACTTTTAAAGTGTGCATTTTCGTGAGAGTTTCATCGTACATATTCACATATTTTTTAAATTTTGATATATACAGTGAAGCTTTGCATTTGTAAAACTGTTTCAAACTTTTATCTTTTTGCCCTGATCAAAATGACAACTGGAATTAGTAGACGTATTTTTCCATTGACTCCTACTGAACTTCAATCCACCCAATTGAACTCTCCTGAATTCCAAATACCCTACACTTTGGGATGATATAATGGCATCTGCTGGTTACAGTAAACTAGCTGTATGACCAGTCATATGTAACTTGGTCTAGTAAAGCAGCTGATTTGGCCTACCATAGCTATGTACTGTTGTTTTCCAAATAAAACTCTAAAATGTGGGTTAACTGCAGCAGGCTTCTATTGGCTATGATGCTCATTGGCTGTGCTATTTTAATACTGAAACTCATACACTGCTTCCAGCTTACATATTCATGATTCATTACAAATCCATTTTTTGTTTTTCTACATTTTAATAAAGAACTCCCAAGAAAAAAACAACTCATATGACAGTATATTTACTTCTAATTAATTATGCAAAAATTGATTACCTAAGAAGCTTTCATGTATGCCTAAATGACTATTAATAAGTGTATTTCTACAAAATTGCCTGTTTGTCTAGATTCCCATGATGAAGAAAATTAATGGAAATGTAGAATTTTTAAAATATAATCAATGTGGCAACCCTGAAGAGCAATCATCATCTTCCCAATGAATCCGCATCACAAATAACACATTAAATTTCAGGTGGAGGTAGTTAGGTAGACAGGTGTTTAGGCTGGTTGGTGTTTCTAGAACAATGGTCATTTCACATCACTACCAGCTTATTTAAGACTAAGAACATATATCCTTAGTGGTGAGGGTAAAATCAGAAGTAGGCCGCAAAACAGACTATTACATAGATCATTATGGGTCCGCAACTATCTCCCTCAGGGTGACCTGATTATTCTTAAAAAACTACATGTACAAGACTGTTTTGAAAACAATTCAAAATTGTGGTCACCAATAATAATAATAAATACCAGTGGCAATTATGGGATAGGAGCCTCTAAAGAAAACTTAGTGTAATCGATGAATCTAATGTATGTACAATGGATGTCACTGAGAAAGAAATAGTACTAGTATAAAAATTTTTCTCATGGCAATAGCCATTTTCTCAGAAAATCAATGTAAACATACTAAATCAATAATGCTACATGCTTGTAATACTGAACTATTTGTAATAGTAACTGAATGAGAAACAAAGAATACATTTAGGTGGCACTGATTTATGGTCTAACACTTTTAAAGAGATAAATTAAATTTCTTATGAAGAACGTCCAAAGAAATTCCATTAGAAAGGGTTCATATAGAATTACATTCTTTGCCAATGTAATTAACTCACTGTTGCAATCAATGTGCATGTTTGTCAGATTTTTAGCAAATATTTTATATTTTAGTAAATTTTCATCGCGTTAAGTGTTTTTCCCAGACATGATACATGTGTAGGTACTTAACAAAATATATATGCAACAGACTCATAGCAGACACCTGCATATGTGAAGGAGCCATTGTATTATTCATATCAAGAAGCCTGCAAGTACAATAAGGTGAACAACAGTACACTTAAATAATAACAACAGAGATGGAATTAATGCCAGACCTCTAAGGCAAAAGGATAAAAATTCAATTTAAAATGTTAAAATGCATTAATGACACGAATGGAATATTCAAGTGAGATATAATAGACTAGAATATAAAAATGACAGCTTTATTAACCACTTAAGATAAATAAAATACACAGCCCTTTTCTTTGAATTTTCCAAATTATTTTTTAGCAAAATTCATGTCACCATTCACCCAACGGCTTCATACATGAAGTACACAAATGCAAAAACTATAATAAATAGAGTAATACATTTAGCAACATGTGATGTAACTTATGTCTTCTTTCAATATCTTTTAAAGGCAGTTGAAGTTCAGTACATGCTTGGCTAAATGTGAGTTAACTGCATTAATTGAGTACATAATGGAAGGAGGAGAAGTTAAAAGTGCAAATAAAATCGTCATCAGATCAAATAAAATTTTCAGTCGGCTACCAAGTAATAAACACTTTTATTCACTTTGCAAATAAGTTGTAAACTTCTATAAAAGCAAGTCATAATAAGGCACGCATCTTAGAAATGGCCTAATTTTTATGTATAATGATTTAATGTATAATTTATTGAAAATCCAATCATTTTCTGTTCTGAGTCAAGTCCATGAACATAACTCCTACTTAGTAATTTTTTATATATCATATCAAACAAACAATCCCGGCCTTTCTTTTGAAGATTTGATGAAATTTTATACTGATTTAATATTTATTTTACACCTAACAATGTCATTTTGTCAATAAAAAATTAGCTGTAATCAATATTTAGTGATTATCAATAATGAATTTCACAGTTAAGTCATAAGTCATTGCTTTTTCACATGAATGCACATCTTTCTAAATGCTTATATACTAAATTCAATACACATGGCATCGATAGAAGATATGACAAACTACTTGAGAATATTATTATAAATGCTAATTTTCAATTACTTAGATCACAAAAATATCACACCCACCTTTCCATGAATGCTGATACTTTACAATATGTACATGACCATGTAAGAGCTATGAAAGACATTACTGGACTTGAAAATTTGTAATATTACACAGGAGTAGTTCTTATTAACAATTGTACTATTTGTTTTACAAAATTTGTCTATGATTGAAAACAGGAGAGATCCTAGCACATAGGCAAGAAAATTTATTCTGACAAATGTAAAGTAAAAATATAAATGTCACAAAAAATGCAAAGTGACATATTGGTATATGTATGCCAAGTTAATGAGTTAATGGAACAATTCATCTTCCGAGATTCATATCAAAGAGGACATCATACAAAATAACACTTCAATATCAACAAAAAAATCTTAAGAATTCTTAACAGCATCTGGTCCATGAAATATTTGGCTGTTTGTATGAAATAAAGCTTAAAATTGTATTTACAAAAACTCATTCATCATCACACAAAGAACTGTATAAAAAACAGAGATAAGATATTTCTTCAAAGAGATGAGGTTTGGCTTCAAATTAAAATTACTGATTGGTACCTTTTTGCTCATTCATATCACTGTTGAGGAAGATAAAATGGTGTTTCTTTGATGAGCACTACCTAGATGTTTAGAAAATATCACTACTCTGTTTTGCGTCAATGTTTAAAACACCAATTTAGTACTTTCTAATGTATTAGAGTCTTTGCAAATAACACTTCCACGTTGATTAATTGTGTAAACACCATAAAGTACATCTTTCTAGTAAAATAATCAACACACTTTTGTATCAGAAAAAGTCATGGCATAAAAGCAGCCAGTTTCATATATTGAATTAAAAAAAATATAGTGCAGTCAGATTCAGAAACACCTAAGTCTTCAGAGCATATGAGTGGCACAAATTGGAAGCAATGCATAGAACATATCTTGAGTTGTATTACTTAGCCCATTCTTACTGTTCTGGCAGGAGCAATTACTTGCCCACTTATGATGATCTAAAATGACCACACTGACTTTGAACTATAAGTCTTGCTACCACAGCACCTTATAAAGTCACAGGTGCCCTATCAATCATTAATGTCCACACCTTTCAATTTCACGAGGGGTATTGCATAGCACACCCGAATCATTTGTTCCTTATTTGTTTTAAGGTCTCACTAGATCTGGGCATGTGGCCTGTAGTTCCTACAAAGAATGTTGTGGTGGAAAATATTATTCCATATTGTCTGAAGGTAGTTAATAGTCTTGATTTATGGATCAGCAAGGAGTTTTTAACACACACGAGTCCCACTTTAGTCTCAAGGCTTCTTAACACGTCCCCTTTGTCTTCTCCATGATGAGACAGGTACCACCGCCATTGCCCCCATGCTGCCCACCCCCCCTGCTACTCCAACTCCACGATATAATTTTGTCTCCAGGGAATCCAATTTGTGATAAGTGAAAACCATTGGGTTGGATGGTCCCAGACCGTGGTTGCCTTGCACTCCTGATGCTCGGCTGCTGTTTTCCATACTGCCTCTAGTGCTCATTCCATGGCGCATCACTTCGTGCCTCTGTTGAGAATCATGTGGAGAGAGAAAAATGTTTTTTTAAAACCAAAAGAGATGGAGTGAATGTCATTAAATCAGACTTTAAAATTTTGTACTATGCAGCTTTTGTCATTTACAATCCTCACCAATACCTATATTTTCTCTTATTAGTTTTGTAAGCATCAAAAATTTACTCGTTAAGTTGTCTATAGAGGCAACTGAAAAAATTTTCATGCAGTAAAATTCAGCAAAATCAAATTTTACATGTTGAAAAATAATTACAAACCTAAAAAGATATGTTGACGTAACATTGAATTAATTTACTGTTTATAGAGAGTTAATTTCATGCTTTGCTTTACTATACAAATAAAGAATCAAATGTAAGTATCAATGAACAGCCAATATTAAACTGTTGAGAATGGCACTGAAATTATTCCCTAACAAAAGCTTCCTCTATTTTATACTCTAAATAATAAAGATAATTTATATTAACAATGCACGAAAACACATGCTGTACACATCATACACAACACATTAAAATGCAGATGAATAAGGCTTTAGCAGACAGTAGTACATAATTAATATTCACATAGACTAATCTAAAAATACAAGAAATGACAAGCGAAATGCTCAGATAAACTATTAAATAGAACATTGAAATTTTTCACAGAAGCCAAGTCAAAATCTCTTTTACTAAATAACAATGCATGTAGTTCAATTAAATGAAATATTGCAGATTATATTTTAATGAAGTTTATCTACAAACATGCTGCATTTCAGGAATGATTAGCTACAGGATACTGAATACAACAAAAATTATTTTACCATATCCTTAAAAAAGCTCTTATTAAGCCATGTAAAAGAAGTGGGCCTCTATTTTCCTTTAAGAAAATTGAATATCTTCCACAGTGTTTAACAAAAACCAGGAAAAATATCAAGGATCTAATCAGAACCTTTAGGAAGCAACTCAGTTCTATGAACCATCTTCACTCTAAAATCCTGCGAATTCAACTACCTCCATGGAAATTGGACAATGTTTAATCTGCATTTTCAATTGCCCATTTAAGAGTGATGAAATGATCACCATAATGGTTGCAGAAGGAAAGAGCAAGAACTGAATGGAGGCATATCATTGAGGAAGCCAAGGCCGACACCAGCCAGTAGAGCTGCAGATGATGATGATGAATGGTTGCAGATTTAACACCCAAGTTTTATAATACCATCAATTCAATTTCTTATCAAAAGAAACTGTTCTTTCATTCTTACAAAAAAGGATAGCAATGCTAGATGAATACAAAGGCACTTTGGGCTATTAGTCTAAACATTTTCTTAAGTATCTTTACGAAACATGGAATTGAATGATGTGCAATGAATACTGGGTTAACACTGTTGGGAAAGATTTTGCAACCAAATATAAACTCATTGGGACAGCAGCTCAAGCCTTAGACGAAAGATTTATAGCCAGATGGCTTTTACCAGTACATTCTATTTGGATTTCATCCATTAATTATCTTATGTATTCAGAAGGATTAGGGATGATCACCTTGATGCTTCTGGACAGGAGGGAGGAAAGGTTTTGGCTATCTATAGCACCATTATATGCTCGGCTGAACAAAATTAATCCACTCCACCATACACTTAAATGACTCTGAAATTTTATACATATTCCTTCATCCCTGACAAAAAAATTAGCTTAGTATTACAGCAAGAGGCTTCAATGTTATATTATTCCTCTTTCTTTGCACATTTTTTTTGAGAATTTATTGTCTTTTTTAACTTGTGTTAACACAATGGAAAGCCCAAACGAATTGTGTACAATAATTCTTTTCAACCTAGATTTTGATATGCTACATTATCATCAGGTGTAGGGAGCAAGAGCTGCTGTGCACAGTATTGACTTAAGGTGAATGTAAAGCTACTAGGAGGTAGTAAATGATTATTATTGGTTATCATAGAGAGAGGGTGGGAAGAAAAATAGATGTTTTTGAGGTTTATCATAAGGGCACAGACATCCAGTATTACCCAGACTGGGTGGGATTACTATAATGGTTTTAACGAACATAAAAATGCATCATTTTGGGAGACACCAATTCCATGATAGTGAAACACCCGATGGAAACAAACCATACCTGTTTTTTTAAATTCAAGGGACTAAATGTGTGAAACAAAGGTGAAAAATTAGGATGTTCATGAACTTGAAATTATTCAGCAGGAGAAAAAGAAGGTCTCTCTACTTAATGACCAAAACAGCCCATTCACTATGGTAGCTAAATGGTGCAGGCACCACTACCTGACCCTTCCAATTACAGAATTGTGCAACAGGATGTCAGTCATCTTCAATTCCATCAAGAGAAATTACAAGGGATACTCAAGAGATAACTTTTGGTCACTCAAACTCAACTAAAGTTTTTAGAAATTAATTTGCCAAACTGTTTCCTCCCTGGACACTCCCTTCCTCTATCCTTTAACTGTGACAACAATTATTATCTTTATTACACGCACCTGCCTCCACCCTTAGCTGTTTCCCAAGCCAATACCATATATATGGCAGCCCTTGGTTTTATTTCTGGTTGACTGTGATTCTATGCATCAAAACTTAGGTTGAGATAGACAATTTTATTTACTGGACAGTCACAATTTTTGGTTATTTATCACCTTCCAATTCTCCTAATCCATTCTGTTCTACTCAAAAAGCAAACCTATGGGGAGGAAATGAGTCCCGGTTGAGGAAATATTTTTACTCTTGTGATCCGTTCGATTCCGCCTTCCCCACCTCTATTGTGTTCGTCCTTTATACGTGTTCCTATCCCTTTTCCTTATATATGTTTCTGTATATATGAGTATTTATTCGCCGTTTGGCGGGATTTCGTGTTTGAATGTGTATTTGGCCAATGTGGCTCATCTCTTTCTTCTGGCTATGCGTGCCACGAAACGCACTGTTCTTTTCCTGTATGATGTTGTATGAATTCTAACCACTCTCCTTTCCTCTTGTGTATTGTCTATTTCTCCTTTGGTGGGTGAAACAGCCCCCTGACGCCATCTCTTGGCTAAAGAATCGGGGCGCTTGGCGACATATAAGACCCACGGATCTCAGGGTAAATTACATATCCTCGATAGCTCAAGTGGTTAAGAGCATCCGCCCGGCAAGTGGAAAGATCCGGTGTTCGAGTCCCGGTTGAGGAAATTTTTTTACTCTTGTGATCCGTTCGATTCCGCCTTCCCCACCTCTATTGTGTTCGTCCTTTATACGTGTTCCTATCCCTTTTCCTTATATATGTTTCTGTATATATGAGTATATATATATATATATATATATATATATATATATATATATATATATATATATATATATATATATATATATATATATATATATATATATATATATATATATATATATATATATATATATATATATGTTATAAATGAAAATGGAAATCAGATCACTCCTTAAATTGGTCTCTCAAACATGAAAACACGTGCATATATTTTTATAAATTTTTCATAACTGGTTTTCAGAGACAGTAGCAATCAAAATTGCTTCAACACAAGTTTTAGATATAGAATTTTGGAACTACTAATGCAGAGATTCTATGAACACTGGAAGAGAAAACAAATCTTATGATAACACTGAAGAGATGATATGATTGGACATTTTAAAAAAACACTGACTGGCTGAAGAAAGTTGTTCAAGGAAAGGTGAATTGCAAAAACCACAGATGAAGATCTCAGATGTAACACACGAAGCAAATAATATCAGAATGAGGTTGGGAGCACAGAGAAACCATTCCTAGGATTGGAGAAATCTGATTATGATCAATGATGATGACAATTAATATGTAAGAACTCTGTGGTGTAAATCCTCTTGTGAAATATAAAATTTCAATGAAAAGATTTACTTTATGTTAATTTCCATGAAATACAATTAATCACTACAATACTTTACATCAGTAGGTGAGGTATTTGAGAAGGCTTTTAAAAAGTACCCATGTTTAAAGAAGCATATCCTACTTGGTTTTGGAGTTGGAAACAATAATGAAAAACTGAATGACTAGTACCAAAGACAGTGGAACTTGTGTTATGTGGAAACTGTACTGGACAGAAACCTGTCATATCTGGAAAAAATGCTTTGGTCCCAGTATTTTCTACGGACATTTTTATGTACTCCTACCAGTTATTAAATGGAAACTGTGTAACACAGAAATGGAATAGATTTCCTTAATTGTAAAACTTTTCTAGCAGAATTGCACAAAAATCAGCTATCTATTTCTGCACACAAGCCATAGCCATGGCTTTTGTATTCTTATCCCAATTTCCAGCACTAGATCTCTTCCTTAATTTCCCCACCAGGTTTTTCCCCATCTCATTAATCAAGAAATTGAACTACAACCTCACACAGAATATGAATGGACACTCCCTTCTGCATTAGCAGAAGTTTCATCATGATGACATATTCATTTTCTATCATGCTCAGGTACACATGCCTTCATTAGTTTGTTGGTTGGATTTTTAGTGTAGTGAAACTCAAGAATAAGAAGCAATCAAGAAGAAGAATGATTTAAAAAAGAATTTGACAAAGGATGCATTAATATCCCAGAAAAAAATTTTCTTGAACATTAGTGCATTATGTAAAACATTACAAAATTCTAAACCATTTTTAAAAATTCCTAAATATGCAAAATTCCTGGGAAACAAGGCAACCAGGAATATTCCTGAGTACCAAAAAGCCAAGGAGTTCACAGCTTCTTTCAGAGATCCCAACTTAAATGCCTCAAATGGATGGTAAGATAGTTTTAAATCTAAACATAATATTGACTGGAGTAGCATGTCTGGAGAACAATGGCAATTTGACGATTGAGGAAGAATGGAAAGCATTTTCAAAAACAGAATAAAAATATATTTAGCAGGTGTGTACTATGGAGACAAAACAAGAAATGTTATGTGTCATGCCATCCAAAACATTATGCCTAAAAGGAGAGAATTGTAAAAGTTTTTTGCAAATTCAAATTTTTGCTTGTGGCAAATTTAAGTGCAATTATAGATACATTGATCTAAATAATGTACACATAGAATCATTTTACATGTAATGATATTAAATTTATTTTTCAGAAGGAGGTACAGTCAAATGGGCATATGACTCTTTTCTTGTGACAGCATGATAGAATTGGTCAAAGGAAAATCTGCTTGGCCTCGATGTTTCAAAAACTTAAAAAGTGAAAAGTTTCCAGTTACCAGGAGGGAAAACCAAACAGTGTGGTACACAGCATCCATCATGGAAGTGTGGATACAAATCTCGGAGTCAGACATGAAGAAATGGGAAATGAGAGAGATTCTGTTGAATCAGGCTTTGTGGAAGCCAGATTTATGCAATTGCTGGAATAAGACTGATAAGACGAATGCTAATAACACCTTTCAAATGGCTATATGGCATAACTCCCTCTCACTGACAGTTTATGCCAACTAATGTATTTATTTTACAAGGAAATTTACTTTTCTGGAAATTTTGCAGTATTTTAAAGAGGAGGTGATAGGAGGTAACACTTGGCAACTTTGGACAACAACCTTTCTGTTTACAACAAATATAAAACAGTGGTTTGAACTACAGAAGAAGATAAGGCTAATACAAATAGTGGATTTAACAAGGTGATATTGGACATTAATTAAACATCAAAAGGTGATAGATACAAGACATCATGGGGGAAATCCTAAATTGATTTAAAATATTGGGCTATTGTAGAATGTACAAAGGAAATTCTAAATTGTATAATATGGGAAAAGAAGGAGAAAAAGGCCATAAATAATACAATATGTACATGCATTATGTATGAATATTGATATTACTCGTGGTTAATATGTTTAAATTGTATATACAATGGGTAAATGGTATTACATTATTTATCAGCAAATGAACTTGTGCAATTTTTACAAAATACCACCTATAGCAAAATATCTGTTATCATGTGGCTATGTGGTGTAACTCCTTCTCTCTAATGGCTGACCCTGCAAAGTGGTTAAACTGTCTAATCGAGAAAATTGTAGTGGTTCCCAAAGACAATTTACACATTCCCTATTTTATGATAGATCAGATGGTAGATCAGCCTTTAATTTAAATAGAATATAGACTATCACAGTTGATCATATTTAAATTTTCTTTTTCTCTACATTTTTCTAGTGGATCATATAGTGAAACATGATTTAGAAGCTACAGGAGTCAAATAGCAACATATCTAATTATTTCGGGAATGGTAAATACATACACAGAGGCAAAGAGTAGGAGTCCTAATTTGGGGAATATAAACCTGTCATTCACACTAAAGAACCTTATTCAGAGAGTTAGATGGTTCAAGATTATTTGAGAATATAATATATAGTTTTGAACCTAAAATATTTCTATACACAATTTTATTCTGAAATCCATGTTCAAGCATCATACACTGAGTGATACTCCCCTTTATTAAATTTTATTTTCCAAAATGTACCGCACCATTCATACATGCAAATTTCTGTTTAAATAATGACATTAGTAAGTAATTATGAAAAATCATGCACACACTTTGTCACATCAAGCACACTACTGAAAGCTTAATCAAAAGGAAATTGATAATTTAACAGATACTAGATTTCATTCACATATACAATTTATACAACAAGTACATTAAATTTAAATGATGGGCACAATCATTGCATTACAGTACCTACTGTAACTCTTCACTATCAGTGCAAATGGACTAAAAGCAAGCATCCCTTGATGATGCCACATATGGATCAGTGCATTAAACAAATGCAGCTCTGTACTTAAAATTTGACTTGGACATACAGATAATTACAACTCCATCTCAAGGTAATATTTTTTCAGGTGGGTAACAACAAGGTGAAACATTGATAAATGATGGGTGATACTCCTTCCAACTTTAAGAAACAATGAATTAACTTAAAGGAGAGACTTTTTGTACTATATTAACAGGGTGGAAAATAGCTTTTGATGTTACTTTATGGAGGAATCAAAAACCAAACAGGTTTCACCTTAAAATTTATGTCGCCATACTTTGCATGAAGCAATAAGGGTGCCTAGAAGCTCCACATTTTGAAACTATACTTTGGGTGGATAATATCATTAATCAGAGTCACAGAACTGGCTACTAGCGTGCATGCTTATGAACTTTTCTTGGGACTTCTTACTCTGTGTGCTGGCTGTCTTCGGTTTGAAAAAGCACAACGCAGAGTTTCCATGGCAACACTGATGAGGCAGACAAGAAGGTTACAATTGTAAACGAACTCTGACGTAACTATAACTTGAAATTTTTTAGTGCATTGGAATTGTGTACACTATTCACCATAAAAATCAATATGAATGAAACTTGAGAAAAATTTTATGACAGAAGGCCATATCCCCGGAAATAGTAATAACATCTAATTAATATCAATCTATGGGGATAATTCTTTACTTTTCAGTAATGATATTAATAACTCAATGTACACAAAAAAACTAACCAATGCAATCTCATGAGGATAGTAAGATGATTAAAACTAAAATGGAATGGGGGTGAAAAAAAAAGCTAATGAACATTGGATGAGTAATATGCCAAGACAAAACAACAGTAAATAATTTTTATAAGACTGAAAATAAAAATGAACAATGCTGATTCACTTTTATTAACATTAGTTAAACTATCAAATACTGAATTAAAATAACAATGACTTATCCCATCCTTTCAATATGTCAAACTTAACCTGAATGTTGATTATCTAAATATTACAGTTCTTGTGTACTTTCTTCTGCCGCATTTCTTCATGGGGCTTTTGTGTCTTATTACTTATTTTTTAATGGAGCTTTGAGTTCAACAGATTTCTTTACCACTTCAATGGCAAGTGGCTAATTAGCTGCTAAGCCTTTTGCCCCCAGGTTCATCTGATATTGTACTGACTAGAGAGACCATATCTCAAGTTTCCTAATCTTAGGTGCTGGGTGTACATGGGAACTTGTTTATGTCATATAAATAAGTAGCATTAATATGATTCTAATTAATTTTTCTAAAATAGTTCAATCAATGTTTATCGGCCTGTAGTAATGTAGAATACTATTTTATGCCAGAGATAATTATAAAAATAATTCTGTATTTGCCCAAGGACTAGCACTGAATAAATTCATTGAATAATTTATTGTATTTTCAATGGAACTTAAATCAGATGGTTATTAAAAAATCCTTTAACTCAGCAAAAATTGTAAAGAAATTAGCAATTTTTCAACCAAATGGGTGCTTTAAATGACAACATTTATTGACAACTTTAAAAAGCTTGTGTAAATGCACTCAATAAAATCTGTCCACATTTTTATTCTAAAATTACCTTGACTAAGCATTTATGTATTTTGTATGATCCACAAATTAGGTATGCATGCATTTTTCATGGATCATACTAATAGTATCTCACACAATGCTTGATTATAAAATGCAGCCAATATATCTTCATAAAGCAGTAATGAATTGTGCTGCAAACTTTCAGATAAAGAAGGTTAGCAGCTCTAATTATATTATACTTAGCTGGCTATGTTAGTTCCACATTTTTTAACTGACTCATAAAAAGCTATACATATCAAAAAGTACCAAGTAAGTTTTCACAAAATTTCAAAAAAGTGCCAATAATGCTAAGTTAGACACAAGTTGGACTCCTGCTTACAAGGACATTTGATTATGAATATTCTTTCTCAGGGACTAATGAGAATATATGCACATTTTTTTGGGAGAATAACTCACTTCTGTGAGTTTAATGAGATTCTGTTACTGCATATATTACGAAGGAGTTTCCAAAATATATCATTTTGAGGAATGAAGAAAATTGTGATGTAAAAATTTGAATTGAATCTTCGAATGACGAAAGGTAAAAAAAAGTGGTATCCTTCATCTCAGTTTGCAACTTTAATTGTCTCATACTATAATTTCATTTCTCTTCATTAAAAAAGTAAAAACTATCTTTTTAACAGCTGATTTGAAGCAAACTATGAATAGAGTTTGACACAGATGTTTGTTTTCAATTATAATTGAAAAATTTAAGAGTATGTAAAAAATAAATATGCATAATAAAGTGATAGCATTGAGAATCTAATTTTTTTAAATATATTTATTTCATTGAAATCAATTTCACTGAGTGTTCCGATTAGGTATCAATTCCTTCAAGGTTGTCTTCTACATTAAACAATGCCTTAGAGGATGACAGTTTATTTGGCACTCAATTCATCATTTTCAGGTCAATTTCTGACCAGAAGTTGGCCTAAAGCAGCATGGCAGACAAACTGGAAGGCCTGGATCTCCAACTTTTATTCCAATTATTTTTTGGAGATTACTAATATTCAACAATGAGTATCAATGCAGTGGCAACTTGCATCTGCAGAGAGATACCATAGTACCAGAGCAGGTGTATATCAATATGATCTGACACTATATAAACTTATTATAAAAATTAATAAATTGGTGAAATAGAGGATAATAAATTTTTTTCTTATTGGAGCAACTAATTTTTCCTGAAAACCAAGTTGCTGCAACATTTAAGTATCCAATTATTCAGTGAAGCTGAATAGATTGTTTGAAAAACTATTAAGAAACCTGGACTAAGAAATAGACGTCAATGTCAGAAATGATGTCAACATCAAAGTGAACATGGGTAGATCTTCTGTCACAAAGCATTTCATAAATTAAGAAATAAACAGACAGCTCCATATGTTTCACAGACATTTCCTAAATTCTAAGAATTCCAAGATTCCCAAAGATCTAGGAATTCCATGTGCATCAATAATAATTCTCAATATCTGCCAACCTTGTTAGGTTAAAGAAAATCTTACAAAATTATGATATGCAATAGGTTGTTATGAAATAGAGCACTTCTCTCCATCCAATCCTTAACCTGTGGGAACTATTTTGGGATTAGATCTGACACGCACACTATTCAAAATTAAATTATTCTGTGATAGGTAAGACAAACAGATTGAACAGCGTTACACTGGTTGTAGGCTTAACAATGGATGTCAACTCAATATAAATATTGACCTCAACAGTTGACTCTGATGCTTACATCAACATTATCGCTTTCCGCAACATCTATGCCTTTGCTAATGTCAACATAGATATCAGTGAGAGGTTGAAATTGCACTGATATAGTGCCTCAGCATGAAAAACCTAATGTCGCATAACCCTAGGTACCATTGTTTTTGCTTGAGTGCCACCTAAGGACTAGAAGACCTATAAACTGATCGCTTAAGCTTCTCCCTTTGGGGGTTTCAAGGATATGCATAACCAAACCAGGAAATACTTAAAAGCAGTCTCATGTTAAAGCATATTTATGTACACTTACTTACTAATTTGAATTCTAAGTCATTTTCTAAGCCCCAATATGTACATATTTATGAATAGTTTACAATCATAAATTATGAGTCTTAACATACTCTGAGTATGTTTTCTTCTCCTCATGTAAATACTCTAAAACACTAAAATGAAGACAGTTTTTGAACTCATGATGTATATGAAACACTGATAAAACAAGAAAAATGTTACAAACAAAAAGAGTATTACCCTGGTCCTGGGTAGTAGTATGGTGGAGGCCTCTCATATTCTGTTGGTGGACTATGGTACCTTGGAGGACCACTTCCATTTGGGTAGTCCCAGTGCCTAAAACATTAACAAGAGAGAGCAATAGAGCAACAACAAGTTTGCAGAAATAAAAAGATATTTATTTTTAACAAGTTTGCTAAATATGAGAAATGTTAATGAAACTGATTTTTTTATTACTGTCGCTGAGTAATGCAAACTCATCAAAATCTATTCATGAAATTGTTTTCCTTGTAAAAGTTGATCATTAAATGGAGTTTACCACTTAAAAGATCATTATGGTGTTATCTGACATAATGAAATATGAAAAAATCCATAATATTCAAAGTTTAAAAATGAAATAGAATTCCTATTAGCCATGCTCACATTTGGTCCCAATAGCAAGCTAAATATGAATTACATATAACAGTTACAAGAGAGATAATGAATTATTATACTAATAATTTAAGTAAACTATGAACAAAATGTTTATCTATGTACACATCTGTCTTTAATGTTAACAATTTAATTGATTGCTGAATGAGTGCCATTAATTCTAACAGATATTGCAATTGTTATATATGCCTTATGCTGCCATCTTTGAGCCTCCAGAGATTATGACCCGAGGGATTAATAACAATCACGGTCATAGTGATGTTCCGCCATCTAATATTCCATTAATACGTAAAAAAATTAACTATCATGATGGCTAGTTAAAAATGGCAGAGAAAAAGATATCTATCTATAACTAGTTGGCAAAGGAGGAAAGAAATTAACACCTCAATATAGGGAATGGCTTTATACTTCCAATTCTTTCCTTTACCACAAATTTATTACAGTTTTGACTGAGATATTTTTCTCATTTTTACGGGGTTTCATAAAATTAGTTACACTATAGGCATAGTTATGCACTTTTGGGCTTTTGGGAACAGCAAAGCAAAATTTTCTTACATGGAGGATACTTCATTACATATACAGGTACATGTAGATTTGAAATAATAGGAGCTTTACCAATTTTTCATCGTAAATGAGTGAAAAAACTCGTAATAATGGCTATTAATAATTTTATAACCTAACCCAAAACCTTAATGAGATTGGAAAGTGAAATTATGAATGATAAATGATAAATAAATCTCAACTAATACTTATTACCAGCATGTCATCACTTTTGGACTAAAAACACATTTTATTTCAACTCTTACTTTGGTATCTAAAATGGAAGCAGCATATTATCACTTTGAGCTAAAATTACAATTTATTAAAGATTATTTTGGAATCAAAAATACATTAAAGAAAATATATAAAGCACAAGTTTATTTTACTGTAGGTAAAAAAGCTGAATTCCACCCAAAATACAAAGTACAAAATGAGGAGGAAAACAATAGATCAATAATGATCAACAGATATGCTGGAATACTTTGTAAATGCAGAAACTGTTAAGAGGAGAACAAGCTATGTACTTAAAAATGTTTGAACTAACCCACATTAATTATTAAGTGCATACACCCAACCCAGTCAACATAGCTGTTCACCCACTTGATTTCTTAAAAATGAGACAAGCAGCAAATTTGTAAGCTCAGGAGCCAATGTAAAAATAATCCAGCAAATTTATAAATTGATGACAATTATGCCACTCCTTAACCAATCACACATTTTTTCAAACAAAATAAAACCAAAATGTCAACCTTAAGGTGGTTTTTCTATAAATTATCTCAGAAATGTTAGCCTATTTCACAGAAATCCATGCTATAACCCAATTAGAAGACTAAGGAGCAACATCTTTTTTGACCTATAAAAATTGTGAATTTTATTATTTTAATGAATCATGGAGTATGAAATTTCACTCTTTGCTCAAGGAAATTTATAAATAGTAGAAATTAAGGCCCAATTAAATAACCATTTTGATAATAGACCACAAATCAATCATGATGCTCATTAAGTGTCACTCAAATACATAAAATTCAAGGACTTGAATATGACTTGATATGACTGCTTTCTGTATCCTGTGAAATAATATCATCTGTTTAGGAGTCTGTGAGGAGAGAAGTGTAATGGATATAATGGCCCATACTGAAGTTTCCAAGTAAAAAAAGGTAAGTCCTTATACTCCCTAATGCATCCATGATAACGCAAATGATATTCCTAAAAAGGGCTTAGCACACAGCTGCAATGATTGATGTCTATAGCAAGGCCAGAGAAGAGCAAGATTGCTGCTAGTATCTATGTCGAGCTCAGTTTATTTTTGTTATAATAGCTTTCATTGCTCAAATTATTGCATAGTAATAATATTCAAAGTTAATGATTCAGCTCCGAATAAATATGTGTATAATTAATATATGCACGTTGAAATGCCCGACCCCAGGAGATTATGATTGCCATGTCACAATAGCAAGGTCATTTGTCCTTTCATAGGAATCTTAAATTGCTACATCTACTGGCCATGTACAGAATCATGTGAAGCAAAAAGGAAGGAATTTTAAATACTGTAATTTATAACTGAAGAAATTAACAGACAGTATTTATGTGATTAAAATTTTACTTCAGTTGACAACACATTAAGTAGAAGTGAGCACATCATATTAGCCTGAATATTATATTTTTTCTTCAATATCTGTTTTTGAAGGTCATATTTGTATGGTTTAGCAAAAATTCCCTTGTCTCTTTTAACAACCACACACCATGATCCAATTCCACAGTAAGCCCCTCTTTAAATCTGTACACTTCCTTCCTCCCTTCATTTTGACCCACATCCCTATCCTATTCCTGCCTTGCTTGCCCCCTAACATTCTCCCCTCTATTACAGTCTTCAACATCTCATCGGTCCGGAGACATTTTTCAGTAGATAAAACTACGTCATCATGTAAATAAGTACTCTGGCTCCTAATATAGGAAAAACTGAATTTTCAACAAAAAAAATAACAGAATGCTAATTAAAATTTGCTGACTTTGGATCATGATAAAATGTGGGAAGAGTAATCTATGCAATAAGAAATAATTACACATAACTCACTTCAATAATATCATCTATAGGAAATAGTTGCTAAATTGATACAAAAAATATTTTAAATCACACCATGATCCAATTCCACAGTAAGCCCCTCTTTAAATCTGTACACTTCCTTCCTCCCTTCATTTTGACCCACATCCCTATCCTATTCCTGCCTTGCTTGCCCCCTAACATTCTCCCCTCTATTACAGTCTTCAACATCTCATCGGTCCGGAGACATTTTTCAGTAGATAAAACTACGTCATCATGTAAATAAGTACTCTGGCTCCTAATATAGGAAAAACTGAATTTTCAACAAAAAAATAACAGAATGCTAATTAAAATTTGCTGACTTTGGATCATGATAAAATGTGGGAAGAGTAATCTATGCAATAAGAAATAATTACACATAACTCACTTCAATAATATCATCTATGGGAAATAGTTGCTAAATTGATACAAAAAATATTTTAAAAATTATATCATGATTCTTTTTGTGTATATTGCTTAGTTAAAGAAGTTCAGGATTAAGTGTAGAGAAGTTGAAAAATAACAAATATAATGAACAGATATTCTGCAATTACATATTAACATATTTAAATTTAGCTAGTGTAATATATGATAACAAAATATAACTAGTGAAATATAATATTAAAATAAATAATACAGCTAATTAAATATATTATTACAATGAAATCTGTGTGCCAATGCAGTTAATATTTAATAGGTGGAATGAAATTGCAGGATTTGACAAATATACGAAGAATTGAGACATTAGGTGCTATCAGCATGCAAATTATGCATTTTTTGTTTCAACAGATTAAATGATTATAAATTCGTCTTACTGACGGAAAGCAAATAAACTTCTTTCTCTAATCAAATTCTGCACTATTGCTCAAGTTTATGGACATTTTAATTATTTTGATGGGAAATATTGAACTATATGTTAAAAATGTAGCATTGTAACTTAGCTTAATCTCACCTTGCAATCATTCTTCAATGCTTTTCAAAATGACTAAAATTTACAATTTATCATGCAAATGACAAGCAGAAGATAAAATTTTATTTTTCTTACCCATAAGATGCTAGCTTCAAATAAGCTCATGATTGAAAGTTTAAAAATTTATGTGATTGGGAATAAGGTGTGTCATAGCTCATGAATTTGAACACTCAAATCCTTCAAAGGGTGATGAAGTAAAGGAGTTATAATGCAGATGAGGATGCATAAGTTACATAAAATTATTATACATAAGAAGATATAAAATTTATTAGGGGATAAGGATTCTATAACGATATAGAAAGAATCAGTACAAACTGAAAAAAAGGATCATTTTTTATTGGAAAACTCGAATACCTAATGCAAAAAAATTTAGAAAGAAGAAACATATTTCAATTCATTAGGAATGTATTTTTGCATTACTCTAATTGCTTTTACACTGGGCAAAAATCTGAATACTTTATTATCTAAGATTATATTTAAACAAATATTTTTGTTAATCATCACAGTAAAGTTTTTCTAAGATGTCTTTGTAATATTAAAGTTGGCAAAATATATTTGTGTGTTGAATTATTACTATATAAGCCTATACATACAATTACATTTAAAATAGTTCAGTGTAACATTTATTCATCCCCGGATTTATGAACTTTTGAAATATATACATCAAATTTTCACAAAGAAATAACCTAGTTTCAGCGAGTCTTCAAATAAAAAAGTCACCACATTTAACAAATAGCAATTTGGATGACTACCTACATTAAAAATTTACTACCTCCTCAATTTATCCAATATGAGGAAGCTGATATACTAGAGCAGCAGAAAAATATCATGAATCCAAATATGCCAACATGTAATTGAGACATATGTATATCATAAATAAGATTAATAACACTTTCAGGATATTTTATATGAATTTGATATGAGTTATAAAAGCAACAGTCTTTACTCCAATCAGACGGTTATTCTTAATTTTCTGTTTTTCAGAAATAAGCATTTGATGAGGAGGCAGACCAAAAAACTATTAAGGTTTTTATGACATAGGTACAAAATATACAATTACATCAGGCACCTAGAATAAATAGGGAAAATAATGCTTTCAGGAGCAGTGAAGTGAGGCTGGGTACCATGGATTAGTGCAGACACTTACTTTGTGGCCACATCTCGGTATCTAGAATCACCACCACAACTACTGGTCAGGGGAATCTCATGGCCCTGCTCGCCTTCGCCTTGCCCTGCTCTACCGTATCGACCACTGTAATCGGGGACATACCCAGTCTGGTTTTCATATGTCTCGTGGTAGCTACGGTGGTGGTTTTTCTTCTCAGGGACACTGCAAGGACACAGAGAGAGGTAGGGTGGGTTACAGGTAGGGTCAGGGGTTAGTGAAAATAAAAGGGGGAAGAGCGTGGAAACAAAAGTTCACTACAAGGGTCAGAATGGACAAAAATAGCCAGGTCAAACTCTGTTATGTTGCAAATCATGGTCAAAATATCACAATTCACTCACACTCCCTTTTCCCCACAAAATCAGATGGTACATGCTTTATTAGTTCAATGCAAACAATTTTATAACACAAAAACAATGGCATTATGGTTTTCATTGTGAAATGAACTTTTCATAGTTTTCAAATTTTTAAATTTTGTTTAAATTTAAATCAATTAGTTTATGTCTAAGGCACACTTTTATCACACAATAAAGATATTTTTAATACCATAGAAATATTGTAGCAGTAGTTATTTTAATTTCATCATTTGCACTACAATTGAGCTGAATGTTTACATTTAAAACAGAGACCATCGATTAGTAACATACCAAAGTTTTTCAACAGGGGTAAGGAGAGAAATTAGAACATCCATCAACTAATGGTACATGCTGTAATACATACATAGAATGAAATTTCTACCTTAAGCTCTGGAACACTTGATCCTATTCCAAGAAAGGAGACACCCAATGACAAAACATGCCAATTAAAATACAAAACCCAATTTAAATATTGAGAAACATTTTCACATCTCAAAATAAATAACAATTTTACTTAAATGATTAAAATTACAAGATGTATCTAATCCAAATAAATACAGCAAATACATGCTTTAACCCATGAACTGTTTTCCTTTAAGATTTTAAGAATGAAGTTGAATTAATTTAAGAAAAAATAGATACATAAAAAGGAATTATCAAGATATGTAAAAAATATACACCCATTCATAGCTATATCTGAATAAGATCCTAAATACTAGGTACACTAAAGATATTAAAATGCCAACTACAGCATCAGTTTCAAACAAAAACAGACATGCCACCTCTACATATTTACTGTAATATCCACTGATAAGAAGAGATGTCAATATGAACTGTTCAAATGAAAGAAAAGTTGTGAAATTATTTTATCCACTGTTAAATCATTTTAAGAAGTAAAGAAACCCCTCAAGTAGGTTAATCACCAAAAGAAACGGGGCAGTAGTAACACGAGTAAGTAACAACTCAAAGATACAAACCCTCTTCATATAAAAAGTATGTACTATCTATGATTCAAAACATTTCATTAGCATAACACTAGAATCATGAATTAGTAAATCTTCAATCCTAATGCTGAATATAAAAATTAAAATGGAGCCACTAAACTTTGCAGACATTGAACGAAACATGCAAGTAAGTAAGTTAGAGCATTACGATAACAGCCATGCAAAAGTAAAAAGAAAATTCAAGGCTAAAGCCACCAATAGATACTATATTTATTTAAATAAATGAATACTCATCGAAAAAGATTGCTAAAAAGCATATTCCTCATAATGATGTATATCAGTGCATTCTATGATTTTTAAGCCTATGTGATGACTAAACAATTTCAATATCTGAACAAATACAGTAAAACTTTTCATCGAGTGAATAACACAAGTACTCAAAAGAATTTTAAACACAATATATAACGTTAAGATCACTAATTGCAATCAATGTCTAACTAGAGAAAATGCATGGTGAGTATTAGATGATCTTTTCAGCAACTATGTGGCTAAAGATGCTTTAATAGCTTGAGACATGTTTTAAATCAAATTCCAACTGTCATCATAAAATAATACAATTTTACTATTACATTTGGAATTTAAATTTTCATTTTATTTGCCAGCAAAATCACTATTCCACATCTGAAGAGCTTTGAATGACTTGCTTAGTATATTTATCCAAGAGTCACATTATATTCAAATAAATACAGTAGAAATCTGCTAAGTGTTAATAAAATTGATAAAAATAAATGTTAGGATATGATCATGCAATTGAACCAGTTGTCAGCATTAAAACATGAAAAATAATGAAGTTTACCATAAAATAAACAACAGTAAGCTTTATATTCTTCAAGATATATATTCCAGAGCTAGGATAATCTAAATGCATCATGATCTATCATGACATCAAACATTCACTAAATAATAATGAAAAAATGTAAAAAAAATTGGCCAAAATGGATGCCAAAATGTTTATTAGGCTTAACTGAACAAAAATATTTTTGAAGAAGCAAAAAATTTATATGGTATGCAATGAATTTACTTTTAAAAAGTTAGAAGTATTTCAAGTTAATATAAGCAAAAATATTTGTGAAAAATTTGCGTCGGCTTAATTCATATTTTTTAAATAATCTCATTTTGTCTTCCAAGAGCCACCACTTGACAATTACGCAACTGAATGCACATGCAAACAGCTCCATGCTAACAACTTTTGCTTAAAAAAAAGGCAAGCATTAATAGAAAAATTGAATCTAGAATAATCCCATAACTTCAAACTCTAAGTCCTCTAACCATTCAGTACATGTATGTAGGCACATACACAACCATCGTGAATTACGTCCAAATGTGCATGTTCTTATCCCAGCATTGTTTGGTCACCCAAACAGGAATAGACTCCACGGGATCTGAGAAGAAATCAGATGTCACGAGAGATAGGTGTTTTTGAGTGAATTTTGAAATGGCAATGAGAAGCAGAGGACACCATAACACCTCTTTCTTTTTTTTAAAGCAAGCATCAACAACAAGACCAGGAGAAACAAACAACAGGCACAGTTACACAGATGCTGCTTGTCAGAAGGACACTTACTTGGCCAGAGGAATGTTATCCCGATCAGCATAGGCATCATACAAGTATTCGCTGCAAACAGATAGACAATTTTATAAAAGTCCAGGTAGAGCAGGCAGAAGGTAAGTGTAGTCAGTTTCATGCTACACGTATCACTCCTTTCACACAGATAGTCATAAACCCATACACAGATCATCAGCACCAGAATGCACAACATAAGTCTCCTCTATCAATTTAATCAGTGGTTAAAATGTCCTTAATTTACTTAAAATAAATGTGAGAGAAAGAAAGAGGGCATGTATTAGGAAGTGTCTAAAGGATTTTAAAGGAATTAGACTTTGTTATTAAAATAAACAAATAACAATAACAAGAGCAGCAACATGTAGAAATTTGCCTTGAGAAAATTAAGAATCTGTCAGTGAATATTTTGATGTCCTCTACACCATTAACATCAAACAACACAGCACATACTTTCCAACAAAATACTTACAATAAAGAAGAGAAACCAAAGAGTTATCAAGTACTTTTTGGGTGGCATGCAACAACTCATTCCAAGGGATCGCCATATCAAGGTAACAACATTATTTATGGATAAATTCAGAGAAAAGAAGTGAGGAAAAAACAATAGCATATGCATCAAGTAGTCACTTACGTTTCAACCAATGGGCCTGGATATGGGTCTGACTTCCTGTACAATCCAGAGAGGAGAACTGACAACACTATCGTTGGGATGAACAGTATGATGCACCAGCCAATACTAGCCCAAAAACCATTCTAAAAATACAAAAATGATCGTGATTATTTTAGCCACCATTTTGAAAAAAGATAAATGCAAGTTAAGGTTAAGTATAAATTTAGACATTTGGGAATTAAAATATATACTCTATATGCATACTTCATTTTAAGAAAAATTTATCTATAACATCATACTAACTGTAACACTAATGTATTTACCTATAATTTTAGAAACTACACTACATGAATCCACAAAACATATTGAAAATAAAATGCACTTACAAAAGGATTCAATATTTTATCACAGACAGAAACAACGGTGGCATTGTAGACTTGACTCATTGGCCAGCACTTTCCCACCTGGGTTTTGGTTTGTGTAACAACATGAGCCAAGTAATCATCAATATGTCGAATAAACTCTCTTACAAAAGTTTCTGCAAGCTGTGGGAATACAAAGAAAGTAATCATCAAAAATCAGATAAAGGTATCTTAATGTATCAAAAGTTTGAGAACAAAATATACGAGGTCATTCAATAAAAATCGTATAAATTCAAATAAAATGCTATCGAAATCCACTTCCATAACTTGCCTTTCATCAAAGGTACATACAAATACGCTCAACATTTTACATAATATGTCATAACTTCATATTCCTCATGAAAATTTGTGATTGCCAATAAGCCTTTCAAAAAAGCTTATAAAAAGAAAGATTGGTAGATCAGTGTAATTATGAATAACAAATTTATTGCATAAAACATCCAAAAAAAATGAATCATAATTTTATAACAAAGGCTATTCAATTTGCAATAGTTCTTAGGTAATTTAATATTATTATTACCTGAGCTACTTCTTCAGGTCCTCTGGAAGCTAAAATTTCTTGAGCTTCTTCCACTTCTTGCATCAACTCTCGAACTGCTTCTCTTAAGCTAGTTCTGTTGAATCGAAGATCATCTCTTAGAGCTGTAGCATTTTCTCTCAGCTGTCTAACCATGCTAAGCATATTTCCTACTAGAGTTTGTTGAGTAGATTCTAAGAATATGGCTTCATTGCGAAGTGCATTACCAATCTGTGGGACAAAAAAATATTTATTAGAATAGCTACATATTTCAATAAAATTTGACTTGTGGTAATTGAATACAATTTGGGTAATGTTATCATGAAGAATTACAAGTTGAAGTAATAATCAAGAGATTACAAACTAAACTTGAGTATCATATTTTGATACTTAATGGCTATAAACATTCAAGACTTAAGAAAATAATAATTAAATTACAGAGTAAATTCACAAGTTTTTGCCGAAGAATTCAATTCCCCATCAACAATTACCACCACTTCATCACACCAGAATACTAGCACAAAGTTAATGCATATTTTTTTACTAAATAAGTAATTTACTACAAACAACGAGGGTTATACATATATAAAGAGGATAAAAATAAAAGCAAATAAAATTTGAAAAAATACTAGAGAGATCAATTTAATGAGGAAAATAATGGGGCAGTACTGCTGCCAAACCTAATATTTTTCAAACACGGTTAAAAAGAAAAGTACATACTGTCAGTTGGCTATCAGGTAGTTCCTGAGCAGTCCTCACTAAAATTGCTGAAAGCTTCATCAAATCTATGGAAGTGATCTTTTCCTCAAGCTGGAAAATAAAATATCATATAATTCAAAAGTCAAAATCAGATTCATCAATGGTACTGCTACTTAAAAAAACGTGTACAACTCACAATTTCTGAGTAGGTTGGAAAGTCTATATCTGAGAGCGGAGAAGCTGCTAAGTTGTCAAGTTGACGGCGTGCTTCAGGTGTAAGGATTATCACCTTACTATCCAACCTAATTTGTGACTGAAGCTCTTCAATTTTCTCCATGAGGCCAAATCTAAATTTGTAATCTACAACCTCAGAGACATTCATTACCGACTCAAGGGCTAGTACTGAGTAAATACTTTGATTTTGATGACAGGCTCTTTAAAAATAATAAAACTAGGATAAGTATTATTTCAGAAAATAGTATAAAAATTCACCATCAATTATCATTTAAGTGAAATTAATGCAATTAACTTCCATTCATTAAAATATAAGAAATAGCTCATGCCAAGAATAATTTTCCTTACCTTATCACAGTGCTCACATTTACATCAACATTAGTATGAGGAGGTGGATAGATCTGTCCCAGTGGTACAGCTTCATCTACCAGTGCCATTATTCTAGACTTGGATGGCTGATGCAGAGGCTCACAAACAGCTTTTTCAAGCACCACCCCAATCAGAAAATGTGCAACCATCACAACGGTCAGAATTGTAGAGAAAATGAAGATCACATAGACCCCACTATTGAGATACAAGAAAGATAAATTTAAAAGTTATCAAAAGACTGATTTATAATAAGGGTGTACAGGTATTCCTACCTGTATTCTAAAATTCAGCACCAGTGCCATTAGCACTGACAAACCAGAATACATGCTACAGCTACTTAGGCAGTATGACACATGAAAGATAACCTTATCAACTGACCTATATTTGTACATGCATTTGTATATGCATGCTATTATGTAAGGAGTTTAGGTAAGGAATACAAAAAAATAAAAAAAGTATGTTTCTGGGCATCAAACATTCTATTTATTTTGTGATTGCATCAATTTTATGTCAGTTGCCTTTTGGTAACCATACAAGATTCTTAACGGTAACTATGCTATAATTACCATTGCATGTATTCATTGCTTTATGCATTGTATGAAGATATCACATGAGATTAATTATTCAAATAGTGATTTTGATAATATTGAGAGGATATTTAAATACTGAGGCTGATAAAGTTCTTATTATTTCTCCAAAAAATTGACACTGCCTGCATTCTGACATATTAATGAACCCTTTTCTAGATCCATTATCTTTTCTATAGTCATTGTTTTCTGATTTTCCTGATTGCACCTCTACTGCAGTTACTGCATAAGTGCAGCCAACAGGCAACATTAATGGTGATAGAATTCATGGCAGGAAAATTCTCCTCTACAAAGTCATAATCTGTAGCTGCACAGTACCCTAAGTAGATTTTGGAATGAAGTTGCAACATTGGCAGCACTGGTGGTGAATTTTGGAATACACCTTAACATCACATTTAAATGACCATGGAAACGAGTTTAAATATGTACTACCTACATCATTGAAGATGCACAGTTTTTACATTGGAATACATATTTTAGGATGACCATTCATATAATTACTGTTTTAAATGAAAATGGCATTGTATATACATGCAGAAAAAATTTCCAGTAGCCTACCATAATTTAATGAAAATAATGGAGTCATGAATATATTACTAATACAAATATACTCACGCCATGAGGAATCTTGCTCCAACTCCTTTATTGCAGCAATCATCACCTCCATAAACACCATCAGGTCGTTTTCCACAGAAACCATAAAACAAACCCAATACTATGCAGAGAAGTATGATAAGTAACAGAACACTCATGCCCATGTCCAAGTAATACCTTAAAAAAAGTAAAGAACAAGATTGTAAAAATATTCAGGAAACTCTTTGCTCAATGAAGTATATTATTCTGTTCAATTAACAGAAGAATAACAGAAACAGCAAAATAAAATGTTAAGCAAAGTTCCATCAAAATTAGTCTCTATAAGCAGTTTATTATAATGTGAACTACACCACTAACTTTGGAATAACTTGTCTATTTAGTTATAAACATTTTTTAAAGTTTCATTTGATAGGAGAGGGCAGAGCCCTTGCTTATCCTCACCAATCAAAGTTTTGTGATGCATGAAATTGATTTATGGGTAAGATCATGAGTTTTTTAGACCATTAGCTTCCCATATTGATCTGATCTTATGAGAACTGCACACAATCTGACGAATGGATTCTCCAAATATGAAATCAGAGCCCTTTGGTGGCAGAATGCCTAACCATTCGGCCACAATGTCGGCCACATGATTTTCTATTCATGAGAAATTTAAAGCTTACCTGTACTGGGAGTATTCTTTGATGAATGCACCACCTTTATGAAGAGGCTGAGTAGTATATTCAGAAACATATGTATTGACAGTGTCAATAACTTTTGTAATGTTGACAGCCCCCTCTTTTATTTCATGACCTAAATGAGATGAGAGGCAAAAACCAAGATCACAATAAAAACATTCTAAGTTCACATCATTAAGCAGATACAAACAAAGCAATGTAGAGTGAAATAAAACTACTATACCTGCTTTTCTAATGGCATTTCCTATTAATGGTATTGACTCATTTACTGCACTCTGAATCTTTAACTGAATGCCATCAAAGGCTTCCTTTCCTTTCAGTACTTCTTGCTCTATTTCATTATCAATAAGGTCCGACACATTTTTCAAACTGTCTGTCACATTTGGCAGCTGAAATTAATAATACCATGAACATAAATAATGAGCACTAGTTAATGTCTTTTTTTCCATCACATATTAAAGTAGTATAATTAAAAGTGACTGGATTAATGGAAAAACATTCACATCACATATCTTACGACCAAACAAAATGCTTTCATACTAAGAAAACATGCTTCATAACTGAGGAAAAACATTTCATCACCAGATAAAAATATAGATAATGCCCAAAGACTACTTTGTGCACATGAGCATGAAAACATTCATGCAAATACTGAAGAATAAAATTTTGAAATACATGTTACCTTTGGGAAATACCTGTCTAGCAACTTAAGCATGAAATAAATAAGAAAATACTCAGTTAGCATGTAACCTAGTTCACAACTGTAAATACCTATGGTAACTTAAAGGTAATTTGAAATATTATAAAACACTGCATATTTTGAGGCTTTTAAATACAATAATGACAATATCAAGGAACAAAAAAATGGAGAAATAAACTGACACCCTTACTTTTTTGAAATCTGCTTCAACTGACAGGCCTTCTATGTCATACTGCTTTAGCACTTCCAAACATGAGGACGATGTGCATTTTTCTAACTTTTCAATTAACCTTTTCCTTACATCCTGAAGACCTGTTAAAGGTTCATGTCAATCATTACAATTGAAACACAGTCAAATTGCTGATAAATAACTTTACATAATAACTCTTAAGATCGATAATTACCTTGATTTAACTGTGATGAATTTCCTTGTAAATACTTTGTTACAGTTTTGATATCATGCAGATCCTCTTTTATTTTTCCCAATCCAGAAACAATAGATGTTAGGTTTTGAAGAGCAATAGCTTTGGAAACTTCAGCTAATTTATCCTTCACTATTTTTCCACTTGCTATTGCAGGAGAGAAGCGAAATAGAAAAATATGATTAAAATAAAAATCATGCTAATACCATATCTTTACTGGTCCCAATAAGTCACACTCAAGTATATTATACCTTCAAGAATCTTGTTGAGTACAATTTCTAATTCAAGGAAATTGGTGACCAGTAAGTTGTTCACCTCCTGAAATAATTACAATGATTGAGAAAAATTAATAGTTTGTAAAACCAAAGGTTGAAATCAATAATTTTTAACGGTATACATCATCATATATTCAATATATATAGCGTTAAATAATAAATATGGCTTTGAAAATATCTGATGAATTTTGGAATTACAGAAATAAATTAACATGATCTGTATCCTAAGTCGTCACTCTGACATGTACTATTCATCTCTACGTCAATGCCTGGAGTTTTAAATGTTCATGAAAATGACTTTCCAGTCTTTGATGTAATTTCACTTAGTATGGCATTATCGCTTTGTTTGAAAACAAATAGGGTATTATAAGATGAAAATGGTTGAAAAATTGACAAATGAATGGATAATTTGTTTGGTGAAGGGTAACCAAAAGCTAAAAATTTTATACTTACTATTGGTTGATTTTGCTACCTTTAATTACTGTTTTCTGACCATGGGGCCAAAATTATGAATCTATGAAGAGCTGTTGGCATAAGAGAGACACTTCCGAAATTGCTCCGCCATATTACAAAAGTTTCCCTCACACTTCACAAAAAACCACAATATTTTAATAATAGTAGGCATATGTATAAATGGCCCAAATTGCATACGCTATAATGACAAGATATTGCAGCTGATGCCATTCCAAGCAAATTAAAAATATCAGTGATGATATGAAGACATAAAATTGGCAAAATATGAACTTTAGCTCTTTACCACACTTGCCTATGCATATTCAGCCTTTCATTGAGAGTAAAATGTTACCTATATAATACACTATTGTTTATTTTTCCATTAGGACCAGCAAACTTTGACAAATCATTTAATAGCCTCCATAAAATACATAAATAATTTTAATAAACTAAAGGAATTCCACCGAAAGCACTGAAATAAACAAGGCTCATTAAAATCAAATACTTGATCATTTAAAAAGGATATCACCATTAAAGTGCATTCATTAGCACAGCTAAAAAATTAAAATTTTTAAATATTTTTACTTTATGGATACAAGATATCTATGCATAATTTTTATTTGAAAATTTTCTCATATTGAATTAGAGTTAGAATGTACCTTAATATGAAATGTTACTTGACTTGACCATTTGGCATTTCACTGTCCTCCATCTCAGTCAAGCCCTACGAGTTATTTAGTGAATATGTATAAAAACTAAATGGATAGTCAAATGCTGAATCCTTTAGTTAATCTAATAGCATCATTAAAAAGTTCAAAAAACAGAAAAAAATAAAGCAATT
This sequence comes from Hetaerina americana, assembly GCF_022747635.1. Taxonomy (NCBI): domain Eukaryota; kingdom Metazoa; phylum Arthropoda; class Insecta; order Odonata; family Calopterygidae; genus Hetaerina; species Hetaerina americana. The sequence continues at coordinate 95,266,593 of NW_027286874.1, forward strand.
AATTTGTGAAGATAAAAACAATTGATTTGTTGATTATATGAATACATCTTTATAGCCACATAAGAATTTATTTCAATTGGAATGCTCACTAAGATGAGTATTTCACTTATTATTCACTTAATCAGATTATGTAAAATTATATTAACACAATTACCTCTTTTGTGTTAGAAAGATACAGTTTTGTATCACTTAGCCCAGTCTTCAAACTAGAAGTCAAATCTTGTGTCCCTTCCTCCATATATTCATTAGTGACAAAGGCACAAACAACTCCAAACCTACAAAGAAATAGAATGAATTATTGATAGATCATAGTTTTATTTTTAAGAGTCATAGGCAAATTGATGTAAGACAATTCATTTTATTAAACTAGAAATAATAGACAATATAACTGGAATTCTTTGAATAGTACTCATTTATAACACATACATTTTTTAATTTAGTAGGCAGTTGGAGGGAATAAATGAGGTCATGATGAATGTATAATCAACCTCTGCATCTGGCAAAACAATAAGCCATAGGAAGAAGCCAACTGAAAAATCAAATACTTAAAAAACTCCTACCACCCTGAGAATAATTTCTCTATCACAGCCACCATACTTGCATGTAAAATTGTGTCATAGGTAAATATTTTAACACTGAATAGAGAATAATGGAGGGCTGCAGGAAACCAGTCTTAGGAGTGAAATACTGATGAAAGAATGATAAATTTCAATTTGCAACTGAAGTGCAATGGAATGGGAAGAGAGAAAATAGATATTTAGCCCATAAACTACTCTCAATATTGCTTTAATGTTAAATCACCAATGAGAATTTTTAGGAAGAATTTACACTTACAGAATTATCGTAGCAACCAGGGAGAGGAATACTCCAAATGTCAGCCGTCTGCAAGGGTCTCTGCGCTTTTCATATGGATGGCGAGAATCGGATCCTCCACATTTGCCAGCACAGCGGCAAAAGCAAAAGATTAGTCCCACACATGGTGCCAGGATAGCCAAGGCCAGGGCCACTCCCGATACTGCAGCTACACCCACCCAATGGTTGACTAATGTCCTCCACTCAGTGGCAGCATCCCCTAATCGAAGTTTACCCGGTCCATCAACCACTACTAAACCTGTTAATAAAAAAAAATTGTATGAATATTTACTTATTCATGAACGCATTACTAGAATTTGACTAATTTTAAGTAAAACTAGTAAAGCAACAACACTACAATCGCCCTACCCATAAAATATAATTTTGTAGTCCACCACCAACAGAGTGCTGCAATTCTCTAAGAAGGCACTCTGTATATCATGGGAAGCATATAAATTAGACAAGGAAACAGAGAGGAAAAAATACCAATTCCCCACATTTTTGTCATAAAATTCCGATTTGAAAGTATAATTGGGTGATGAATTCTTTATTAACTAATTTAAATTGATAAATGCCACTGTAGTGATTTTAATTTTCACAACGAACCATATAGTTTCAGGCTTATCTTTGTGGAAACTTTCCACATTGGACAGAAATGATACATGTATTTAACACTTGTGATTTCCACTATACCATTTTTATTTACACAGCCTGGTTTTCAACACTTTGTGATGACACCTGAACAGGCGTGAAGATGACGTGAAGCGTCAAAACCTGGATCATGCGAATAAAAATAGTACAGTGGAAATCACAACCGTTAAATATTATTCCGTCCAAGTAATTTTTAACAATACTTAACGCATCTTTCTAAAATATCAATACTTTTTTATATCTTTCACTAGCCATAATGCTTTATTCCTAACAATGACTATCAATTCCTTCAAATGGTGCATGCATCTTAAGGGATGCACAAATGAAAAGTGAATAGGAAAACTGGGCAAGTACACATGAAGTTTCTTGGTTAATGTTCACATTTAATATTCGATTGATTATTTATAACTAATAATTATGTGAACATGTTCAACACAAAAATTAATGCAAATGTTGCCAGGTAAAAATGTATGAGACTAGTAACAATAATTTAGTTATAAAAAGAAACAAGAATAATTTATCTATCAAAAGAAATATTTGAAAATTGCATATTACAATTGTTAGCTAGTCTATTAAAAATGGCCAGGAATGACAAAATTATCAGCAATTTACTTAAATTGTTGGCGTTAGCCCATAAAAGATTACAACAAATTATGGTAAATGATAAACTATGCCCAGACCATCATCATCCAGACTAAACTAGATACATAAAACCATCAACAGATTCTCCGGAACATGCCCAATATACAGGTATGGTTATTATTTAAGAGATCAGAATAGCATTCAGGGGTCCTAAGGCATTTCATTTTGACAGCAACGTTATCTCGTTAAATAGTTACCACAACAAAAGAATCTGCCAAAAATGTTGTTATATTTGTGTACAAAACAATATGAAAATGCTTTGGTGGTCTTCCGCAACTTTCCGGAGTAGACTAAATTATCAAAGAGCCATGTTTAGCGGATGTTGAGTTTCATCTTTCCGATCGAATGGTGGTGGACGCAGAAAGAAGGTAAAGGGAGGCGGAACTTCCCTCTCACAGGATATCCGTGGATGGGGGAATCATTATTCACGCAAACCTCCTCTTTGGGAAATCATTTTGACACGTCCCCTTTCAATTCGCCGGAGGTCTTTTTTTTAATGATCACCGCTCCTCGTAACATCCCTTTTACCCTTAAAATCCATTGCCATGCCGCCCCCGGAATGAGGGACAGCCTTAACTTATCGACCAGCTTCCCCACAAAGGTGCGGGCGGTATAGGTGCCCCTGGTTGGAAGGAGAGACGGAAGAAGGTTGTCGTAAAAAGAAAGCGCGTTGTACAAAGCGGGAGTTCGCGGAGCCATGGAAGGGGGGGGGAGGAGGGAATGTCCAGTCTGGTTCCGTCCAAGGTTCGGAGAAAGGAAGGGGACGTAAAGGATACTAAGGAGAACGGTGTAGAGGCAGGGTGGGAAGCCCTGCGAGAAATGTACCGAAGGGAGGGAAAGGAACGACGGAAGGACTTGAAATTTAAAAGGATGGGTCTCGGGGTGGAAGGGAGGGCAGGATCGGAAAGTTGGCAGGGTGGAGGTAGAAGGGAGTCTAGCGAAATGTGGAAATTTGGAAAAAAAATGGTAAAGACATGGGAAATAGTCAAGGGCGACGGACTTAAACCCACGGCATAAGAATGCGAGCACTAATTATTCCTTTACCTCCGCGGAGGAAGGGGAAAAACACTTGCGATTCGATTTTTCTACCCGGTACGAGCGAAAACGCATGCCCGATGTTAAACAAACCAACGAGAGCGCGGCATCCAGCGCGGATGTGCACTTGCATCTTTATTGACTACCGGATCTCTTCCGTTGCAGGAAGATTCTAGGGGGAATGAAAGAGAACGGGGAGACGAGCAGCACGCGACTTGGGGGTCGTGAACGGATTTCGTGGCATTGTCCGTGCGTCTGGCGTATTGTTACGTTGCGTGACAGGATGACAGCAGTAGTATATGAACGACTGGTAATGCTGAAGAATAATCACGTAGGGGCCCAGAATTCGTGCGCATGGTTTCACTTTCAAATTTTTTTAGGGGCGGCCACGGAATGAATATATATATTTGTCTCAAACCGTGACTTGTGTATACCTGAAAATGAAGTCGCGTCATTTTTCTGACTGATGGGAGGTCTAAGTAATACATGTAGCAGATACGTGTATCATACGTTAAGAATATTTTCACTGCCAAAAAATATGCCAACTTATTACAAAAACATACGTTTATCCACCTACTGTATCCCTATACAAGTAGATAGGAGTTCTACGCAGAAAAACGGGAAAGGTGGTCATGGCATAATTTAACTACGTGTATGCGATATATTTCGAGTAGGTGTAATGTATTAAGTAATATGCTGCACCCTTCATTGCTTCGTGAAATATTTTTACGAAAATGGCAAACTGCAATGCCCACGACCAGTATCCAATAGCCCGATTTAGGCTGGCGAAACATATTTATATGTATCTATAGAAGTATCTTTTTAAGTATTCTTTAACTCGGATGTGAAATTATAGCGACAGAGAGCCTAAAGAGAAGAAACGTTGCATGGAATGAAACTAGAACGCAATTCAGAATTTTCGTTAATTTTAACATAACTCTTTCTAAAGGAAACCAAAAGTGACATTTGATGGAGTGGGTATTTTTATATAAAACTTAGAGAAACATTTTAACAGCAGCAACTCTTGGTCGGACTGAAATTGAAATTCACGAGCGAGAATAATGGAAAGAACTCGCTCAAGCTGAGATCGTGGTGGGAAAAAGTTTCCACCGACCGGTTTGTAAAAGTGTCTGGCGGCCAGGTGGGAGGAGTTTTTTTTCGACATGGCGATGGTGTTTCCTACTCTTGACATCCCAAATCAATATCCACGTTACAATTATCCCCGGATTACTGCTGTCCTACACCATGGCATATTATGCCGATCTATTTATTTCTGAATTTAAGCAACAAAATTGGGTGGTCAATTAATAATGACTGAATCACATGGGCCAAAAAACAACACAATAGCACCATAAGAAAAAAATGAAAAAAAACTTTTAACCGAGTTTCTGCAAACGCGGACGCTTTACTCCCGAAGGACGACGCGTTACAAGAATCCAGTTTTAAAGACAGGTGAAACTAAAGAAGAAAATGGATTGTCTCAAAAACATCGCAGATAAAAAAATCTAATTGCGTCGAAATGCATCTCAAAGAATGCTTCATTCCGGGATTCTCTTCGTAAGAACATAAAATTATCCTTTTCCTGTAAAACATACATTAGTTCGGAATTACATCACCAAGCTTGGATAGAGAACCAGTCAACAAGCAGTCAGCTTTTGAATGTCAAATGGAATTACAGTTGCTTCCTAGAAAGCTTGCGCACATTTATTGAGCTTGTATTAAATGGTAAGTAGAACAATCAGAAATATGTTTCACAACGTGTACGGGATATGATTAAGAAGCAGCAGTGTGAAGACATATTTCCGATAATTCGTTTAAAAAATTGATAAAATTAAAATTCTTTACAAATATTTAATTTCTGGCGGAAGCTATTTCATTTGTTCGAAAAAACACCTCAATCAACCAGGAGTTTGGCTCGACAGGTGAGGGTATAGTTTGCTTCGTACTACGCCTGCAATGTTTGAAATTCACACACCCAGAATAGCGGGGCTAGTTTCTCTCTCTGTGCTGCCTTTGGTTTCCCAGAAAGATCCATCTGGTTCACAAAAAAATCATGCAGCTTGGATAAATCTGGTGTTGCCCAAAAGGACAATCCAGATTAGAGACCGGGGCCTATGGTTATTAGGCGAACTCTCTATTATTATTGGATTCAAAATTATATAACCGTGGAGTTTGAAAGTGGTCACCCTGGTCACTTTTGTATTCAAGTGTTATACAGATTATGTGAGTTTCATCTATGCACTAAATACATGGTGCAAATTCATTACTGTAAATGTTACTTTGGTGGCTTTAAAAAAATGAAAAAAAAACATGCAGAGAGGCCGAAAAACAAGGCGATAAGCGCGTTAGGCCAACCTTTAGCAACCATACCTGTACATAAAAAACTTGTGTTTTAGGAGACAACAATTTCACCGTAAGCAAAGAAAGCTATAAGCATAGACACTGTCGGTGATAGAATTATGGATAAATATTGATTTATTCGAGAGATATTGATGCGTTCTCACAATCTGTGTCCCACACTTCAGGTTATTAACCATTTAATTAATGATTAATTGAACTTTACTTATTCGTATTAAAACTTTTTAAATATTATGGGAGTGAAAATTGCATCAAACTGTTCGGATTACTTTATTTAGAAGTTGTTTTGGACCTTGCTCGTAAAACTACAACTGGTACTCTCACGTATGTACGTACGAGGGCGAGTCAATGAATAAGTCGCAAACGTCAGCAAGACAAACGCAGGAGCTGTTACGTACATTCAACGTACAGTCCCGACTTAGCCCACAGTGTTTTTCAAATTTCAATGTTTTGAAAATCATGATGCCGTAGTTCAAGAGGTTACTCGTTGCCTGCGACAACAAACAAAATACTTCTTTGCTAACGGCTATCAAGGACTTGCAAAGAGATGGGATAATTGTCTGAGTGTACAGGGTGAATATGAAGAAAAGTGAAATAAATTTCAGGAAGTCAATTTGATTATTATTGCCTCTATCCAGTTTTGCGAGTCATTTATTGACTTACCTTTATTGACTTATTAAACATGAAGTTAGTGATAGAGAGGTTATAGCATTTAGCTGCGGCTGATGGAGCGCTGATTCTTGACAACTCCTCGAACTACTTTTAAAAAAATTTAGAACGGCACATTCTTTAAAGAAACTTAAGGAGTGTAAAAGAGAATCAGAAGAATGATTACACGCCACTTAATCCGAGGGGGTGTTGGACGTTGTTGTAGCTGAAAAGTGTTGACGACGAGATATCATGAGCGTGAAAAACAATTCTCACTCAAAATCTGTATCCGAGGGAATATAAGAAAGGAGCGGCCAGAAGACATTCGAAATATTTATTTATACCATCAAGCTTTTTTCTAATGAAAGCCATTCATTTATGATTTATAATCATTATCTGTTCACCCAAATGAATTCTTCATGAAAGTAATAGTGGGATGAAGTCGACAGGAGCCCTCGAAAATATCACTCATTCAACTTAAGGAAGAAGAGTTTTAGGGTGTGCTCCAGTAAAAACCGTTAAGGGTAGAGGAACTGCGGTTGCTACACGGGTAAATAACGCACCCGCCAATCAAGCAAGGCCGCGACGCCATCAGTTAATCAATCCCTCGGTGGTCGTAGACGCGACGTCAATCCGTCGAGGAAGGAGGCTCCTCGGAAGGGCAAACATTCCTATCTCTCGCCCTCTCCATGCATACATGTATATATCCTTCCGCCCGAACCCACCTCGAATCCCAGGCGGCGGCGGCGGCGAACCTTCGGCCGCCACTATCTGTCGCGCTTATCTCTCAACCCCCTCGGATCGAAATCCCCCTTTTAAAATTCCCTTCCTGAAAGCCCCAGACGCTCATCTTTCGAAACCCCCTCCGAATGAATTCCGTTATCTTTCCCTGCCATCAAAACACACAACACGACCAAGTAATACCCCAAGACTTCTTTCCAAACGGGCCATTCAAAAGAGCTCCCATCCCTCTCCACCCAAACACCCTACATTTCCCAGAGCCTTCTCCCCTTATCTCTCTAGAAACCCACCGCCGCCCCACAGCGCCCCTTCGCCCATTCCTCGAAACACGCTAAAGTTTGCGAGACCTAAACACCCTGGGGAACACTCCCACAAGTCACCCGTTCCCCAACCCCCACCACCCACCCTTACACCCTACTCCAACCTGCTTTTAAAAAATCGTTACTTGTTTAGTTTATTTACATTAATATTTTAGCAAATTTTATTCAAAACCATGCGAATAATCAAATCTTTTAAGCACATAAAAACACAGTAAAACACGTGTCACTTCAAAGTAAAACTAGACTACGTATGTTTCTATAACATATGCATTCACGAGAGTTTATAGATACAAGTAAATAATGCATTTGGCATAGAAAGAAGATAAAAACAGTCTGAACCTCGCCGTAAACCAAAAATGATATTTCCCACCCATCCCTTTCTGCCTCTTGTACATTTCCCGTCTGCACGTTCATATCTAATCCCTCTCCACTTCCTCCTCGTCCTTACATCCTTTCACTACTTCCCCCAACTAATTACCTCCACGGCTTTTTCAACCCTTCACTTCTCTTCCTCCTTTACCGTTTCCGCTCCCCCTGCGCCCCTTCCAAGTCACTGCAATAAACACTCCCTACCCCCCACTCTTTTCAACCTCAGTTGGCCTTTCAGCGTTTCATTTAAAATGCCAAAATGTTAAGACTAATGTCCCACCAAAGCTCCTTCAAAAACAGCGAAACATATCAGAACTTCATGCACATAAAAGCTTGAGCATATTTCTGATGCTTAGTTCTTTTAAGCACCCATTTTGTTACATAACAAGAGTACACTTGCAGGAAAACGCCGGTTTTCTTTTTCCTTCCAAAGGCCAAATGCACCCACCACCATTTCTGTCCTTCCAAATCCATCCAAAACCCTCAACCTCTACAGTTCGAACCTCGCCTCAAGCTCCACAATCAAGCCAAAAGGGCCAAGCTCTGATCCCAGGCCATTCCAATACCCAAAATGCCTCGACAATCTCCTGAACACCCCAGAGAAAGGATGCCAACTCCAACGGAATTGGTCCTCTTAGGTATTCGGTTCAAACAGGGGAGATTCAAACAAAACCACTTGTCGAAATTTGTATCAAGTAAATTTTTTGTTTGGGATTTCAAATTTACATTTCAAAATATTGTAAATGTCCTAAACCCAATACTGAATAGTCAATGAACTTATGAAGTTCCGCGAAGACTATGAGTAGACCTAAAGTTTCAAGTTTTGTATAATTTACCACTTAATAAAAAATCCTGGAGGTTGAGCTGTGATGGGCAGAATTTAAAGGAATTGGCTGATTTTCTTTTCATGTCTTGGAAGCAACGAAAAAGGTAATAAAGGGAAATAAGAAACCGCAAGATTATCTTTGAACTTGGCGTGTTTAGGGAAAATAGGTCATCAATTAAAAAGCACGAAAGCCACAACATTAGTTTAAATAAGATATATTCGATTAATGGATGCCATAAATATTTTCCACAAGAGCAACAATGTTTGACAAGATTTGTTATATCTTAAAAATTAGACTTCTCTATCAATTTATCTTTACCAAACCAAACATATCTCCAATTCGAACGTAGGTTTGATAGGCGACGCTCTTACCTCGTACCAAACACTGCAGCGTGTGTAATGTACACATTCAGTCTGACGACCAGTGTCTATACCTCTGAGAACTGCGGATTTCAATAAAGTTACAATACACTGGTAATCACACATCTTGGGGAAAGCAGGGGGTGTCCAGAGGCACCAGCCGGATATGAACTCGGGATCTTACATTAAGTATAATTAGTGTATGTAGATGTAGAGGAAGTAGCCTCCGACTTTACCCACTAGACTACCACGTCATCTTATGCCGGGTCGCACCAAAGAAAGAATATTTGTAATCTAAGAAGACCGAGATAAGATTAGCTCGACAGACTAATATCCTGTAGAGGTAGAGTAGAAGCAGGAGTAAAGAGGTTTCCATTCGAAAGAATTCCATTCCAATTCCGGGAGAACCCACACAAATCTTGGAAAGTTGGCAATCCTAGCCCCTACACCCCACATCTACTAGGCTTCCCCCTCGAGCAGTACAGCCACCCCAACGGACACCCCAGTTTCCTCGCTCTCCCTCTCGAGTGCGCGCACACACACGCCGATGCACGCACTTACACACACGCGATCGTGCAGAGACAAGCGATCTCCATTCACGGTGGCCCAGCTTTACAAGAGTGCGAGGAGCCACTGCAGACGGGCGACCAGACAGCTGTGCAGGGGGGCGAGAGGAAGGGGCAGAGGGGGAGAAATGTTGAGGAGGGAGGTCGACGGGGAAGAAGTGTTGAGATGCGAGTAGTCGTCGGCGGTAGGGCAGCAGCAAGCAGAAGAGGGCTTCGTGGGGGATGATGCCACGGGGCAGGGGAGGAGGGGGTCGTGAGGGAACGGCTGCGGGATACGAGTGCACGGGGATGGGGAATGTCGGTGGTGGTGGGGTGGGCGAATATAGAGGGAGAGAGACGTTGGTGGCTGAAAACACAAGAGGGGGGGATAAGGGTGGGCGAGGAGAAGGGAATAAAGATTCAGTCGCGGGGCTGCAGAGCGATGCAGAGGCAGATTGGAGAGAGAGAGATATATAGCGAGTGTGTGTGTGTGTGAAGGGTCGGAGGGGAGGGTTTGCAAATCAAGAAAGGCGAGAAAAGGGGGAAAAAGGACAGACACGCACCGGCAGTGGAGGCATCTGGTGGCACTAAGACCAAGCAGGGCCTTTTTTTTAAATTTAATTCAGACCATGTTAATCGATTAATTAATTTAAAAGGAGAAAATGAAATGGTTGTTCCTCGGGTATAAAAAAACCCAATTTGGGAAATTAGAGGCTGGAAGGTAAACGCACATAAAGAGTAGCAAATTACAACCTCCACATATATAATTCCATCTATTCTCGACGAAAAATAGTTCCCTCCTTTTAGGAAGAAAATGGTTCCGTTTATGAAGAGAAGTGGAGAGAGTAAAAATATAGCCTCGGTAAAATTCCAAAGTGGCCAAGGAATGAAATTAACTCCAATGAAAACTTTTCATCCGAAAGTCTTTCGTCTTTGTGATATAACTCTTCAACATAGAACCAAACAAAATGCCATCCGACTTTCAAGTACCTCCCTGTAAGATTTAAGTTAAAATTTCGTCTTTCGCTGTCGTGAAATGAATTCGTTTCACAAATTCCTGAATGATCACAACCCTTCACATCTATATAAGAAATTTCAAAATTCGCTAAACAACAGATTTGGGCGTATTGAGAATGTGGGACTAGCGCCATTGGCGAGTCATCCAACGCTTTGATCGGCTTTAATTCCATTTTCATAATGCTTGAGGAAGCCGTAGAGAAGAGTGAGCTTTGAGCAAGCAATCAAAAGCAAAAGACGGCCACTGTTATAAGGAGCCACTTTTCAAAGGAGGCGGGTGGGGTTCGCACGCTGCCTACTAGCGACGGACACAATATGGGAACCAATCATGCACAGCGACAGAATCAATGGGCGGAGGAAAGATACGGTTCGATTCACAATTGATCCATCTTGAGAAAGGGGTTCCCAGGACTGGGGATACTTATGAGATAAGTATAGGGGAAACTACCTATGAGGGTAAAAGATTCCTTGAAAGGGTGAAAAAGGGCGCTGACCATGCCCACATCGCCTCAACGCACGAGCTGGAGGAGAGGGGAAAATGTTAAATGGTTGGGGGGCGAAGAGTGCCCTCGTACATCACACCCATCTCGCCTAACAGTCGTCGTTTGGGGGTGGTGAGCCAGGGCGTCAGCCATTTATTGTGTAATATAGCTGGCTCCGGAATAAATAAGGATTTGTTTTGTGACGTGCCTTTCCGAGCAAGAAATAATGAAAACAAATCTACGTTCATGATTCACTCTCATATATATATATATATATATATATATATATATATATATATATATATATATATATATATATATATATATCTCGTACTATAGCTTTCGTCCTAAGAATTACGAGAAAAACAACCGCATGAAACTGGCATCCAATACCTGCACCTAACTGGCCAAACATCCGAAGTCGCCGACAGCCCAAAGAATTTTAATGCAAGGAATACTGTACATGGTGCACGATTAAATTTCGTCGCCTGCGCGATACTTAGATTAACTTCCCAGAGAGGAGGGGAAGAGACAACCGTTCACCCAAAGTCGTGGGTCGTATAATACTACTCACCATACTTTTTTATCACCATGATTGTGATCTATTTTTTAACGTTTAAACATTGATATAACCAAAACAAAAAGCAAATTATTACTTTCTATAATAAGAGGGCTGACAGCTCTCACGGGCATTGAACTTTTACCTAGATGTGTTACTCATCAGGTGAACTATCGTATGTCAGCAAAGGATAGAATCTCGTACAGACATCTGCATCGCGTTGTATTTAGTGTTGGCGACGAGAGAGAGTGAAATGAGTGCCATTAAAAAAAAGAACGACAACATAATAATATCGTGGCGTGCGCACCTTGGGTAAACCCCGCGAGACAACATCGGGCAGGTTGGGCGACTAAGAGGGAAAGGAATGCATGATGTAGCGGGGTGCGAGGAAGGGTGATCAAGTTAACGGGTGTCGAGGGGCGTGCGAGGAGGAGGGGGCCAGCAGAATAAAGCCCAGGTGGGCCGGAGGCGAGTCGCAAGCTAGAGCGCAATTAAGGCAGGAGTTAGGTGACGGCAATGGTCTCGCTTGCTGGGAGGGAGTTTGGTAGGTGGTCGAGGAACGGGGGGGCGGCCAGGTGTGGGAAGGGGGAGATGAGGGCGGCGGCTTCTCCCGAGAGAGCTAAGAGACCCCGCGGCCATTTGCGGAAACAGCTGATCGCAACCAAAAGCGCGTAGTGGCGAGGGAGAGGCAGCATTCCAAAGGCATCGAGAGAAGACAGCATCTGCCGGAGAGCGCCTCCCCTCACTCCCAACCCCCGACCCCACCTTAACGACATCTCCCCCCCCACCATTCCACCGCGATCCTCCCACGACATGGGAGTCAAAAGCTTTCGGATATTTGTCGCTTCTCCTTCCCTTCCCAAGAGGATATCGGCACTGTTTTCCTTCCGTCCCTCGAGGATTCCTGCCGCCAAAAGTTTAGCTCCGGTGACAAAGGTGAACTGCGCCAAAATCAGATAATTTGGAGCGTTCGATAGGAAAAGGTCTATATATATATATATATATATATATATATATATATATATATATATATATATATATATATATATATATATATATATACACACACACACACACACTTCCGACCGTTGTCGAGTGATGTGATAAACCACAACTCACGTTCAGTAGGGTTCTCCATTAAACATAGATATAACACCCTTTCATTATAACGGTTACCGAAACTTTTAAGGTTGGAATGCGATAGTTACTGTGACATGTGTGTTTTAAATAGACTATCAAAGTTAGAATTAAGACCGTAAGTAAGTAGCCTGAAAGTAAAACTTTTATACCCGAGCCTTTTTAACGATGGGTAGAAATTAAGCTAGCATTATTCTTTATTATAATTAAAACAAATACCACGAGGAAAATAGTTGAAGTTAGTTATTTGCGAAAAGAAAACATGACGTTTCTCTTTTACTTAACACTTCAGTGACGAGTGGGCGTGAGGCCAAAGCATAGACAGAAACAAAAGTATTGCACTTTCACGAACTTTCCAGGAAGTGCTGTTATGAATCGATTCCCATTTACGGAAGTAGTGAATTAGCCAAAAGCAATTTTTAACGAACATTTAATAAAACTGGTTACCATGGCATGGGAAAAAGGCGAACAATGAAAAGCTTTGTGTGCAATAGAAAACTTTGCATTGGCTACAAAATGCGACGCAGAAAAAAACTGCCAACCGAACGCTGTACTAGAAAACCGTGCATTACGTAAAGCAACCGAGTAAAAAAAAATACTACTATTCATGATATAATATGTGAACGGGAATTTATAGAACCAACGCATACGAATGGGAAGTAACATACGTCCTGCCCGGGCCTATAAAAAAAATCGTTCGGCCACGGTGGGTACCACCTCAAGAGACATTTTCTTTCAAATTTTTTACGAAAACCACAGGAAGGAGAGAGAATAAGCAGGGGAGAGTAGAAAGCCCACCTTGCGGCATGATTCGAAAACAGAAAAATGATCGGCATTTATGGACATCGAAGTCACTCGGGGGAAGCAATTTCTTAACTGGCGAAGAAGTTTGAGAGGGTCTTCCGTCCCTCCTCGCAATGCTACTTGAACACGGAATTTTTACCCACACATTTCTTTGGAGGTTATGGAAGGAAGGTTGGGGAGATGGTTCCCAGCAGGAGGAATTGGGGGGGGGGGAGAGGGAAACGGGAAGGAAGTCGCTTCGGGAAGAGAAGAGAGGAAATATACGCAAGGGGGTGGGAGGGGAGTTGGACCACCCCATTCACTCGCGCACCCGGGTAACGCCGACCCCCCTTCGATCGCCCCGCGGCGAACATTTCGTGGAAGCCGGCGACGGAAACGACGGGTGGGGGGCGGGGGGGGGGACGGAAGGAATGGTGGGGCGAGAGAGAATGACGGGGCGGGAGATAAGGGGGAAGTCGGAAGAGGAAGGGCGTGAAGGATTTACAAAAACGAAAACGGGACTTCGTTCCCCCAAAACGGACGAAAGAGATTAAACGAAACATTAATAAAATCACATCTCATTCCACTCGGGCTAGGACAGATTGGTCAGACATTGGTGGAAGCTTATTAAAATAGTTTTTTTTTAGAATAGCCCAGCACACGAAAGGGAGTCGAAAAAATGTTCCCTTCCCAGTCCTCTCCCTTGTGCCTCGCCCACTCGCCGTCTCCGACCCGAAAGAACGAGAACCCATTTCTGCCGGCATAATTCTGGACGAAGCGAAGGGCTCGAGGGGGAGTTAAGGAGTTGGGCACGTCGCCTTCCCCTGGAAAGGGATAGGAGAGGGAGAACTCAAGAGAGGACACATAAAAGAAGGGAGAGGGAGAATGAAGAGGAAAAAACTAACTATAGGGATGAGGAGAGGAGGGAAAGGAGAGAGGAGGGAAAGTGAGGAGGGGAGAGGACGCTCCCGAGAGGCGGGTTACGAGCGCGAGGCCTGAAGCCCTGCCAACCAATTAGGAAGAGAGCGCCAGGGAGACACACTTACAGCCGAAACCATTCTCTTTCCCTTTCTTCTTGAGGAGGGAGGGAGGAGACGCACGAGGAGGGGTTGGAAACGTGGCAGGGGGACAGGAGAGGGGGGGCATGGGAAAGGGGGCCCTCCTCCTCAATTCCACACGGCGAGTTTTGGTATGAGTTTCGTGGTTTTCTCGCCTCTTCACTCTCTTTCGAAGTTTTCGAGCATTGAAAGAAGAGGAAGAACAAAACACGACGGAATTGCGATTCTCGGTGCGTCTCCTCCTCCCGAGTGGAGGAAAGATCAAGGGAGAAGGCGGGTTGGGGGGTGAGAAGGGGTTTGAACTCCCTGGAATGAGTCGCCTGGAACGAAAGGACAGAGAGGGAGGGAGCCAAGGATTTGGAGGGAAGGCTGCGTGCGCGGGCGGCGAGGGGTGTGCGGTTTGGGGCAAGATGCACGAGGGCACACTTTCCCTTCCGCATCGTCCCCCTTTCATCTTCTTGCCCTCACACTCACTCTCTTTCTCCTCTCTTTCAGTTCTCGTTACGTGAATTCAATACAAGTTTCAAAGTTCAAGTTCAGCTCGACGCTTCGTTACGCTAATTAGAAATGCGAAAGTGAGTTCGTTCCTTATAATCCGCACTTCCGCATATTATCCAACTCAAAAAAAAGAAGAGAAGTTACAATTGCATGCCTTATCTGACGGCCTGAAGCATTAATGACCGTTAAGTAAAATACGTGAATTGGAACAAGCGCGTGGCCATGACTGCCGACGAGAAGAACAGTTAAAGACGCAACGTTGCGCAGCGGGCTACACCGCAGATGCGTTGATTAGACTATCAAAATGAAATTACAAAGAGTTTAACGATAAGAAGCATTACATGGAACATAACTTGCTAGCAATTACAAGGATATATTTAATATGACATTTAAAATCTTTAACTCCGTGATTTTGCCGAGAGTTCAAAGAGACAAAACGTAGGAGCTAGAATAATGTAAGATTTTTATTTAAAGATGAATTTACAACATGGAAGATAAACTAAAAGAATAGTTTTGATGCAAAAATATCATAATGATTTTCAATTGGTGACCTTCTATTACGTTTAACTTTGAATCGTGCGCCTATCAAGCGATAGCCTTGCGGCTTATTTACTCTACCGAAACCTCACGCGAGCAGTAAAATGGACATGCCTCAGTCAGCCCGGCCAAGAAAAGAATTATTAGATAATAGAATTTATTGAATACAAACACGGAATTCCTTTAAACAAAAAAATGGAGAATCACCACAAAAACTTTTTCATGAGTCGAATATAAATCACAACAAGTTTTGCGGTGATTTATATTCTACTCATACGTTCCGCTCTAAGAAAAATCAAATATAAGTACAAAATGAGACCCATTTGATCGGGCAACATCTTAAAGAGAGGAATGACCTTTGTTACTCAACGGATAAAAGCAAAATATTCAGTTGCCGCCACACGAGCCAAGCAACTTTGAAGGAAAGATCCCCAGAATTGCTGGTTAAATCTCGCCGCGGAGGCGACCATTGACTGGATTCGATCAACAGCTAATTAAAGGGCGGCCGCTTCTCGGCGAGGGTCGGAAAGGATTTTCGTCTCGGGAACAAGAGGGACTGACTGGAACAAGCAAACAGACGCCGAGGAGTACAAAAAAAAGTTTAAAAGGGGCGCCACTCCCCACTTCTCTCCGTTCCTTCAACCCCCCTCCCCCAATCCCCACCCTCACCGAGGACCACATGAACAGCTGTTGTGTGTGTGCGTGGGGGGGGCGAGGGTGTGAGAAGCAGCCTGCACGGCTGTCGCTGCTTATGCCGATGCCGATGAGTGATGGAGAGAGCATGGATGGATGCTGTGGGGAGTGAAGCCCAGAAAGATGGGGAGGGAGGAGTGAAAAAGGGAGCGAAAGAGGAGGAAATCTGAGAACGCTATGGCTAGGAGAGATGCGGGGGAGTAGCATCAGGGGGGTGGGGGCAAGTATGGAGTCACGTATGGGAGGTCTCAATGACTCATACGTGCTGTGTGGGGGACTCGTAGCAGTAGTGCTGAAGCGGATGATGGGGGGCGAACGGGAGAGCGAATGAGGACGATAAACAAACTTCAACGCCATGGTTTCCTGATTAGCGGACCTTGCGTCACACAATTTGGGACCTCGACGAGTCGGAGCGCGTGTCGCGCAGAGAGTGAACTCTGTGACCTTGTAGGGGACAACCGGGAAAATAAGGCGACTTGTCATGCGACTGGAGCTATGGGAACCGTGCAGCAAATGAGTAGTGCCATTAGTTTGGTCCAGATTTAACACAAATTTCGACAAAGAACGACGATGATTACTTCAATTACGATTAACGCTAGATGGTTTTTTTCACTTTTCAAGCACCACTCATGAAAAAGAACGAACTTATCTGTTTTCCCGAAATTAATTCACTCTTTATTCTATTAAATTTGGATTGCATTACATGCGCGAAAGTAATGAAGAAGTTAAATGTGGTGAGCTAAACAGCAACGGTGAGCCGAGGAAAAACGGAGCGGTGAGCGGCAGTTGATCAAATTTCGGAGTGAAAACTGCTGATGGTGATAACATGGAACATTAACAAGGATTGAACGGATGTGTGCATTAAAGGAGTGAAGAAGCAGCCCTTTTGAAATCAATCCGCATTTGTCTTTATTTACCTAAACAACCTTTCAAGGCCTACGTTTAAACTCCTCCACTCGCTCCTCAATAATACACACAGTAGATCGAGTCACTAGAAGTGGTAAGATCGAGTCACAAGAAGTAAGATCAAGTACGTCTGACGACACGGTCATAATGAAATTTCCGTAGGGAAAGAGTGAAGGAAATAGTGACTTTAAGTTCATACCTAACTCCAACGTGTAAAAATCTAAAAATATGCTCTGTGAAACGCTTGCAGGGCATAACGATAAATTTTTTTTTAATTCCAAGGTAGACGGCATCTAACTTTTACCTCCGAAACTAATAATGAAGTTGGATGGCAAGATTCCAAAAGACCATCTTGTGTACTACGAGGCGGGAGTAAAGTTTTTTTTAGCCCACGAAGCCACCCGTAAGTCTTCTGGTGCCCCAATCAATGGCCAGCGTTTCAAGAAAATTGAGAAAAGATTATGTCAGCAAGCACAGGCGGATGCATTCACTCCTGCCCCGGTTTTTCAACCCGCCCCAGCAGATGGCCTATCTTAGGAACGAAAGAGCAAACAAAAACACCTCCTATCCTCCGCTTAGTAGAACAAGGGTGGAGAGGAACTGACGGTGGAGAGGCCAAAGAGGAGTGGCCAGTTGGTAATTTTCCTGAGAGAGAAAACAATGAAACTTGCTTGGAAAAATAAAGCCAGTGGCATAACACACAAGTAAAAAATTCAGAATGGAATCCGTGCCCGATGAGGAGGAACGGAAGGAGAATAATTCTCACCAGTTATTTTTTTTCAACGACAAGACTATATAATACGTTTGTGCAAGTGGGCCGTAAAAAACCTCTCCGTTGAGTCCCAACTATTTTGAGTACCAACTCCAACCAGAAACTCTTTCTGCTCAATTTTTTGGAGAGTCCTAAAGGTTTGGTAACAGGTTTTATTTCCAGGAGGACGAACCGGAATCATCCAAACTTTTATTGCCTGTACGTGCACGAGGGGTGCCATTGCATGCTCTCGACTTCAACTGAATAATCCCAAATTCCGTTACATGACACTCATTCCGACTAACCACGGCAATGCTCATTTTATGCGAGATAGCGCAAAAAATTCCCACCAATCGTCTTTGACATTAGAATTTGGATTCATATGGGCTAATTGAGTAAATGAAAAACATCTATGTATTGAAAAAACATCGCCAATGTTGGTTATCGTCGTCACCGCAGAGATAGAGGAAATTTGATTTGATAAAAAGAAAGAAAGGAAGTTAAGGAGTAAATCAAACATTTTATAACCATGCGACATAACAGATTTATGAAGTATAATAAATAGTTACTTCTCTGATTCTAATTTGAGAGTCCTGTAGACTCAATTTATATATTTATCCTATTTTACGCATAGCAGTTACCATGTCAGCGCTCAAAGAAAAGCATCAAGTAACTGGCTTTGAATCATCATCAAAGATTGGTCCGTGACAACTCTTCAAGCTGTCCTGTCACCTTCAAATCGTTAATACTTCATAGCTCCTCGATCTGAAATCTTCTATCACCCTTAAATCATCCTTGGTATTCCTTTGTCATTCTTCGCCCCTTAATAATTCCTTCATTTACGGCCTTCAGTAAATTTTCGAGCACATTCAGTAAACGCACTTAAAAGTTTTTTTTAAACTATTAAAATATTCATCATTTTCGCAACTCACACCTGGCAATGAATAAGTTCACCACATTTAGAAATAGAAACCAGAAGAAAGGGGGGGGGGGACTACCGCCTTTGATCGTCACCCTTGGGGCGCTGAAACAGTTGAGACGCCGCCGACTGTAAACATCAGGTGGTGAGACGGTGACACCTACCAAACGATGACGAACAACAAGAGATGTGTATTTTAAGTATCCACGATCATGGAATAAATAAGTCGTTCGGCAGCGGAAAGCCTCCGGGTAACTAGGACGACGCGATTTCTTTCCGTGCAAGCGAAGACGGAAACGGAAGAGAACTATCCGGTTTCGTCACACGCTTTACAAATCAAGCGGTACACTGTATCTGCAAAGCATGTAGGTCAGTTGAATAATGTTTGTAGGGCAACGTAGTTGAATACAGTCATCGATGGATACACACAAGCATCTGTGGTTGGGTATCCATCGATTAAAATGATATTTATAGGAGTTTAATATTTCAGAACACCGAAAATACAAACGCCCGTGGTAAAGATTACATTTCTGAGTGCAAGAGACCCAAAACAAATACATTCTGTGAATGTTCATGAAAAACAAGGATGACTCAGAGAAATTTGTAACGAGTTCAGATTTGTGCCACAAAATCGGAACGCTGGATTCAGAAGAGGCAATGGAAAGAGGACAAAATTCAACGAATGGCGCGCATCAAGCGGTAACCATTTATTTACCGCAATGGGAGTTCCGTGAACTTGCCAGCCACTACTTCCTTCAAGTTATTTTTTTGGGAAAAAATATGACAAACAGAATGTAGGTTCGCATCCTTCATTTTATTTCAAGGGAAAATTTCACATCTTTTAAGATATTGACGAGCTAAGAAAATCAATAAGAAAGACGTTTAATTTTAAACCCTTGAGACCAGCCACATCACTGTCTACCAATTATCTATTGAAGGATGAAAGTCAACGTCACCCTTGGTGGACACAGAAAACGAAAACAAATTACGATAATTCCTATAAAACCAAAACTAACGTAGAATTTAACGGTAACAGATTGAATATTCTTGTTTATATTATTTTTGCTTCCCACTAATGTAAACTTATAAATCCAATTTCTGTGACTACGTCCAAAATTCTCGACTTAATTTCCACAAGTGTACACAGATGCCTAAAAAGAGAGTACCCAAGTTGATCACTCGCGATCGAATGTTTGGAATGGAAAGTCCCTAATTCGCTCTTTATACATACACATCAATGGTTTCCATCTGCAACACGATGTGGCATAGGGTTCCTTCAGACGAGAGTGCGTACCGAAACCTTGCATTGTTCAACATATACGGCAATTTCAAGCGTGTCTCTATTCCAATTGATTCGTTTGAAATCGTGTCGTTGAGTCTCGTAGCTGTCACACACCAATCGTGATCATAACGGCAATAAATTTCTCCATATGCATTTCGCAAACCCTCGAGAGACTCACCAAGTCCGATAAAAACCAAGTGAATCATCGGCTCAGCCGTACAGGAATGCGCAGCGGTAGTCAACGGTTCGGTGTGAAATTGCTACCGCTCTGTCATAGGAACATTCAACGTAGAATGGCGGTGGAACGGCCGATTTCAAGTCCCGATTTCGAACGTGAGACAATTACGCACAGGAGTGAACGAAAATCTACTGCAAAATTTATGACAGGAATAATGGTTGGAAACATGCGAAATTTAAGCGTGATATCGCATAGAGAGTTAAATAAAATTGTTTTCTAAATATTTCAGTTAATCTACAACTATTTCAAGTATTTTCCAAAGGTTATTGAAACGGTAGTTGTTTTGAAGTGCATTTGCATCTTAGGAGGACTAAAGAGACAATTAAGCAGGACAAATTAAGAAGGACGTATAATAGAGAGACTATCAGGGGGCGAGAGAATTAACACTGAATTGAGATGAACGGATGGCTGCAGTAAACCAATTTTAAGACTTAAATATAGACAACGACGATGATGATGATTGCGTAGAACTTAAAAAAACACCTAAAGCGCACTGAATCTATCATTCATGTGATAAATATTTAAATTTTAAAATTTGCAATACATTCCCTTGCATTTCATCAGCACTTAAAGTAAATTATCAGAAAACAAGAAGAAAATCTCCAAATGCACACCCAATACGGAGGAGTAAATAATGGATGTACATGATTAAGTGAAATTAAACAATAAGCAATGCGAAATTCACACAAAAATCAGCAAGTAGTAATGCGATATAATAAACGTCGAAAAAATGTTATTGAACTTCTTCGTAAATGACACGATTTCCCCATCGACAGTCAAGTTTGCCCTTTATCATATTGATCTAATTCCTTCACAGCTCCTTGGTTACAGCGGTGAAAGAAGACGTCTTGGCGGCAGTTCTAGTACGTCTACGAGCAGTCAACCGGAAATTCGAAGATCCGGGTTGGAAACATCTCATGGTAGGTCCGTGAATTCTAGGTATGCATTCCCAAACGGAAGGATTTTAATTACCATCCTTCTTTCGCAACAATCCGATGGGGTAATAGAACGAGGCTAAAATTTGTGTAATCATTTTTATGGACAATAATGTTCGTGCTTTTATTAATTCGACAGAAGATTCGATTTTTTTGATAAATCAGGCAATAATTACTCTAATTGCTGGCGACTCTGCATTAATAGTGGATACGCCTTTGAGGCGACACACAGGGTAAGATAAAGACGTGGACCTTATTTTTAACTTCACGTTTTATCCCTGTTTAAAGTACTTCACAAGATGTTTTCTCAATTTACTACACAAAACAAAATTAAGGACGTGGCATAATAATCCCTTACTAACGCTCTGGTGTAATTAGCGGGGAGTGTTCAAATGAGGGGTGCTCATGCGCTTAGACAATCTCCGAAGATTAATTGACTCAGCTCGTCGAAAGGATATTTCCACGGGCGTATATTTTCAAGGTGACTACTCACGGTAGACTTTCACCTACCAGTACAATAATATACCAATAATTTTCCAAATTTGCGATAGTAGAACAATCATGATTTGGATATTTCCTTGTTGCAAAGGTATCACACAACAAGAGCAAATGAATCAAGTTTTTTAAACCACGTACTAGGAAGAATTTCACTAACTATCAGGCCTTTATAATTTCAATCACGACTCCTTTTCTAAGTTCACTTTCCTCCCTCGGCCAGGTATTTGGAACTGGGGAGAATACAAGTTATATTAGACCACCCACGAAAGCTGGTCGACGGTTGCTTTGACGTCTGTCAATGGTGAACCTGGGGCTGTAATACCTCTCAGCCGCACCCTCCCAATTAGGAGGGACACGGGAATTGAATTAGAATCGAGTGGCAATCAACTGCCGCGGCGGATTACGAGCCCACGAGGGCGGTCGGCCCCTCGGATGGTTAGGGCCCGCGCTCGCCGCGGGCGAGATGTGTACGGGAGGAGGAGGGGGTATAGGGGGAGGCACCTGGAGGAGCACGCTGACAACAAAGCCCAGCCATGAATCTGCCACATCAAAAGAGATCGTCGTAACAAAAGTGACAGCGCAAATGACTTCCGGCAGGGGGGTGTCAGGTGGTCCTGGAAAAATCCGGAGAGAGGCGGGGGACGGGAGGGGAATGGAGAGTCAGGGGGTGTGGGAGGGGAATAGAGAGTCAGGGGGTGTGTAATTGGGCGCAGGAAGCTAAGGTGAATGGCTTCGGCATGCCGTGGCTCCCTCCCCTCCCACCCCCCCCCTCATGTCCCCATGTTGCCCTGGGCTTGACCTTCGGCTCGCTGGGATGTGGCGGTCAAGCACCTGACGGAAAGAAGCACGCGAGCGAGGCCCCCCTGCACGGTGACAGCGCACACGGGACGCAAGGACGATGCGCCGGAGGAAGTGCCTCTGCCGGAGGAGGAGTGCCTTCGGAAAAGAGAACCCATGGCTATGACCGAAAGAGATTATATTTATGTTCAAATCCAGAGAAAGACGATGCTCAAACGAATGAGCCCATTTCGTCCTGGAGAGCACTTAAATCCGGCTCGTGAAAGGCTTACGGACACCTTAAACGGTATTTTATTATTAGCAGATCTTATGATATTCCTAGAGGATGGGATTTATAAGCGTAAAGCCGCCAAAAAGGAAAGGTATGGATATTTTATATTCCGTGATCCACAAATTAATTAATATTTATTAGTGTAAGGCAAGATGAACTAGTGATCCGCCCCAGAAATACTTAAGTTGAGTCACAACTACAATGTGACTTAATAAGGTCGGATATTATCAATGCAATAAATGGCGCATTTTCTGCGAGCCACTTATTCAGGAACGTAGGGGAAAGGTTTCGTGAATTGGGTCAACGCAATAGAGGCATTTTAATACCTCGAGGAAATATACTCTTCTTCTCATTATATCATCAAACGTCGGTAAACGCGGCTCTTGGTAAACATAAAAATTTTTAAGAACATAGTAACGCAATATTTAATTCAGAGTGAACAGAAATCACATTTCCTAGCCAAAATCTTGAAATTCTTTGGTTGAATAAAGCGGATTGCGGTCCGAAGTATATGGGTGTTAATTATCATGGTCTATTTATGAAGTATTGGTCATGACTATCGTCTTTAGATAAGCGAATGGGAATTTCTACGCACCTAATTGGTACGAATGATGCAAGTTCCATAGCCAAAAAGTGGTCTCAAGGGGACTCCCCGTGTGGAGGTAATGGTATCGCGTCGATTAGCGGCTTATTTCATCCCACTCGCTTTCCACTGCGACCCGCATGGCGGAGGAGGGAAAACGCTAGCGCCAGAGTGAAACGCGAGCTTCCGTAGTTGTGGCGACACGTCCATTGTTGGTGCGCCCCCCTCCTTGACGGACGATTCAATTTTCCCTGAAATAGTTTCCAAAATGATGGGCCAATTCCGCTTGGTATGACTAGCCCAGGCAAGGTTTACTCCTCATAGCGAGGCGCCATCAAATTACTTCATAATATTGTATGTCGACATACATAACGACATTTAATATCCCCCATACTACAACAAACTTCCACCCGAGAGACAAAACACTATCAATTTCAGGTTTAAGAATCTGAAAAATATTGAATGGTAAAACATGAGGGTCGTACAACAAAATATTTGAGCTGGTACGGTGATTTCGTAGCTATTGTGCATGTCTGCTAATTCAAAGGTCACGGATTTAAGCCCCGACTATTGGCACTGTGTACTCTTGGTGGTCCGGAAACCAGAGGAGAGGCAAGAGAGGCTAATCGGGACCTCAGGATGGAAAACCATAAGGCTGATGTCTTAATATTTAAGAAACCTCTAACTTTCATTACTGAGTAGCCTTTACATGAAGCCCTTGGTTTATCAAAATAAACGTCCTTATGATAGAGACCATTGCCCCAATCAGATTTGGTCTATTTATAAGTGAAAGAGTTAGAAATCAGATTATCCGCGCTAATTTCGATATAAAACAGAAAATTTTCACACATATTACATATTTCCGATCACACATTTCGCTCGTTTTGTGATAAGATCCCATATTTATAAGCCCGGAGCATGTTTTCAACATGAACCCTTCCAGTGAAAATTCTCGACAATATTTATGGTTACATATAATAATAATTCTGACTCTTGTGAAAGAAATTAACATTTTTAAATTTTATAAACATTATATAATGCGCTTCCAGTGCATAACATTGCAGAAAAAAAATCGGAATCTATAGTATCTTCCATTAAAAGCAGGAATTTATTTACTACACATTAAACCAATGCAGTATCGAATGGGTTGATTTTGATGGAACAGGGAGGAATTCACTCCGTACTATCCAGAAGAAGTGTGGAATTTTCACAAACCGGGTTCGCGATGTGACCTCAGCTGTCTGTCGCCTCCCATAATAACTTACTTACTCCTACTACCAGGTAATGGGGCCAGATGATTTTTCGTGGTCATCATTTGGTTTCCTAAGAACTTCTACCAATTGTAAAATCGCACTGCTTGGATTTCAGACGGCCAATGTCAAACAACCACCCGAGGGTTGAACCTGGCAACCTACGATCAATGACCGAATGCTCCACTGGACATGACGCCGCATCTGTGCTCAACAATGCCAATTACCTAGAAGTACCGGACTAAAAGGCATATTTACTCTCCCACAAACGCTTTGAAAAATCGAATAACTCGCAAAAAATATCCCTACAATCCATCCCGAAGTAGTCCCTACGCACCTGCACCGTCCTAGTTTTCGGAAGCGGACGCATCTGTGAATTCATTGTGAATTGCCCAACGAGTTAATCTCAAAGCAATGACGAAATTGCCACGAATTAAATTAATACGATTCCACACGTAGAATAGAAACAACAAAAACATGAATGTCTCATACCGAATGAATAGGAAGGGGTCATCGGGCTACAAAAATCGTGTGACCTAAGAGTGACTTTAAGACTAAACAAGACGGCTCGAAGGTTGATGAGCTGTCATCGTTTTAGCTGGGAAGGGAGTGACAAGATCGTGGTACGTAAGCGAATGTGCGGTGAATAAGCAAATGTTTTACGTAGGCGTCCTTCGCGCATGAGGCTGGAAAAACCGTTTATGTCAGCATTTTGACTCAATAAACAAAGCGAATGAGTCAACCTCGAGTAGTTTTCGAGTTCCATTTTCGAGGACTTGACCAAGCAAAAGGTGAGAAAACTCTCCCCGACCCATTAACAGAGCCATACCCACACATCTAATGATCATTCACCAGTGCCAAGCCAACAAAGTGGTCGAAAGATGAGAAAGATAAGGCACTGACGCTGTAGAAATGCTGGGAACGTTCCCCGATTTCAAAAAATTTACACAGCTCAATGAAACAAAATATAAAAAAACTGGAGGAAAAGCTATACATAACATCAACACTATTGAATATGTCCTTATCAGAAACTAAGGATACATTCAGGAGTACACGACACTAAGCAAAAAAAAGGGTGCAAGGCGAAGAGTGAAAACAAACTTGACACATTTTAACAACATCGTTGAAATACTAATTCTGTTTCAATTAAAAAAATCCTTCAGAATTTAACGACTCGACAAATATAAAATCAGAAGGAAGTACAAAATCAAAAGGAAGATATAGAAGTACATTAATATTCATAAGGCAAAAATTATCATCATATCATTAACTGCATAAAAAGCGAATATTAAATATGACTACTGTGAATATATGTTAATAGCAACAATGAAAATCAATATTGTTTTCCATTCCTTTATTTTTTTAGGCCAAAAAATGTTCATCTACCGCTACCCACTCGTGCGTACACCACAAATAAAATATCCCCGAGGCACTGCGCAAATAGCAGAGATTTTGCATCGACAGAAGAAAACTGATAAAAATACCAGACCATTAGCATTATGAGGCGAAAGGAATCGATAGATAACTATAACTAGTCTGACAAGTATTGATTGAAGAAAAGAATATTTATTTCATCGCCAAACAACCTACCGAATAGATCTCACTTCAACACACATACACTGCACTTGCCAAAAAAATACATCTGAAAACGACGAAAAAGGAGCAGCAGACGATTAAAAAAACAAGCCCACTCTTATAACCATAGAAAAATCACGCCACTAAACAGAGATTAAAAAAAGGGATAAGTAATTAAATTAAAACTAGCCTTAATCTAATCTAAGACGCCCTCCTCGATTATTTTCATACCCTCAACCTTCCGCGCCCTCTTGCTTAATTGGCATCTTCCTTGATGCCGCCTCGGAATGTTTCCGTCACTTCATTTGGTGTCACGGCCGACACAGTGCGTGACCACGGCCTCCTCCTTCCTCCCCCGATCTCCGCCATTCTCCCAACTTGGAGCCGTGCGGAGATCAGCCGCGAGACGACGGAGGAGGATGCGGCGAGGCGCACAGAGCCGCGGAGGGAGGGCGGGGGGGGGGGGGGCTGGGGGTTAATACCGCTTGAGAGTTCGTGGCCGCCGATTGAAGGCAGAGAGGTGAGAGAGAGAGGAGCGAAGAGGTGCGGGATGGGGAGATAAACGGAGAGAATGGAAGGGGGGAGGGGAAGGCAAAGGGGCGGAATCGGAGAGGGTGTGGAAGAGGAGGGAAAATTGGGGGAGCTAGCAAGTGGAAGGGATTGGGAGCTTCCAAGGCGGGCTGCCGCCTCCACTCCCCCTACCGCCGTCTTTCGCCCGCCATCCTCCGCGCCCGCTCCGCCCCGTCCCCCCGCAAACCCCCGTCGCTCGAATTTGGATTGTGCGACGGCGAGTGGGGACGGTTTGAGGGGACCGGATGGGGTTAAGTTCTTGAGAAACTGTCGGGGCGTGAATTTTCGGCCCGATGGTTCATTACCTCTCCTTGTCCCGAGGAAATAAAAAAAATTTTGCGAGGTCAGTCGAGGGTGGTTGGAAAGGAAAAGAAAACGATCCCATACTAATGAGCCCACTCTTGAATGAAGGCTTTCCACCTTGAACGGGGGTGGCGGGGGGGGGGAGGAGACATACCCCCAGTCCCCCGGACCCATTTCTCTAATCCTACCCCGGTTCCAATCGATCATCACTCGAGAGGCAGGGAATTTTTGTGTGTGCGAAAACCGTGGGTGGGTGTGAAAGAAACGAAAAGAACGAAAAAGGAAAAAAAACGAAGTGTACGCCCCCCAAAAGCCCAATACGGACCGACCAGGGCTTCTCGCGATGGCTCTGAAATTCCGGAAAAGGAGTCGTTTTCACGTCCGGAAATTCCTAATTGGCAGGAATCCGGGTATGGCAAAGACGACAAATTATGAGGACGCATAAAAATGGCTACGCCGACAGCCGAGGACTAATTGGGTATTATTTATCACAGGCGAACTTCCGGCCCTCGCCCAATCCTGGATCCGGAAGCATTGATTTTGCAATTCAACCTGATCCTTCACGGCTTTGCAGATAAATGTGGACAGCAATCCGCAATCAATTCCGATAAATTTAGCCAATGACCGAAGTGGACTTTTCAACTACGTCATCCAAATTTCGCACGATTTCAGCGAAAATTTTACCTAAGCAAAGGCACTGATGATCCATCCCACATTTAAAGCTTTTATTTTACAGCCATCCCTTAATCTGGAGATAGCACCAGGTAATAGCGAAAAAGAAGACGCTGAACAAGATACCGTTTTCTGCGCATAAAATCAACGTGAACAACCTTACTCTTTCCGCACAAAAGAAGAAAGAAATGCACCTTTAAGGAAAAAATCTAACCGCTATCGATCTGAAATAAATACGTGCTCTAAAATACAATGAATCTCAGGGCAATTATCTTGGCATAAAGATATATTGAAACAAAAGCCACCGTAGCTGCGTACTGAAGAGATCTAAGATTAAACTTTTTGATATAAAGGGAATAATTAAAAACATAGTTATTATTCTAGACTTTGTTCCGCAGTGAATGGAATTGGTATTAAAAATGACTCAGAAAACTTTTCCGCAGAAAGGAAGGAATCGCCAGGAATATCCTTGAATCATTCTACACAAAAGCCAAGTCAAAGGTTTCATTTACTTTCACGCACCATTTGTTGAGAACATTCAGAAGGAAGAAAAACGCCGCTTCGCAAAAACTTACCAATCATCGTGATGTATAAAATATATCAATAACATAAAACTGCAACACCGTCGCAAGGCCGATCATTCTGGACGGTCGTTTTCACTTAGGGCAGGTTTAACTAGCTCATAGATATTATAGGTAAGATAATCTTCAGCACGTGACAGCGAGTGAGTGAAAAGAGAGCGGAAGACAAGCAAGTGCCGGGGGGCGGGAAGGATCGGTGCCTCGGGAAGAGGTTGATTGAACATCGCATGAGTTCTCAATGTCAACTACCCACCTTCGACGAAGGATGAGAGCGCACCTAGCGAGGAGTGGGGGGTGTTGGACGGATAACAGGAAAACCCGGAGGGATCGCGTCACTCGATCCAGGGAGAGAAAACGAGTCAGGCGAATGGACCACGCCCACTTTGCCGTAAGAGCCGCAGACTGAACCCGCGACCTCTGACGAGTCCCGCGGGCACGGAACAACCGTGGGAGTGAACGACGGCGCGACAGAATGGGCGACACCAATGAACGTGGCCTCTAAGGGCATCACCACCACACGCAGGTCACATGGACGATGACGCCGCCCTTTAAAAAAATACCCCATACGACGTTGCAAAGAGCGACTTGGCAAGCCTCTTCTCGACTGACACTCACAATCAAGTTTTCATTCCACACTCGGAATACCACCTTCACAAGGATTGCCGTTCTCCGTGACCATCGAATAAACAATAACTTTCTAGGCGGATATTTTTACGGATAACGGTGCGCGGTGGAGGCCATCCGGTTGCATGTTCCGGGAACGCAAGATACGAGTATCTTGAGCTCCTCGTTTGACTTGCAATACTGCAAGCTTTCACAAGTCTTGACAACACCGAAGTGAGATTAGAGGCTTTGACCTTAAGGTCAACTGGCACACTTATTTAGTTAGGGCTAGTCCCACCAGTCTGCCCTCTGATCATTCGATGACAGTCGTCGCTTCAAGACAAACAACTACTCCAAGCATAAATAACATCCTCATGGCCAGTACAACAAAAGACATTTCAGTCGAGTAAAGAAGAGTGGAGGCAATGGACGATACAATAGAAAATGCCCATTTCCGAGTTTTTAAATAACACGCAAGTTATTTCTCATAACATCCACGCGAAATAAAATGTTTACTAATTATAAATAGAGTAGAGAAATGAGTTTTACCACAGTTTTTATAATCGTGAAAAAGTAATGACGAAATGGGTGGAACCAATGCGAAGCAGTAAAAACAGCATCAGTACATTGAATATGACTAAGCGTGAGTGCTTTCAAGTTATTTCGGAGGATGAACAACAACGCCTCTTCAAAGGAAAGAAACCAACAAAACAAAGTTTAAAAATGGTGAGTAGCCCGACTTTGAACTAAGTGGAGAGCTTTACTTGAAAAGAAAACAGGACTACTATCTTCCCTAGGAGCATGACATTTTCTAAAAGTAGAGTTGGGTTCGGCTTAAATTGAAACTCACGTTCACGGTCATAACTCCTTAAAAGAGTTAATTCCTTTTGCTCTTCGGTGAACGAATCAAAAGCAGTTTGATCCCTGGAAATGGAATTCCCAATATCGAGAGTTCGAAACTTTATGGGATCACTGGAGACCTTTATTCCCGAATAAACTTACGTTACAAACAGTTGAAACTTTCTGAAGGGCCGTGTATTACTTGTGATGGAATTAGGACAGGGAACAAGAATTCGGGCGGGGGAAGAGAGAGATTAATCGTTAAGGAACCAGTCATTGAGCGAGGATTGTGCACTTATTTCAAAATATGTCCCGAGGATGAATTATTCTAAAAACTCTGGTGCTTATACATGCAATTACATCATCAGTTACTTTAAAAGAGCGAAAACGAAATAAAGAAACAATTTTCACAGCCCAACTGAACCTAGATACGCAGAGCCTTTAACTCAAGTTATCTACCGTCTAATCTATTTTAATTTCCGACATAAGACGAATTGAAAAGAATTGGAAAATACTGGCATCGAACAAATATTGCACTTGGAGTATTAAAATTATAATCAAGGAATACTCGAGTTCACTTATTTTCACGTGGAATCCACGGCGGTGCCCATCGTTCCAATGAAAATGAGGAAAGGGTTAATACAAATTGACAGAAAAAATTCACATTTAAAACACGGAGGAAGTCATGTAATCGTAATCACAAACCAATTTCCGAAAAGTAGGTTTGCATATATACCTGAACGAGTTCAGGAGACCTATGCAAAAATCTGAGTGCATAAAAATTGGTGTGGAATACATTGCACAATGACTACATAAGTATATATGTCTCAACAGGTGAAGAGGTCGCAAGTAGGGAAAAATCATTAGGAGAGGTATTTTGAAATTAGTTTTTGTCAGGTAGAGCATACCGTAGCAACCCTGCTGGCCGTGTTTTTCCTGATGGACGAAACATTATGCACAGAAAGTACACTAAAACGGGAATAATGTTAATAATTAATCGCATTAATTTTCAATCATATTTGCATTTAAAAAGGCCACAGCCGGAATAACGTTAACTTGATCAAATTAAAACGATGGGGTAGTGTCTGTTTTTACTGAAACGGTTTATTTAAATGTTATTTCATTTTTATCTCGAGAATTCCTACTCGATAGCTGCATTTTTGTGTAATTTTTATACTCTTGTCATTAATCTCTCTGTGAGGCAACGAGTTCACCAAAAATTAATTCCTGGTTTGGTCTTTGAATAGTTTAAGCGTGAATACCATTTAATCCCTTGTCATTCACCAATTAATGACTGGCCCAACATTTCAGAGGAAAAGACTGCAATAAAGGATTGAACTTGGGCTCAAGTAAACTCCTTCGGGGTAGCTCGACCCGAAAACAACGGACAAACCAGCCAGACATGAGCTGTATTTCACTCTAGGTGAAACGTCGAAAAAAAATCCCCTTCGCTGGGAAATCTAGCCTAAATCCCCCCCAGCAGTCGCATATGAACCGTCCAAAGTACATGGATGCCCGCCCGGGGGATATGGAAAAAATGGAAAGGGTGGAGGGGTATCACGTGTGAGAAAGGGGAGCTCACTGCATTGGCTGCAGTCCCACTTTCACTGGATGAGCGAGTGTGAGGGAGCGTCTGTGTGTGCGCGTCTGTGTGGGCGTCGACTAGGCGCCGTTCCGAAGAAATGGGAAACCGCATTGGGGATAGAGGAGAGCGCAGGCTGGCTCGCCGCTGGCGATGCCTCGTTGGAGGAGGGGTGAGAGCGGTTGAAGGGGAAGGAGACGTCTTTTTGCGGGGGGAATAAAAGCGAGAACGCGGTTGTGCGATGGGGGCGGAGGGGGAGGGCATGACGAAGGTCAAGCATTGAAGCGACCAAAGAGGGGGGAGTGGTGGGAGACGGGGTGAAGATGTGGGGGGTGGGAGGGGTCGGGATATCCGCCGCCCGTGGCCGAGGGAAAAAGAAAAGGGGTAGGTCGCGGCGAGGCGTGTGCGTGGGAGTCGAGGCGCATGTGTCTCGTGAAGGTACCCGGAAAGAGGATGATTCAGGAAAAGCTGATCAAAGGTCTCCGATTGGTAATAAATCGCGTGGGAGAGCGTTTCACTTCAAAGCCCAAAGAGTGGGAAGGGGTGGTTCGACACGCGAGCGACTGCCGGAGTGGCCCTCGCTGTCCTCAGCGTGGATATCCAGATACCCATGTGTCGACCGATGGACTCCGTGGCGGTAGAATTTGAATCCAGATAAATGGCGGCAAGCAATTGTCTCTTTACCTTGCAGCTGCGATAATTCCTAACATGTAATCCCAGAACATCCTTATCCGAGAAGGGTTGGCCCCCGCGGTCTACGGGTTAGTCGGCGTATTCATGGGCCACCTCCATGATTCCCTCAGTGAATTCGATTCCTCATATTTAGAAAAAAAGACACTAAGTACTTAAGTGTCTTTAACGCACATTAAGGTAGGAAGAATACAATTCGAACTCCATACAATAAGGGTGCCGATATAGAATGATTGGATAAACGCGGTTGGGTAACTTGACTGAAAATTAGGATCACACCTTGAAGGGAGGAAAACTTACGAAAGTCACCGTCGTGCATTAAATTTTCAATGTAGCAAACTTACATTACGATAGGCTTCATTTGAAACTAAAAAGATAAAACTTTAAATCCGACACTTAGACGAGACACCATATAAATGACTCTTTCGCTGGCTGAACTTCAAGCAATTCTTTATTGCTCCTTAAAGAACCAGTATGAAAATATTTCATCTTTATGGCCGGATCTACCTCATAAAGCACTATGGTCATAAACGAAAGAGATGGAAGACACAACATGCAAAATTGAGCGACCACTTCCTGCAACAAAAGCCTTCCTTTGAAGCTACTGCACGAGGGGCCAGGGCCGCCTCCAACGGCAGCGCGGGGCCTTCACGCAAGGGAAGGAGTATCGATCCACATACCCTGGCCGGAACACTCTTAAGTAAGGGAGGGTACATGAGACTAGTCCACCTTCTTCCTTCCTTCCAATTTCGGGTGGCCTCACCTGGCGCGGAGTGGAACGGAATAATTAGCGGACAATAGGAGAGGAAATCTCGACGCATACTATCCATGAGCAAACACTGACCTTCGGCTCGACACAGCTAGGCGAAGCCGAGGATGGAAATTTCCGAAGTACACAAAGACCTCCCCCACTCCTAAAAAATATATTCGGGGGAATATTATCACGGCTCCTTTCACTATTGCAAAACGCAAGTGATACTGAATATGCGGACAATTTACTCGCGTTTCTAATTTCCAATTCTCTTAATTTCCTGTCGCCAATCAAAATTCCAGCGACAACAAGAGAGGCGTGAAGGTCCTTGACAAGTGGTTTCATTTTTGTAGAGAAACCATCGAAAACATTTCGCCAGAGGACGCCTGTGGGGTTTCAAGAAAAAGAGTTGAAGCTAGAGAGTAACGGGTCGGAGAGAGAAAAAATAGTCGCCTGCGTTAATGTCACGACAGCTAAACGTTGGAAGTGAAAGTGTTCCACGCTACCACCATGACTCACGGCTTACGATGACAATTAGGAGACGCAAAAAAAAACCGAAGGAATAACTACTAAACGAGTGCAAAAAAGTTTCGCCAGAAACGTGTGGAAATTACAGCTGGCCACTATAAAAAGGGGCCAAAATCAAGATAAGATGCTGTAGCTTTGCTCCGCTGCGAAAGCAGAAATGTCAACCTGCACACTTTAACTTCGTTTTAAACGCCATAAGTGATATGAGGGTGTCGAGAAGCTCAAAACTGGTCTCATTCCAGCAGTCATATTTATTTTTCCACAAATACAGAAGGCTCACTCGGCAAATTTCATTCTACTAATGAATTTGGGAGAGAATGAATCATTTCACATTTTGGTCCTTCCCGTGGAAAGGTTTTCTGCCAGTCATCGGACGGTCATTGTAAATCGCCAATTTTCAATTCAGAAAAACAATGATGGTGAAATGAGATGTTAGTCACCCATTTATCTTTATTGCGAGGCAATGTATTCCGTTCAATCCACAGGTATCGAACGCCAACACATTTCCACGAGTTAGTAAGCGCTTCCAGTGAGGCAACCGACCGAATTATCTTATTCCAAAGAAACTGCGGGAGATTCCGCAACAGTAACTTTTAACTGAGTCATCCGCATTTCAATGCAAAAATTTCGTAGCGTAAAAATCATTCGCATTGACCGGTATCCCGGTCAAGGCGAATGATTTTTACTCCCAGAAATTGTCGCATTGAAACGCAAAATCTTATAATGAGCGTCGGAGGAACCGAAGCTGCGATATGACGCGGCACCTGCTGATAATGGGCCAGCCATCCCTATCCGAGCGGCAACGCCCATCGAGGCCCGAAATGCCAATCATTAGGTTTACTAATTTCCAGGAGACCCTTCTGAAAGTCCCGTGGCGTTTTTAAAAGGGTTGAGGAACCTCTTAGACACTTTTTAAATAAGGTTATGAAGAAGAAGGTCGAGGAAATAGGACGGTAGGTTCCTAATTGAACACTTTACGAAAACACGTGAATTTTTGACAGCACAAAAAAAAAGATAGAGGAAAAGCTTCGAAATTCACATGCCCTAATTTTATTTTCCACTCTATGATGGTAATACCCAGATGATTCAACAAAAATGGCCCATTACATATATACGGGTCAAAATAAGTAAGGCACATTCAGTTAATATGATTTTGCTAAGTGGGTCAACGTGAAATATGACGATAGAATCATGTCCGTAACGTGTCGTTTAAGATACACTGCTGAGGTCCACTAAGGTGTGGAAGAAATGATTCATTTTGCTTATGAAATGACAATGTTTCATTTATTAAAAAATATATTCGCAGCACCTTGATATTCACACAATAAGTAATTGAAAGTTTTATAAAATAAACCAAGGAGGCAGGTAAACAGAATGGGCAGCTGCGAGAAAACCCCCTTATCACTACGCATATACGATCACAGAATATTTATGTAGCCTTAACATACGAGTATATACGTATGTTTGCCCTTGAATCACTGTTATAATTAATCGTTCCATACATAACTTGGTACGCAGTTTTATTTTTACATTATTCATCTTGAAGCACAAGTTTGAAAAATCGACGGAACACCCGTATCAAAATGATGCTTACCCTTCAAGCTGCCACGGGGGCGTTCTTGAGGGGGGTGGGAGGGGTGAGCACTCCTTCCTTTACGTGTAGTTTCAAGTAATTTGTTCGTAAGAGGATTCCCGAATACAATCAGTCGCTTTTGCGATGTTGCTGAAGTACTTACTCTTTTGCATGAAGTAAGAAAGATTATCCAAGTAAGCCAGAGTCGGAGGAGTCTCTCCAACCTCTCCGGGCGGTCTAATATACCGATATAATGTGGGACTCTGACATTTCCCTCTCTGTCACATCCTCGACGTCATGGCCATTCGGGATATCCATTCAGAATATCTTTCTTAAGTTATCATTTCTAGCTAGCGTTGGACTCGTATAACCGATTCTAAGAGACGTGCCTATTTGTCACCTTATTTTACCACCCTACCTTAACAGGATAAGTACCTAATCATTTAACGATGCAATCAAAACATAACTCAATTTACTTAAATGAAGCAACTCTTTTCTCAAGGATCCAAACTTCAGTGCGAATTCAGCACACATCCTTAAAAATCAGTACAATACCGCAGTAGTCGCGTGTTGGGAGTTAAAAGCTGCGTTTTCTCGCCCCGTGGACGATTTTCCCCGACTAACGTTCCCAAGACTGTGTGTTAATCATGACCTCATTCCCCGAGGCAAGTGGAATTTCGACGGCGATTCACTGATTTACGGCTCGAGATAATAAATAACCCATTTTAAAACTTATATTTTATTTCAAACAACCACATCCACACAAATTGAAGAGAACAAGTGTCTTCAAAATGGTCGAAAATTATTTTTGAAAACAATGCCACGATTCATAAAATCATCGACGAGGAGAACAATGACGACTAAAACGTACTCATCGCGACTCGCAATTCAAAAGATTGTGCGGCCCTTTGTCTCTGGTTGTGACGTCACAAGCAGAGAGAGAGAGAGACTTACGTAGTTCACGTTTTAATGGCGGGACTTTTTTTTTCATTTCCTCTGTTTTTATTTTAAGTGCATCCATCAACATAATGCGATATCAAACACGATCCGTTGAATGCGCTCTGTTTAATGAGCGAATAACAAGTGAGACTGCTGCATTCGAACGTTCCATGCGCTTACAACCGCCTGAGAAGACGAAGACCTAGTTGGCCAACCGCGAAGATCTCGTGGTCGTTCATCTAGTTGGTAAAAATAAGGAACGCAGTTTCGAACGTGAATAGTCTTTTAATAGAACTTTCGGGAATATTCGCTGCGGTTTAGTTGTTGTGCAGTGCGTGGTGGTCTCAAATGACGATGGCCTAAAAAAGAAAAAAAATAGCCAAACTGATTATTTGTGGGTTCTTCGCTAATGTCAAGGCCGGACACGTAAACCCCCGGAAACAACAGCTTCGACACGGCACCAAGGAACAATTCAGAGGGACGGGATCTCGACAGTGATGTGTGAATAGGGTTAACAGAACAATAAAGGGCGAGAGAACGGACCGAGCAAATTCAAACCACATTTCCAGTTTTTATTTTATATCTTCAATTGGAGATCTTCATGCAAGAAGTTTAACCAGACTTAACCAGCCAGTTTATTATTGGATTATCATTGCGTGAGGAAACCTTTATGGAGTGTACACAGCAATACGGTTTTTTTGACGTCCTACGAAACCGTACATTAAGGCCGTGTTTTTTATGTTTTAGATAATGGCTTAAGTATGGCAATAAGGTTCATTAAAAAGTATATAAAATGTATATATCATAATAGGATCTTATACAATAAGACAACCAACGGATAGGGATTTAAAAGCCGTAACGCTAAGGCTTTAGCCACGAAACTAAACCAAAATCATTGAGGGTCGGAAGGAAGTCAGTTCTATTTTTAATAGAAGAAAGGACTTTTTATCGTTTTTCTTCTCCTTAGCTTCCATCACGCGAATTCCCAATTGTTCTTTACGAGGGCGCCACATCTCATGGAGGACGCGTGTCGGCCGATCTCAAGGGATGAATTCGACTTGTCAGATCTTGAGGACGACGATGAGAATTGAATTTGAATGATTGCAATTTTCCGACCTGATGGTAAAAATAAAAGATTACTAAAATTCACAACCGGTCCTAATTCTGTGGAATTTGATTGCTTCCTGAGTTTTTTTGGGTCAATTATCCATTCTCATACTGAAGACAACATTGGTCGAATCACCTTATATTTGTTTACACCATTTAGTGAAGAATCGTACTTTTTCCCGCTTAGGTAAAACCTATGGTGAAACATGTCATAAGCGACCGAAGTAACAAGTTGAAAATATTTTGTAAACATTAGCTATATGCTCTTTATTAGCCATAGATTGCGCAACACTTAATAGTTACCGGTATACGTATTTACGTAATCTCACATTTTCATTTCTTTTGTATAAATGACTATTCGAGGAAAGGCTTCGCTACGCCACGATGACCAGTAATGCTTACGAATTTTGCCAATTATTTGTTACATGCACAATCAGAAATCCAGGTTGTTTAATATTTAAGAAAAGTGTTGAGTGGATCTCTAAAATTTATTATTTTCAAATTGTCTTCTCCTGAAACTCTACCATCTATATTATCCCTACAACACGGTCACCTTCCCGGTTTTTTTTAGAACTTGAACATTTTAGTAAAATCAAATATCGGGGTGTAAGTTCCAAAATATTCCTACAGTAAGTTACCGTTATTACACCACCACTCAGGAGACAAAGCAGAAATTATAAAGTGGTTGACAGTGCGTGCATGGCTACATTTAATGTTTTCAAGAATTATTCAATGAAAATGT
This sequence comes from Hetaerina americana, assembly GCF_022747635.1. Taxonomy (NCBI): domain Eukaryota; kingdom Metazoa; phylum Arthropoda; class Insecta; order Odonata; family Calopterygidae; genus Hetaerina; species Hetaerina americana. Next base: position 95,304,191 of record NW_027286874.1, read on the forward strand.
TGAAATCATCGCACTGAAATTGAATATTTCTAAGTTTTACTAATTGCACTCAAAAGTATTTGGATACTTGGACGAATTGTCCCCAAATCTTCAAGAATAGCTGGATTTTAGTCTCCCCCCCTCTTCCAAACTTGTATGACGGCACTATGATGAATGTTTCAAAATCGACCCAATCTGCGAGATGTAACTGATGACTTCACCACTCGCCCAGCTCCTCCACTCCACGCTTTCAATCGCACGCCTTTTACCTCGTTCCGTCTCTCGACCGCTTGCCACCTTCAAATCGCTTGGCGTGTGGAAAACTTCCACGCGAGAGTTTTCGAAGGCAACAACACACCTCTTTCTTCCTCGCTCCCCCATCCCGAGCCCCTCCAGCCCTCGGCTACCCTCATAAATTCAAACCGATCGCACTGGCGATCGGAGGGGAGTATCACGAACGAACGAACGCCGCATTCACTCAGAGCGATGGGGAATGAGGGGAGAATAATGCATTCGATGTTGCGACCCCTCTGCGCCGTTACACATAAGCGACGACATGAAGTGACGAAAAGAAATAAATCTGATAATCACTTATTACTATTATTATTTAAAAATCCAACTACCAGGGCCAAAAATAATTTCCTAAGTATCCACAAAGGAAGGCGGTCATTTTCGCCGAACACTTCGCGTGATCCCATGCGTTTAAGATCTCGGCAGGAATACAGTGATTCACCATCGGGTCATGCAAGGGAGAAGAGGCGCGGATTGTAAGAGAAGGAAGGTTTACAAGGAGCAATAGGCGGGTCTCGACTTTCTCCAGATCTTTTTCACAAAGCAGAATCAATGGAAGTGTTACACAACCCTTTAAATTTAGAAATGCCATGCATGCTTGTTCATCATGATCATCGGCACTCAACCAATACGTAACAAATCCGAGAGGATTTTTTTTATTATCAGGTTAGAAAGTGCACGCATAATATTCTTACAGGTTTAAGAGTTTAAATATTCCTTTATACATTAATTGTGATTGAGAAAATGAAGTAAATTGCCGAAGCTTTCTCCGTATTAAGGAATATTAAAAACCCTGCGGTAGAGGCAGATTGTGTGTGCCAAAAAAATATGCAAGAGAAAAAAAAGTGAAATTACAATTACCTGATGCTTCACAAAAGTAACGGTCTAACCCATTCCGTTCGATATCCTACTTTTAACAACAAATAAGCCCTTGTCCACGTCAGTCCTCGAATAATTGATTTTGTCATAGATAGTCAAAATTTTACTTACAAAGGCATCGAATTAATGCGCTAGCACGTAACTAATAAAACCACGGAAAATGGTTAAACTGTTGGCGACACGTGGGAGCCTAATATCTATATGCTTTGCGCAAAGAAGGGACCGGTGGCGCACAAAGCGTTGAATGATGAGAGCCGCTATCATTTGGACGGAGTCTAATGGCTGCAGCCGCTTCTAAATCCCAACACATCAGGAGGACGTCACACGGCGCTGCTGCAATAAACCCATCATCCCTCTTCGAACATCCGCTCGCATCCAAAACCCCACACCCCAACTCTCAGGCAGAGACAAAAGAAAGCCGGATATGGGTTAATGGGGATTGCTCTCGAAACAGAGGCGCTCGGAGACGGAGACACGGCGATGTATGTGGATGCGCTGGTGTATAGAGAGAGAGTGAGGAAGGAAGAAGAACGGATAGGCACGAAGGGAGAGAAAGAAGTGAGGAGAAACGAGGATAAGGCAGCGATTCGCGTTTTACGAAATGAGATCAGTTGTCGGTTCCCGCCGCTACGCCAACCGCCGCAGCATGCAAACAAACACACTTATACACACACACACACACACACACACACGGGAGACCGCTCAAAGGACACCCATTTGGGAACGATGGGGTACGGAGTGGGAGGTGGGTTGGTTGGGTAGGGAAGGAGGGAGGGAGCCGACAGCCAGTGGAACGCTGGACAAATAAGCGGACTACAGGTACACTGATTGAGGGGGAGGAATAGGGGCCTCCCTATCATTTCCAGCCGTCCCCACTGCCCCGTTATGCCCGCCTCCCGCCTTCGCACTCCTCCACCCACACCCCTCTCCACCCACCGACACCCCCCCCCGTTCCCTCTTCACTTGTCGACCCCGTTGTACCGTTTCCCTCTCCGCCTTCCTCAAGCATTTCCCTGGCTCTCTTTCTCGGCGACCCAGATCCCAGAGACAGTGGCGGCAGTCCCTCCTGTTATTTTTTTGCGCTCGCAAAGATTCCGCCCCTCTCCGACTCCCTCTCTGCATCCACTCCACCACCTTCCTCTCTATCCTTACACCGCGAATACATGACCCTTTAACCCGAGGAGAAACCCTCCTTTCACTTCCAGATCTCCCATTTCATCCCCCCTCGCGGACGCTCCCACCCCCCCGTAAGACATCAAAAGACCTTCCCCCTCTTCTTTTTACTCCCTCTTTCTTCCACCTCCCCATCCTCCCACAACCGGATTTCGATGGCGTCGTCAAAAATGCAGCTCTCCCCCCCCTCCCTCTTCATGCTTCTCCCACCGCGCCTCACCTCCGCATGTATAACCCCTTTCCCTCGGCCGAACCCTCCAACGACGACGAGGATGTGGACCCCTTCCCCATAAAAAGGGCCTTGGCCAAAAAAAAAAGATGCGGTCGTTTCTTTTTTTTAACGCCGGTAAGAGAGGAAAGAGTGGAACTTAGTGTGCGGGAGGAAGGGGAGGAGCCTTTTTGTCCTCCACGTCTCCCTCTCCCCCCCTCTGAGGAAAAAAAGGAGAGTGAGAAGCAAAATATGGCGTATGTTCGAGGAAGGGTGTTTTCTGAAGGAGGGAAATAGGGAATGGAGGTTAGGTAAAAAGTATATGCGCCTATATAAACTTTTCTTTTTTACTCCACTCTTCCTCCGCCGCTAGGAAGGATTATTTTTATTCGGTTCCGCCGGTCATCGATCGCTCCCGATGCTCCGACGGGGTTACGGCAAAAGCTGCGTCCCTTTTGGCCCATTCTACTTTTTTTTTAAATTATTTTCCTCTTTCGTCGGGAGGAGGACCCTCCCGAAAGGGGAATGGGAGCAGCGGAAAAGTTTGGAAGCCCCTGTTTATTTTGATTTTAAGAAGAGGCACCAAACCGTCGCTCCACGATATACGGCAGCGTCGCAGCTCTGTGAACTCCGAAGAGAGGGAGAAAAGGGAAGAATGGAGAAATTACTCTCCCGCACGACCCTCCCGAAAACCATATCGAAATGTGAAGAGGGATGTAAACAGAAAGCGGACCGATTATTATTTTTTTAATTCGCAGAATTTTCCGATAATAAAATACCCGAGTATCGGAATCCATCGAGGAATCGGACGAAAGCCAGGCCTCACAACCGCGCCCACGTTCCTTGCGTTCTTTTCTTTTTTTTTAAAGGTTTCATACCCCATCACAATTTTGGGAGGGAGTGGTTGGTAGTCGTTGGGTGGGGGGGGGGGGTTATTGAAAAAGGAAAAAACGAAAACCGACATTAAATATCGCATTTGACACAATGCACGTTATCCTGTCACAAAGAATAAAACTGACTCTGTCTCGCGTGCCATTACAAATTCAAAAGAGCCTCCCACACGCTCAAAGATCGATAAATCAATCGCTCCGTTGCTCCCGTACAAGCGGATGGCGAGGGAGGAAGGGAAATAAATGAATCCACACTCCCCCTTCCCACCGGAATGTTTCTTTTTTTTAAACAAAGGCACGGATGCACTTCCCGGAACGGGAGAGTAGGACTCGTGAAGTGAAAATTAAAACAGTCCGAAGCTGGAACACGAGTTTTTCAGGGAGGCGAAGTGGAGGGACCGGGATTAGATTGACGAAGGTGGTGGAGGTAGAAGGATGGGCGAGAGAGGCGGGAAGGTAGGAGAAAGAGAGAGTGAGTCGGTTAAGCGGAATACTTACTGCCCAGCCGTTTGGGTGCCATAGGTTGTACCTAAATCCAAATTATAAAAAGGGAAGGAAACGCCACCCCAAGTTCAATTTATTTACGTGTGATGGTGATGCAGATTAGATTATTCATAGCGTCTTAGCAAGTCCACGGGGGCGCGGACTCGGTCGACTGCATAAGGAGAGCAAATGGAGCGGTTAAAAGCGCTCGATAAAAGAGCCAAGCGTTCCCAAGAGAATGCGAACTACATTACGGCGAAATTACGCAGCCTAATGTCCCGGGAGGATGGAAGAGAAGAAAACTGCGCGTGTAAATTTCTTAGCGTATCATAAATACGAGTTTTTACGTTAAAATTCGCCAAAATGTTTACCTAATCTATACGAAATTACCAAACAACTGTTTTATATATGGGCGATATAATTTAAGGGATTAAATAACAACTATAAATCATGGATTTATTGATTTCGGGGGCAAGGCGAAAGATTTGTTGCAAGAAATTTCGGAAGTTAAGAAGGCCGTTACCGTTTAAACTTTTTTACAAAATTTTCTCTCAAATGAATCGGAGTACTCTTCCCGCATTTAACGAGAGAGCATAGCTTATGGATTTCCCGAGCATGACACGCTCTCATTAAAGGACAAGCGTAAAGGCATAAACAATATACGAACAGGAAAACAAATGTTCATAGAACTAAGCGGAAAAATATATTCCATCGGGATTAGCCTTCTAATGACCGCAAGAGATATACTCGGAATGTTTAAAATAATAATGCACTGACTACGAATTTTCCGAGGAACGAAATAGATGTGACCTATTTTGTAATCTGAAAGTGCAACTATACGTATTTATAGCGGCACAAATACTGTAAATTACCGCAATTATAAAATTTATGCTACCTATAAAAGTGATTATTAAGAGGTTAAGCAGTGATTCTTGGATGAAATATAAACGTTTAAAATATTTTCATTCGCACAAAACTAATTGGAATAAAAACATAGAAAGTTGATGGAATATCCTCAGTCTACTATAAGGCCTCACATTATCATATATTTTGTTGATATATATATATATATATATATATATATATATATATATATATATATATATGTGTGTGTAGGTCGCGGTAGTCCAGGGGGTTAGAGCGTTGGACTACGGACCGGGGGGGGGGGCGGGTTCGATTCCCGGGCAAGGCACTCTGGGCACCTGCAGCTCCACCCAAGCTATGTGATTTTTCGGGTACCAGATCTTCTTGGGAAACCATAACCGGCTCAGGGAAAGGAACTGGCCCCCTACCCTGATGTGTGAATTTCACATTAGAGTTCACCCAGTACTAAGCCCATTGGGCTTAGTACTGGGTGAACTCTACCATCACCTACCAAACCGACCTTCGGGTTGAATACTGTGTTTATAGTTTATATATATATATATATATATATATATATATATATATAATATACACACCCAATAGAGCTACGCAAAAGAAGCGCTGTCAAGCACTGTACAAATTAAAAAAATAAAATATTTCCTCTAGATACACATAAAAACAGTCTCTACACTGCATATGTACTTAAAAACCCGGAAATACTATACATAAGCAGATCAAAAGTTTCTTGAGAGGGAACACCTGAGGAATTGCTGGATAATATCTGCAATCGACATGCTTCCAAATCTCACCACCCAACTCCTAGTGAAAGCGCGGATATAGCACGGTGGGCCAGTTATGCAAAATAAAATTATCATGGCAAAATGAGAAACTCTCAACTTTTTCAACACGTTTCCATATCGACGCGGATGAGGCATGGGGGCTTCGGGGAAAGAAGGTGACACCGACAGGACTTGGTGAGCGATCGAGGTGAGCCATAAAGCAACGCGACGACGTTAATGAAGCGCATTATTTAAAGGAAAAAAAAACATCATCACATTCAACGTGAATTGCATGCCATATAACTCGGAGAGGGAAGTATATGAAAAACAAGGGAAATAGCCCCTCCTCCAAGATTAAACCACGCTGATAACTGATGCACGCACAGAGAGCGGCACTGGACTGCGAGGGTGGTAAGAGTGTGCGCGCGCTGTGCGGGTGGAACGTGGAGAGGGACTGAGCGAGAGAAAGGTTTTTGTACGAGAGATTATATAGCGGCGGTGAGGAGGGTGTCGGGGATGGGAGGGAGCGAGTCGGGAGGGGCATTGAGCTGTAAGTGGAGAGAACGAGGATGGACAGGAAGAGGATGGAGGAGGAGGGGAGCGGAGAGGAATGGAAAGGGGGATGGGGAGTGAGGGAGTGGGCGGGGGGATGGGAAGAGGGAACGGCAGAAAGGCGTGAAGAGGGGTCGGCCGTGTGGAAAAGGGGCGGGGTAGGAAGCGAAGGGGTGCGTCCGTCATGGGCGGTGGCCAAGGGAGCAGATCGGACATGGAGGGAGAGGAGTAGAGAGCGAGGCGGAAAGGAAGGAAAACTAGTAGTTGCAGGAAGAGAGAGAGAGAGAAAAAGAGGAAAATACGGGGAGAGTGGGAGGCAGGCAACCCGTGAGGGAGGACCTGTCGCCGGCAGGTGTACAACAACGGAGAGGTTAACAGCGCACTGGATACGCAGGAGAAAACATTAAAGATTAGATATGGCTAAGCGAAAGATTCTTGATGAAGTCGGGGAATAAAAGCGGTAAGATGAGGAGAGGGACGGGAGAGCGCCGTCCCAAAAACGTCCAATCCGGGCGAGATAAGGAGATAATATGAAAAAAAACACGAGGGCATCCGGAGATTGAGAGGCAAACAAAAGCCGCGCGATGATGCGGGACATACGGGCCAAATGGCCATCGCCTAATACGCTATCCTGTTGAAACTATTTTCGTTCGGCCTATTCGAAAAAGTAGCCATTTCGATCCTCCCACCATACCCGATATTTTAATCCTAGCTTTTCTTTCTTTCCCGAGGGACTGGCGGTTATGTGACATTTTTTTCCCCAAACCGATACACTTCTGTTCTGCGAGGGAAAGTTATCGACAGTGGAGAATAAAAAAATGCGTTTGCACCCAACGTTTGAAAGCAAAGGCAGACAAAATTCAAAGAGAAAATCGACATTGAAATCACAGCTCATCGAGCACATAAAATATACCAGAAAAAAATAACAGTGAAAGTGTTTACCAGAACAAAGAGGGGGAGTGAGCGCAGGATTTTTCACGCCCGAGTAGAGGGAGTGCGAGAAATAGCAAACTCGCTTCAAATCACAATCACAACTTTCGTAGCCATATTATTTCTCCTAAATTAAAAGAAGAAAGATGCACTGAATGGTTGAGGCCTTAACTTGTAGAATTCCATTTTTAACTTAGGAAAAATAATATTATCTTTGCTTATTATTATTATTTTTCCTTAGTTAGAAGAAAGATGCTTTAATATTATCAAGTGAATAATATCAAAAAGGAACATTCATCTTCATGAATAGTATATTTGCAGATACACGCAAAGATGCATGAAAAATTAGAATACTCATTGCCTCCATAGAGTTACGGTAACAAGAGTTTGAGGGTGAGGACAATCTCTCTCCCTCTCTCAATGATATGCAGAAGGGGATGATCAGCTACTTGAGAGAGATTTCTACTTAAAGATTGAGCTGGTTCTGGAACCGGTATTCTGATTCCCAATTCTTCGCCCCATTTCCTCCCGCATTCCCTACACTGCGCAATATAGCTGCGCGGTTTAAGTTCTGGCGAATTCATCCCCATTTTCAAACCCACGGAAGCCGATTCAAGCCCTGGCCTTTAAGGTGAGCGCTTAAACTGAAAATCCCAAACGCAGGAAATAGAACCGGACTGGAAGAGGAGTAGAAGGGAGTGATGAAGATCCGGAGGCCTTGGTTCGTCGGTGGCACAACGAGCCAAATGGTTCGCCTTCTCCATTGACGGACGCACACGACGATGAGAGGAGATCTGAAGATGCGAGGAGAGGCCGAGGGACCATTGTGCAGGAAAAAATAATGGGGAGGAGAAGCGAGCGCGAAAGGACGGGCATGAAAAGGCGGGCGCCGCCGCCGGGATGCCCACGAGATGCATAAAAGGGAACGACGAGGGCTGGGGAAAGGGAGGAGGGGTTACCGGGAATAGGATCCAAGAAATAAAGGGTGGCGAAGGGAAGAGTATGCTATGGGAAGGGAAAGAGAGAGGCCGGAGGAACATGAGGAGGGAAGAGGGAGGAAGGGAGGGAGAAGGAGAGAGAGAGAGAGAGAGAAAGGTTTTTTTGGGATGGGGGAGGTAGAACAAAGCGGGTGGCCGTGGGTAAGACAAAAGTGGCAGCGTTAGGTGAAAGGGTTGAGCGCACAAGTGGACACTGGAGAGGTGGAAAGGGTTGGGTGAGAGTGAGAGAGACAGAGTGGAGAGAATGAATGGGGAGTGAGGGGTGGAATGGAGCGAAATGGGAAGCGGGGGCGGAACGAGGATAAAAGGGGCGAAAAGGAGTGCAGCCGAGGGAACGAGGGTAAATGGGCGTGGGAAGGAGGGCGGGGGGTGTGGCACTTATTTATAAAGAGGGAAAGGAGGCGAGGGAGATAACAGGGGAGATGGAAAGATACGGTTTTATGCATATCGCTACCACGAAAACCACGCGGCTCAGACTTTTGTTTCAACCAAAATTCTCGCGGGTTTTAGTCCTAACCGGGGACTGAGGAGACCTGGGATGAGGAGGAAGGATAAGAAACGAGGGTTAATTTCGTCAAATCCGCGTACAGCATTTTTAGATAGCGCAGACACCATCACAGTAGAACTGGAACGAATTAATCGAACTTTAGAGAAAAATAAGCTGGAACTATAGACTTACGAAAAGCGATACCAATCAGGAGGAATTACTAATTTTTCCTCAGTATAACAAACGATAAACTGTAAATTAATGCGAGAACAGAGATAAAAAATATCGGGGGCGATTGGAAGAGATACCAACTGGAACGATAAGCAGGGCAGCAGGAAGTAGGGAAAATTACTATAATGGTAAACTTTATTTCAATAACAATTCCTTAAAACGGTAAAACTACATTAAATTCAATCATGCGAAACTAAGATCGCTAAAACATACAAATAGCTCGTTTATGATCCATCATACATGGTAAAAACAGTTTCCGAAATTCTTACTGGTGCATGGTTTTTTTATCTCTCTCTGAATGCTTAGGATACTCAAAATGCTGGGAAAAAGTGAATAGTGCGAGATGCGGAAAATACGACTTAGATCGAAAGTGAAAAATACACACTAGTAATTTTAGACTCAGTGGAACAATCGAATAAATTAGTCGCAAGGGGAGGGAAGCCATGAGGCTGAGACAATAACGAAAGATCCATGCTCTATTTCGGGTGCACGTTTTTCAATAATATCGACCTTCTGATTCATACTCAGAGATATTCGTTTAATTTCATAGTTTCTAGAGGTCCCTGGAAGGCCATAAAGACTAGGAAAAGAGAACTAAGCCCACAGAGTTTCTTGGAAAACCGAGAATTATTTGAGTCTGAGATATTATTTGTTTGGAGAGCGTCATTTATCATCTTCCATCATTCATCACACCTATATGTACGATTAAAATCATCAATGAAACTGGTCTAACCGTGTAATGACGGTCACAAGAACGCCCAGTCACCTTACTTGCTGAGAAATATTAAACAAAAAGATGGGAGTCAATGAGTTAACATTTCCCTCCATTGAAAACATCATTTGGATAAATCGCATTGTGTATTCAACTCATGGGCCAACTAAAAAGCACGAAGCTCGACGATGCGGATGTACAGAACTCGGCGTTGTTTGAGCACATCGCACGTACACACACGAACACTTTGAATAAACTGAAGCAAGCACTCATGTATGCGCAGACCTCGACGGGAGCATAGCGCCGAAGTAATTTCAGCGACCACAAGTAGACAAGAGGGCGACTCGAACTTCGTCTCCTGTTACATCACCCTCCTCCCTTCGGGCGTAATCATGTTTGCTACTTTCCAGCTCAGGACGGGGACGTCTAAAACCAGTCGCATTATCCTACATTGCACCCCACACACACTGAACGCAGGATTTAGAAAATAGGGGAGGCCTCAGAGATGGCTCCTGGTGTAGGAACGGATCCGAAGCCACCCGAGGAGACCATGCTTTTGCCTCCCATTCCCGCTCCCGAGAATAGGGCGGCCATCATTTGGCTCGTAGCGGCCCACCTTGCACCCTCCCTCGCCCCATACAAGGCACAATGACGAGCTGAGGAGAAGCGAGGGAAGGGGACCATGGAGAACGAGGGGACAAAGCAAGGCTAGAGTGGTGGCAACGGAGGGGAAGATGGCGAGCACTGACCGCCTCGGAGGTCCATGAAAAAAGAGGAAGGAGGGCCCAACACCCGGGGAGGAAGGGCGCAATGAAGGTGAAGGGTCATGCAGCGAGAGCGATACGTGGAGTGTAAGGGAAGAGCTGCCCTTAGCATCAAGCCCCAGGGGCGGAAAGATGCACGGGGGGGGGATAAAGAGGGGGTAGATAGGACGGGAGGGTGAGGGTGATGAGTAAGCGGAGTCATCTCCTCCATCGGCTCAAGTGTGGTGACCGGAAACGAAGGGATAACGTCACCGTCCCAAAACGAGCGATCTTCTTTGCGAAGCTGAGTGATTGTCATGGATCCCGGCAAAAAATATCCCTCCCCTTCCCGCCCCTAAGCTCTAGTCAAGGACTAATGACGCCATGGGCATTCATTTATGTTGAATCCAAAAGGCATAATAGCCGTTCAATCGTGTGTCTGCCCGGGACGTAGGGGACGAATAGCTTCGAGCCATCGCTAGCCCGGTTCGACTCCCACCTCACCCGGTTATTATTTGCCGTCGAAGACTTCTCGAAAAGAGAGTGGGAAGGGGGAAATAAATCGTTCGGTCTGACGGACACAACATTTTATTCCGTTACTCGAAATGAGGTCAATGGAACACCGGCAAATCCTTCGTAGTGACACAATACTGTATGTATTTATTCATCGATGAAAATTTTTAATTGGAGCCATTTCATTTAAGTCGTTCAAGTAGTAGTAGTAGTTTTGAGGGGAGGCGACCGACAGCTAAGGTCATTTGCGCCATAGGGGAAGGACAGGAAAGGATGAAGGGTGGAGAGAAACCCGGCGTCGGCATTAGCCTACTCTTTACGAAAGGCGCCAAGGGGTCCGCGGCTTAACGTCCCATCCGACGGACGGCGTACTCACTCAAAGTGCCCTCCACAAAGCACCTCAAGTAGGGATCGAGATACCTCTGAAAAATATTCAACACCGCCGGGATTTGAACCCGCGCCCTCATTAAGTCGTTCAAATGGTGACCAGAAAAACGAAACAATAGAAAGGCTATGATTCGATTCCTACGATAGAAACCTTCCGCAGCATAGCTCCAAAATGGACCTCCAAGGATAAATAAACACACTGAATACAACGAAATGGTTTCGAAACAGTATGTCAGAGGAAACTACATCCAACCCCGTTATTACGATGACAACCCCAATCTTCTCTGTCGTTCTAGTAATTGTATGTGCCTATTTTTTTTCATAACATACAAACTTGAAATCAAAACTTGAGGATGTAAATACGTTTCATGTTTCATGATTTTACAAGATGGATCGCACTACGATCTTTCAACATTTGAATGCTAATTACTGAACGGAAGTGGGCGGATGTGAAAACGGTGAAATAAATGAGCAGTTTTTAGATTCTAATTATCCTGGTGTGTGTTTGTTGCTGTATACGTATGTCGTAATAATAACAAAAAGTGCTGTTTTCACAGTAAAAATGCATTCAATGAAACACAAATGAAGCCTAAAATAACCAATATTTCTAGTCCTTCAATATTTATTTACATCAGTGAAAATCTATCCACATAATGACGTGCTTAAAGTAATAACAGGAAGACGCAACTTAAGCACAACCATCCAAAATTCTAAATTACTCCAGGAGTTACATCGTTGCCACTTACATACGGGAGGAACCAGTTCCGTTTTTATGTCGCTCAAAAGAAGTATTTACATATTAAACGTAAAACCGTGCGCGAAACTCGATGGTTAACTCTATATTTGAAATTAATGAATAGGAGAAAGTGAAGTCATTATTTTTCGAAAAGTGAGAAAAATCATTTGGAAAACGACCGTCAGCTTCTCGCACTCTCTCAAGAGGCAGACGAGTTACGTCTCACAATACTAAGAATGTTATGCATCAAGATGGTGACTGCCTGTGATAGGAAGGTCAACATAAGAAAGTTTCTTCCGTTTTTTCTTCCTGGTGCGTCAATACAACCATTCCACAAAAAACCCGCGGCGTCAACTAAGATAGCGACAAAATTTAGAAAAAATTCACGCCTTTACTTCACTTAACGGTTAAGGACAACCAGGATCAGGTCGCGGATGATAACTGAGGAGACATGAAACAAGTCTGGACAGGACATTTTTTCCTCCAGTGTTTTCTCCCGAAAGAGGAGAGTGGAAAAGAGGCACCTTCCCCTGTACACAACAGACACAGGCTCCAACCCAGCCGCCGGGCGTGGACACTCATCCCACCTCTGTACCCCCGTCCTCCACCCTCCCCCCGGACCTGCGTAATCTCTCCCTCCGCCTCTCCCTGCCTGGGGCCCGCAGCTAAGCGTTCACTGTGGGATCGAGCGGGGTGGGAGCGAGGAGAGGAGCGGGGTTTAGGTGAGCGCACGTGTTCAACTAGGTCGCCGGGGGGTGGAGGGGGGAGGGTAAGGCGCAGGACAAGATGAGGGAAGGGTGGTCGGGTGCGACGCCGAAGAGACTGGAGGATACGGGATATGATGGACAGAGTCGAACAAAGTGAAGAAATTGGCGAGCGGAGCAAATGAAATCGAAGAAATGAGCGTATGAGGAGAAAGGAGAAGGGAGACGGAAAATTAGTGTCGAGTCGAGGATAAGGGATCTTTGGACGAAAGAGACGGACGGGATGGGAAGCGTATCCGCCGAAGTGTCGTCCGGAATGGATGAATGGATGAGGGGCTGCGATTTTTTTTGGATTCAATAGGAAGCTCCGCAGGCACCAGTGTGCAGCCAGTGCTCGCCGGGCGCGGCTCCGAACGAATGCTGCTGCGAAAGGGTCGAGTATGCATACACTTGCGTGCATTTGGCTTCCAGCGCTATCACCGATTGAATATTTTGGAGGATCAAACCATTGACTCCATCCACATTCGGAAGCTAAGGAATTATCACATTATTAAATGCATCTGGTCGTCCATTGGTGGATAAATACATAACAGGCATCGAACTTTCAGTTAACGAGTAGCGATTATATGCAAATACTCCACCAGTGATCAAACTGAAATGGATTTACTTAATAAGTCAAATTTAACGATACTTTTTTTAATATGCTATGAACATTAATCTGTACAATAGTTTTAGAGCGTGGTACAAGTTTAGGGCTTCAACCGACCTAAACTTGGGATGTAGCAGTGTACCAAGTGATGTTAAGTAATATTACGACAGTTGTATCGATTAAAGCCTCAAAGGCTAAAAAGATAGAATAGAAAGTATTCAACTAGAAGTATTGGGTAAAACCTTACAGAATACAAAAGTATCTCCGGCGTTAATATCAATGGATGGATCTCTGGTGCTGCCCAATACTACTACTGGGGGCCCACAGTGCAAAAAAGGGGAGCATCTTTGGTCTAAGTAGATAGTAAATATAAAATTTTTCATCTCGCATCTTCATGTCACGACGTTCTCATAAATGCGTTTACTCCTCTCCTATGCCACATTTCCTTTGCATTGAAATGTCGATAAGACAAAATCAGCTGGGCCCTCTTCTTCCGAGACCGTTCGCTCTCCTTTCGAGTACCTACCTAGCGAAAGAGGTCTGACAATAACTTCTCTAGGTATTTCCAAACGGACTGTAAATTCCAGTCTTTATTTGAGCAATGAGGTTAAGAAGAATGAAAGAAATTGATGCATCCGAAATGAAAAGCGCCAAAGAGAATAAAGAAAACAATAAGGAAATTATCCGTGCGCATAGGGTGCGGGGGTTAAAAATGCCATCAAAATGAAGATGAATTATCAGATAAGATTTTCAAGAAAACAAAGTGCGAAAATGAGGAAAGAATGGAAAACAAGACAAATTAATCTGCAGAGCAGCAAGAGGAATTGGTTGTCCAGATATATAGAGGTGATTGGTCGTAAATCCTACCGTCTTTCATCCTGCTTCCCAGATGGCGGGATGAGGAGTAACAAAAACTCCTGCCCGTTTACGGGCCTCTTACAATAACACGGTGTTGGGTTTAAGGGCAACAAAATTTTCACGCTCTCGCCCCCACCAAGGAGACATGGACGATGAGCGTGAAGAGTAGGGGAGAGCAGCAGACTGAATTTAAAGAGGGAATTTCGTGAGCAGCATAAAACTGGTTGAGGGGATTAGTGCGAAGAGAGGAAGAAAACTAAAGAGATTAGAATTCCCATGAGTTCAAGATAATACGAGAAACATCATCAAGGCTGATGTGGCGGAGATAATAACGACAATTACGATAGACATAAATGCGTCACGAGAGCGCAATAAGACGGCTGAAACATGCACAAAAGATTGACTGGTGTTCTAAGAAATAGGAACGACGGAAAAAGGTAAAGGAAATGGAAATAGACACGGTGGAGATTCGAGTTTTAAAAGGAAAGAGGTTTAAGAGTGAAAAGAAGCGGAGGAAACGCAGAAGAATGGGGATATTCCATCTCTCATTCCTATCATTCAGAGCAACTGGGAGTTCTCCCCCCCCCCTCCCACACCACTGAAAATTTAATTCCAGTCAAAAAAAATGATGCTTTTGAAAGGCAGGGCTACGTTAACATACAATTCCAGAGTGGCTCTCGACGTTTCTTTTATATGAAGGGAGGGATACAAAATTTATGGCAGAGAGAAAAATATAGCGACAAAAATGAACGCAAACATAACCATCCACGCCTTATAAACATGCGAATTGCACATGGATTTTTCGGGTATCCGTTTTTAAGAGGGACATACATTCCATCCATTTGTCTACGGTGATGGACTCGCAACTTATCTTAATCACACGAATGAACGACCAACAGCATGGAACAAAAACTGCGTGCGAAATTTAAGCCCATGGAATATGGCAGGACGTTTGCCAATTTTTACTATGAATATATAACTGAATAACTCCACCATTGATCAGTTTTTTAAAAATATTTTGTTTCGGTTTTTTTCTCCAGGATAATCCTCTAAAAGTAAGCGATTTTTCAAGCAAATACATAAAAATATTGATGAAACACAGCAAAATCGCTTTTTTGCCAATTAAACCGGAGTTTTTCGACAAAAATGTTGCCTTTACATAAATCATCCCAAGCAGTCTGTTTTTAGAGCTCTCACAGATCTGCTATTTTTTCCTACAGCTGGGCAAAGAAGTTCCAACACGCACACCCTATCCTTAATCGCATTTGTCCGGCCACTAGCCATCTCTTCCTCTACTCCACCCACCGTTGGAAGGGCATATATGTCGCACAGCTTGTTTTAAATTTATTTCTTTTTTAATTATAAATCGCAGAAAGTTACGATATAGCACTTACAACTAATTTTACTCGATTTTTGACAATAACTCGACTCCGTTACTTCATCACATATTTTCTCTTAAACTACTCCACTTCATCCCCAAAAACGTGAAAATATAACTACACCTGGATTCAAAAAAGTCCAATTATAAATAAATTTGTGGTAAAAATAATATCCTTTAGAAGCAACCAGATAACTTGAAGTCATGCAAAATCATTGACATTATTCTACTAACAGGAGGGAAGTGTTGGTCGAGAATATTCTTATCAATGACGGGTTTCTTTATTTTATGTATATAACATGCGACCTAATACATTTTAGACGGTCGGAGAGTTTCCATATATTATAAATAATCGCTTAGTTTCCCATCAAACATCTGAAACAGCTTCAAAGTGTAAATGGAACTCATGGAGGAATTTCACAACGAAACAATAAATCTTCAAGATAACCAGGATGACACAAAAAGAACGATGCCTGCGATATTAGGGAATGGTAGCTCGCGGGTAGACGCTGAGGTCATAGATCCATCCAAACTCACCATTCGTGGAGGCGAGTTCTACGCCGTCACCCAGTAATTAGCAAACAAAACAAGCATACACACCTTACATTTGGAAAATTCCAATACCCTGGACCACCTCAACTGATTTTGTTAGACCTTTTCCTCGAAGGAAAACGACCCTCACTGTTATTATCCTGTTTCCCTTCAATCAGCAGCTACCCCAGGGAAACAAATTCCACCTCTCCCACGCATTAACTATGTGGGTCCCTCCACTGACATTTAAAAAAGTCACCTGAAAATGTTTAATATAGTTTCCAGTTGAACATGAAAGCATGACGCCCTAAAATATGTACAAAATTCCGGTAGATAGAACTGAAGGTCACAGTACTACTTGAAATGGTAAATGATGGGATATTTTTTTGGGATTCTTATAAGCAATTTTATAAATGGCTCAGCGCGAGAAAGTAATGATCCCATTTTTTATATTCATCTTGGGACGACTAGTCAGATGATCCACCCAACTATAGTGATACCGACAAACTCAAAGGAATCCAAATATAGAGATAATTTCAAGGAAAATCATTGGATATTTAAGTGAGAAGTTCATTAATGTACATTTTTGACTCGTGAAACATCTTCTATAACAAGGTGACTCAAGAAAATTAGTTAAACATGTGTCTAAGAAACTGTGGAGATAAGTTTTAAATAACAATGATTGACACAAATTTACATAAAATCAGTTTTTTCGACGCTGAATTTTATGATAAATAATTGTACAGTTATAATCATTTTTCTGAAATAATGATTCCGGTTAATGCACACACGTTCCACGAATGAGGCTACTTAGATTTGACAACGAACTTCCAAGATCCGAAATTGTTGCTCTTTCGCATTACTTCGCGAAAATTGATCGTTCAATTTACGTTCACTAGAATCTAATCCCCTCGATGACGCACATCAGGCAGAGTGAAAGAGGACTATCGGAGCACTGGACGAGCCAAACAAGCGAAACAAAAGTTAATGACCGGAATGGATATGACGCCCACCCGATCGCCATTTTTTCCCTCCGATCCACAACGACTAGGTTAACGAGGATTATGCGCGTTTAAAAAGAAGCGACGTCCAACCGATGGCACGGTGAAAAAAAATACAACAAGAGGAACAACATTTCCCGCGGGAGGGAAGGGGATAGACAAGCAAGTGGAGCGGAATGATGGAACGGTACGCACGACGTCATGCCCCGGCCAACGCGACCGGGGAATATGGATCGCGCGCTCTCGGGGAAGGGAAACCCGCAATTAATCACTTTCATTTACGAGTACCGTGGCACACCCCCCCCCCCTCAACTTGTATCCAAATCATATCCCGACACCACAGCACACCTCGCACGCACGGGGCGACGGCCGGTGCGGGGAGCAGATCGAAAATTGCCGTCGCAACTCGAATCATAATGAGGTTGCCTGGCGCCCGTCCGTTCGGAATCGCAGAAAAAAAGAAGGCGAATAAGATGGACGTGAAAGGAGTCAACGGCCGCTAAATGGACAAGAGTCACTGGCAGGGCTTCCTGGATGGACAAAAAAAACACGCGAAAAAATACCTCACAGGCGGACCTACGGTTCGAAATTTATCGTTAGCTCCAAATTAACGAGAGGAATGAACTCAAAACGACGCAAGTCCGAGTAAGTGTACCCGAGAAAAAATTACTGTACTAAGTAAGAAACGCGTGAAACAGGATTTTCGCCATGAAAACATCCCTCGCAAACGGCTGATAGACGAAATGTCTGTGAAACTGAATTGACAAATGCAAGATAATTAAAAGATCAGCAGAACGATTATTTAATTGATATGTGAGAAATGGGATTCTTAATTAATTATCGATTCACGGAACAAGGTAACCTACGATAAACATTAATGAGGATATATCAAACTCACTGAACTTAATTATATTTAAGCATTGCATATTTCCCTGCCCTATTAAAAGATATTTATGAGCCTTGTTGATTAATCTGGAATGAGGCCGAATACCACGAAAGGCAAATACGATCATAAATTAATTCCAACGAAAATATTTACTCCCAACAAATAAAAAATTCCTCAGATCTCGACCAACGTAGAAGCTCACAATAAAATACAATACAGGTTTTACTTCATTCAAGCAAGTTTTTTTCATGAGGAAACTGTACAGGTCGGCTTCTCTAAATCTCCACCCAACATCAGGTGTTAAATATTCTAGAACGATCTTAAAGTTCCACTACCTCACTCTGATAACCGTCTTGTTCGACTTCCTCTTCCTCTCAACTGATAAAGTGACTTTAAATTTAAGTCCCAAATTTTCCTCTTTCGATCAAATTCCCAAAAATTCCCCTACTATCTCCGTCTGTTCATTGCATTATTTCGAGTGTATTGGGCAGTGAAGGTTAAACGGCACACAAGTTTAGTAATAAGCTCAACAGCCGCTTACGCAATGTCAATTACGAACCTTTATCAAAGAAACGAAATTTATCGCAGCCGACTCACTTAATCATACATTCGCCTTGTCAAGCGTGTTGATTCCCAGCAGGAGACGCCACTAACAGATTGGGCAGGACGAAAGGGGAAAATCGTCTTTAGGCAAATGCTCCAACACCAGCGACCCCCACGGCGATATAACACACCAATTCCAATCTGTCCTCCCTCAACCCCCCCCCATTTCATCCCAGAATGCCGAGGGGACTCGGGGGAAAATGGCAGCACGAACCCCGAATCTCACCCGAACCCTTCTCCCGGCTTCCTACCGATCGTCTAGACGGGGGCGGGATGAGCCCTCGCCGAAGCCGCGAGCGCTGGCTCGCCCTCTTCCCCCTGACATCGCGTGCGCGTAATGACCAGTGCCGGGGGTGGTGGGCTTGTTGGAGCGAGGGAGTCCCTACCTTTAAGATAACAGGGGGGCTGAGGAGAGCGTCGGAAGAACCCAGAGATTTGGCCTAACCCTTTTCCCTAACCAACCCGCTCAGTCCCTCACTCTTTCTTTATCTCCCTTCTTTTCTCTTTCCCATGGATTCCCCCAGCCCCAGCTCTTATCCACCAACGCCTTCGTCTCTGCCACTGCCATACTAACCCCACACACGACACCCAGAGGTTGGAGGGAGGGTTGTGAGGTGGGGGGCACGGAGATTACTACGGTACTCTCTCTCTGGGGGGGGGGGGAGGCACGGAGTAACCGGAGATGGCCGTAGGGTGAGAGCCGGTTGGAAAGAGGAAGCACCTGAGGAGAGAGAAGGAAGGACGTGAGAAGGAAGGGTCGGAAGAGGAGTGAGAGAGGATAGGAAGCTCGAGGGAAACCCCGGGGCCACATAGTGACCCCCTCCTCCTCCTCCGACCCCTTCTATACCTCGCCGCCAGGCTACGCAAGGGGAAGAGCGGGCGGGACCCTGGAGGAGATTTATAGAGCTCTTGGGATCGCAGCATTAGTTATGAGGGCTGGAGCAGGTGGTGGGAGGAGAGGGGGGATAAGACGAGGGAGCAGGAAGGGCCAGGGAAGGGACAGCGGGGAGATTTGACTGCGAATGGGAAGAAGGATAACCCGGAGAGGGATTCCTCCTCCCCGAATCCCGTTCAGCGATTAAATCTTACCCTTGACCCTACCGGTGCAACTTCTGCGCAAATTTCCAATGTCACTGTAGAGGAAAATGCACTTTGTTATGGGATAGGAAAACTAAAGAAACTGCGAACATGTTTGAGAGACGAATTGAATGAAGGAGTTCATAACAAAGGCATACTTTTACGGACAACTATTTATGCAATACTTAAGAGGTGTGTATGGGTTGGAGTACTTTTGTGTATATGCTATTATATATTATTCAAATGCAAGTAGCAACCATTAGTTGTGCGTGTATTGCTAGTGTTCAGTGGGGCACCGGCCACACGTGCACATCACTCACCGCCAAACACCTTTAAGGCGGCTGGCGGGGTATTGTGTGGATGTAAAGAAATATATATCATCGCAGAAAAATGCTTCATCTAACATGCCTTAAAACTAACTGGAATAAAAAAAACGTTGATTCAAACATAAAACAATTTACGGAGGAACGAGTCCATTTGCGGGAAGACTAGTGTCAACAGTTCATTGTGAATAACGGAATTCTTATCGGAAAGTATTCGTTGCAATACATACAAAATAATGCTCGTTGAAATCAACAAAAATGGTCGATTTGTCAAGCAACATAAATATTTTCAAAGTTAATAACTTTATAGTTATGATTCAGGCACCCACTATCAACAAAACCAGCACTCTGCCGGTCTTAAAGGAAATACTGCTTCGAAAAGATTCTTGAGCCTATTATGTTTTCTTTCCAAGTAATACTATCTTTTAGGACCACTAAAACAACGCACTCTTCTTCAAACGCAACAACTAAACATCCCATCAAAGGGAAGTAAAAAAAATACACGACTGCAACGGTTTGAGGGTTGCGAACTACCGGTAGGAGACCATGACGAATTGGACTGAACATCGAACCAAATCGATAAAAAGCCAACGGAATAAGAAAAAACGACATACAGTTTTCCTGCAAATCAAACCACACATTCACAGCCAAAATTCACGGAAGGCATAATATG
Source organism: Hetaerina americana (assembly GCF_022747635.1). Taxonomy (NCBI): domain Eukaryota; kingdom Metazoa; phylum Arthropoda; class Insecta; order Odonata; family Calopterygidae; genus Hetaerina; species Hetaerina americana. The sequence continues at coordinate 95,324,709 of NW_027286874.1, forward strand.
AAGGGGAATACATGCCTGAAGCGAAGATGGAGTTTTCACTACCATGAAGGAGGAAGAGTGAATAATGGAGGGACACGGAAGGGGAAAAGGAATGGGAGGTAGAGAAAGGTGGGGCGGACGATGAACAGGGTGCTCGCTCGGGGGTGGAAGGGAGGAAAAAAGGGGTGGAGCCGATGGAAATGGAAGGGGGAGGACATGAGAAATGGCTGCGGGAGTTGGACGAGGGAGAGGCGAGGGCGAGGCGAACGTAAGAAAAGCACGGGAGACATTCGACTTTAAGGAGAAACAGAACACGGGAAGGGGAAGATGAGAATTTGCTGCGGGAGGGGGTGGCGAGCAAGGGTGGGAAGGGAGACCGAGAGAGAGAGAGAGACAGGCAATGTAAAAGGATCGAGCATACTCGCGGGAGGAGTGAGGGAGGGCTGGAAACTCTTTGGTGAGGGAGGGGGCAGAGAGTGGGGCGTGCGGGGGAGAGGGTTTGGGCACGAACATTGGTGCGGTGAGCGGGAATGAATAATCGTCCCTCGCGCTTCGCGACGCCTTCGATTCCGACTTCCTCCTCCCCCGCCCCACGCGACCAACTCCCCACATTCAAGTTCTCATTTCCTGCGCCCTCGGAACGGCGACTTATGAATACTTCTCTCTACGAAAAGAGTGCTAATGAAAAGAAATATACTACGATTGAGTGCCTCAGCGGACTGGGGATGCACGGTGTAGGTCTATCCGATGTAATTTTATCCCACGCCTACATTGGCCAGCCAATTCGTACATTGATTTTATCCACTACTAGTGAATTTTTACGCGGAACAGCATTCAATAGTGCCGGTTCCTGCCTCCGATTTATATCAACGGAAGAGCTGTAAAAAATAAATAGACCGCCCATATGCTGAGCGAGAAACTCATAATTTACATACACTTATGATCATTTTTTGTTATTTTACAATGTCGAGCACGCTAATTAATTGCAAGCAGGCTAGAATATACAGTGTGACCCCTATTTACGTAACAATTTTGGATCCAAATACTTCAAAACTTTGGATCCCATACAATATTTCTCTGTTCAAAAGAATCTCCATTAAAATCAAGTTTTCTCACGGATTAAAAAAATCTTATTTTAACCCCAAAACTTTCACGAGAGGGTACGAAAAGTTTTGAACGATACTTTCGGAAGAATGTTTGAGTTGTAGAAGAGGTTTGAATTCTAAAAATTCAAAAAGTAATATTTACAGACAACCTATCTCGACTGAGAATATACCCGAATACCATGTCATACTGTTTGTGTATTCAAAGAAACGTCAAATCCAAGACAAGAGCAAGACAGGAAATTAATTCCCTCCATCACCTTCGACTCGATTAAGAGTCGCAGAGGAGTTAACGGCTCTCAAATGTTCTCCAGGTGCCGCCCCACCTCTAATCGTAGTCTCCTTCAAAATAACTGTGTCCCCAACCCCCAACCCTCGCACCACTCACCTTTATCCCCGTCTTCCTTGGGCCCACCCGTCAAGCCCCGGTCGCGTCATTAATCAAATGAGAATTGATTGTGTCGATGGAGTTCCGACTTTTGCCCCCTTTCCATTCTACCCAAGCCTTCTCCCCAACGTCCCGTGGCCCTTTTACCTCGCCCTACAAATACATTTTCCTCTGACAAAGAGTTTCCCTGCATTCGTCTAGTCACGAGGACAACAAAAAACGATCCGTGACTGCTGATTTAAGCAGTAGAGGGTCGAATTCATTTCTGGAGGTATTCCCGAAGCGTAGCAGCATTCAGAGTGATGGAATGCTTCCGCATCAGATGAAAAGAATAATGGCATTAATTTTAATCTCTATAGGCCCAAGGTGGGTCGATCATACATCGGTGATTTGCAAGTACACCTCGGAAGAGGTGCGCAGAGTGTACCTGCGCTTTGCACTCCACACCACGGGACTTTGAAAATTAAAATTTCAACAGGTACGACGCTCAAATACATGAATTGAGTTGCATGATAAAATAATTAAAATTCTCATCTTTGATTGGGTAAAATGAGAAATATGGACGGAGAACAAATTAATTTCAGAATTGTTTTCACAGGCATTCGAGAACGATCATTCTCCTTGAATTCACACACAATGTTGACATTGCCGTCGCAAAAATTAAAGAGAGCATTAAATCGCCCATAAAGATAAGAACTTTAAAAAAATAAAGAATGAATTCTTACTCCACATTCCCTTTGTAAAAAAAATAAAGCCCCAGGGTGTCTTCTGCCAAAGACTGTTAGCGATAGCAGACTTCAATACGAGTCAATGAAAACGTCCGAAGAAAAGGATCGGGTCTCCCTATCATAAAAAATGCGAATGATAATGTGAAACTCAAGGTGATCCCAAAAAATTCCCAAGAAACCTGCTCAATAGTTAAAGAACATTTTTTTAATCCCTGAAGGAATTTTAGTTAGATGATTAAAATAAAAAAGTGTCCACGACACTACAAAATATCGCTGCCGTCCAATATTGGAAGCTTTTAATATTGGTAGAAGTAAACACTGGCATTACGAAGCGGAAAATGTACACGTTTATGTAGTTTATATAACAAGTATTGAATAGTACAATATTCTACGTGTTTGGCAGAATGACGGCAGGTCTATTCTACTAATATTATAAATCCAAGGCGCCTGCTAAAGTATATTTTGTCGCGCGTAATTCATGGCGTCCACTGTTGTCAAATGTTTCCCTTTGCACTCATCCGCCCCTCGTATCAAGACCATGACATACGACATTTGACAACGATGGATGCACTCTCCCTTTAAAAGTATTTTTCTAAAAAGCTACGCATTGACGCCCAGGTTTTTAATCGCACCTGAAATGTATGAATTTACGAAATTGTTAACAGTGTGGGTATTAGATAAGTGTACTGTAGATAAAGCTTATCTGGAGAAATCGGGAGAATTTTATCTGGGCTAAATATGCAAATTTTGAGTTCAAAATATTTAAAGTTTCGCTTATGCCACGAGTGGATACCAAAGGCCATGCTAAAATTTAAAGGCTGAAATGGTTGCACCACGAGAAATGATGAAAATGAATACTATTAATGAATGTAGATTAGATAAACATTAATCACAGACCATCCATCCTGAGCTACTGAATAAGCTGTCCTGGAACTACTGAATAAGCTGTTGCTATACATCATTCTAAATAAATTAAGTTTCAAGAATTATCTGGGTGAAGACCTACGTCGAGATTCAGCTCAAAGGAGCGATTAAACCGCGCATTCATATATTTTCCAGGTAAACTGACGCAATGCAATCTCACCCAGTTACCCGAACTGAAGAACGCCCGCGTGCAAAATTTTACTCGGACGCGGCTCGAATAAAATCTCAGTGAAAAAACATACGCCATCAGTTTTCCGCCTCAAATCGACAATGGGTTAACCGAGTTTCGAAGGAGAGTTGGGGGGGGATATTCCTGAGAGTTCTCCATTCCCCTTGAGCCCTGGCAACGAGCACCCAGGGAGTATTGAATGCGTCGGGGCATTGGTTCATTTGATTTCAGCGAAGGTTTATATCGATCGAAGGCCCCGGACAGCAAAGGGAAAACGAGCAACGGGAGGTTATTTAACTTAGCAGCGGTTCGCGATAGCAGTGGGTATGGTTCCGTTCGAGTAAGACAGGTGACAATCGAATTTCACGGGGAGAAAAAGGCCCCACGGGCTTGTTTACTCGCATACAGCTGAAAGGAAAGACGGGGTGAGGGGTGAGAGAAAGGGATGTTAAGATATTGACGGAAAGATGGGTGGGGCAACAGTAGAAAGTAGAAATAAAGACAACAGGGGCAAATGGTCAGCAGCAGGAGAAATAGGCACGCGAGGATGGAAAATCTGCCAGAGATGGAAACGCATGCGAAAGTTTGAAACACCCGTGTTTACGAAAGCATTCGTACCGCCGTAGATGTTAACAATGTCTTTGAAAATTATCCTTTACTTCCGGAATGATGACCGTTCTTACTAGTTGAGGTGAATTGAAACATACATTAGAAATTTCTTACCTATTGGCGCCTTTTCACAAAGCGTACGCCATCTCATTATGCAGGCGAAACTGAGTTCCATAGGATGGACGACACCTATCTGCAAAAATACTCCGCGATCCACGAAATAAGTGTGTGGCAGGGGCAGCAAGCACCAGGTGGAAAGGGTTTAGGGATAAGGGGGAGGGAGTGTATTTAAGGGGTGAGAGAAACAGGGAAATACTGTCCGACAGCAAAATGTGAACTGCATATCTGACGTCATGGAGGAGCAGCAGCATCTTTTACTACAATCTAATCCAAATCAAAATGTCAAGACGTTTTGCTACGACGCGGCGAGAAACGAACCCATTGTTGGTGAGTGTTTCCTACCAACTCTTCATCCAAGTGCTGCTTAGATTTTTTAAAATGCATGAACGTGCATATACTGAAAAATATGGATAAGGCTTTCTTGGCCACAGCGTATCGATAATACTCACACATATGAATCGAAAAAGGGTATCGGGATTGGTGCGGTGGCTACCGTACTGGATTCCCACCCAGAGGCCCCGGGTTCAAATCCTGGTGGTGCTAAATATTTTTCAAAGGTATCTCGATACCTACTTCAGGTGCTTTGTGGAGGGCACTTTGAGTGAGTACGCCGTCCGTCGGATGGGACGTTAAGCTACGGACCCCTTGGCGCCTTTCGTAAATAGTAGGCTAATGCCGACGCCGGGTTTCTCTCCACCCTTCATCCTTTCCTGTCCAACCCCTATGGCGCAAATTACCCCAGCAGTCGGTGCCCTTAATACTACTACTACGAATCGAAAAATATTCACTCACCGGCAAAATCATGAATAGGAAATATGATCTAACACCGAAAACAAGTCTATTCATGCGAGCACATTTCTATGCTCATAATCGTGAGTGAAAATACACAGAAAAAAACAACACTAAAAGATACACATTTTTAACACGAGTAAACCCCTGTTTAAACACGTCGTGCCGAGTGAACAAGAGAACAGTGAATACATTCCACGCTAGGCTTCACTGAATTGACTTAGTGATGGCCGTGACTAATTTCATCAAAACGTATTGATCATAGCCGGCAGGTATTCATTTACTGGCCTCGATGACATTGGTACACACATATTTTCATGTCTTCCGAGAACGAGATTGCAATCTAATGCAAGGAGTAAGGTGACGCATTGGGAAAGACTTGCGCACGACGGACAAGAAATAAAAAAGCCATTCGTCAAACCCAGGGACGGATCAGGTAACTTCCCAAAGCAAAGGAGCAACTGAAAACCGCTTATGTAAAGCAGAGGGCACTCGCAGCTTACCCAGTCGCGTGAAACGAGAGAGATGCTGGGAAGGAAGGGAATAGCGACTTCCTCATTTTTCTTAGGTCTATCTCCCAGGGACTATTTTAAACCGATTGAAATTATAGTTTATTGACCTTCTTGCAACTAGCAGCTCGTCTCCTATGTGTGGATATATTTCACGTTTAGATACCGCAGTGCATGTACTGCAGTAATTGTTATCTATATTATTTGAATTATTTTACACAATTATCGTGACTAATAATTCAGATGCACCTAATTTCGGATGTTGCATAACTGGCGTTGAATGAACCCCTGCACACAGGTGGTGGCCTGTATATGGTACTATGTAGACGTCGCGTAGTAGAAATGAATACTATCAGACCGCTGAAGAGTCTAAACTAGTTTTTAAGGATATTATTGCAAATGGTTAAAGCAATAACGAAATCCAGATTCTTTTGGTGTCAGGTGACTCGACAGTTATCTCATCGGAACGTTTTCGACCTGCTTCAGAGACAACCTCCATGGTCGAATCTAAACGTGCCGCGTGATTCATTTACTGTGGCACGCCTCCCCTACACTCACTTGGCTACTACACGATTACGAATCCCTACCGGAATGAACCCTTACAAACGATGTCTTAAAAATCTCTTTGAGACCAGAGGGGTCTTACTCATAGGGAACACGAACAAATAAATACACGTACAAGTGAATGTATTTTTTTGTCGGGTGGAGGAAATGGCACGAAGGAAAGAAGCGGGGTGTGGGGATGTTAAAAAAGGAGTGGCGTGGGAGATGGAAGGCGGAGGGGTGGGAGTGGAGGGGAGGAAAAAGAGGAGGAAGGGTCATGTGAAGGGGAAGATGGTGAAAGAAACACGTACGGGGAAGCGAGGCGGCGCCGGGGAGAAAATTTTGCGCGTGGGACGGGGTTGATATAAAGGGAGGAAATTCGCACGAGAGGGAGCGATTGGGACGGGAGAGGGTGAAGGACGACGTGAGAGGCGAAAGAAGAATAGAGAAAGGGGGAGGAAGGCGACGAGGCCAGGGGCGTGGTAAGGAGGGTTAAAGGAAGAGGGTGGGAAGGAGAGGTGCTGGGAATAGGGGAGGGAGGAGAGAGAGAGAGAGGGTGGGGGGGGCGGGAGGCGAGGCAGACGAGCGACTTGTTTGGAGAACGTGTCGAGAGAGCGAAGGGGGCCGAAGAGTGTAGGATGGAAATCCTCTTCACGAGGACGACAACCCAAAGGGAGAAAAGGGAATATCTTTCCTCTTTTCTCCCGGAGCGTTTCTCCAACTCCCTCCGCTGCGCACACGAACGATCTTTTAGGGACGCCCGCTCAAGTCAAAGGGATCAGAGAGCGACGGAGGAGAGGGTGATGAGGAGGTGGATGACTGGGCGCTTAGAGGGGATGGGAAGGGGGAGGACGAGAGGGACAGGTAGAGGTGTTTTGAGGAAAAAGAGAGAGAGCTCCTCTAAATATTCCAAATCCGCGGGAAAAGAACGTTCAAGCCACTTGAAGTCGTCTGAGAATGATATTCGCACCATTTCCATTCAATACTCACCTACGAACTCTTCACTTCACGTTTAAACTTTCTTATAAATAGTCTATGACGCCCTACTCAGTGAGATGCTATACCAGGACCACACAAGGAGATGAATGAAACATTGTATATTCAATGCCAAATACTCTTTGAATAGATTATATGAAGCACAATCATTTCTTGATGAGTTATTTATTGTTTCAAGTAAATTTTTAGACAAAAATTCCAAGAGTACATAATGTAGAATACGGAATCAACACTTCTCGTCTATTTTTGACAGCTTATCGAATAAGTAAACAATCGACTATAAATGCTAATGTTTCCCAAGATCACATACGCTAATTCATATACGACCATAGCCGAGCATTGGTTTAGTGCGAATCTACTTCAAAAGATGTCCCAGAAGGAAAATATGCATTTGTAATATTTAGCGGCCTACAAAAAAAGATGTTAAAACTACATTTTATGCTTGTATTAATAGGTCAATACTACGCATGAAATACTGCTTCAGGCGGAAAAATCTTTTCCGCGAAGGGAAATTAAAAACTGGCGCACATAAAAAAATACTTCTTTCAAAAGGGACTGACGCACGCCATTCTCGCCTAAAAATCCCAGGAGGCATACATAATCCTGTTCCCCGGGGACACACCCTTCGACTGACTACTCCTGCTTTAAAAAAACAGTTGGAACGCACACCTCGCATAGAAAAATACCCTACGGAGGCAGCCGTCACTTCCGAAATATTTTCGACGCGAGTACTTGCCGGGAGGACGTATCTTTCGAGTGCGTAATTAAAATTTAATGCGACAGCAGCATGACGTCATTCTTCAACCTCCAAAGTTTGCAAAAAGAGTTGGTCGGGAAATTCACAAAAAAATGACGGAATATTACAGGCACAACATTGCAAATGTTTCACCGCAGAAAAGTCACAGCATCCGACTCACCGAGAGATCACCCGCGGATGCCATCGCTCGGAAATAACCAACATCTGCGTGGGTTTTTCAAGTGCCAGGCATATACCGCACGTGCGCGCAAATTTAGTTACTGCGAGGCTTTAAAAAAGCAATTTCGCGGTAAAAATACATAGGCCAGAAAAGCACGGCGTAAAAATAGAAGAAATACCCTAAAGACGAGTGAACGCTTGAGAATCCTAGACGTAACACAACCTCAGGTGAGAAATAGAACATTCCCTCGGGGAGTCGGTCTTTCCCAATGAAATGAAAGACTCAAATAGACACGAAGAATCCGGGTCAAATGCAGAAAATGTCTCCCATAGGGTTCAGCAGGCGTTCAAAGTTCCAAAACAGCTAGAAAAAATCTGTAAAATGCAAGCTGGAAAAGCACGTTGCCCAAAAAAACACTGCCTGACTCATCTCATTCCTAAGGGCAACATCCCAAAAAAAAGTTATCCGACCACTCAGGAATATACGCAGAGAGAAAAAATAGACCAAGTAAAGAGTCAAAACAGGTTTGAAGTTGGCAGCGACGGCTGCAATAACTAAGAAAATACCTTCTTCTAAAAATGTCCATGGATGGCGAACACGACGAATCAATAAATTTAAATATTTAGAGTACATATTTTTGTAAATATCATTTAAATATTAAAGCAAATATATTACTCCACAGCTCGTGAACCGTGATTGGTCCTGGAGCCATCACCATGTGAAGCACTGAACTAGAGTGTGAAAGGTATGCGAATGGAAAATAGCGAAGCTTCTCTGTGGACGGTTTGTAATTGGCCGCGTGTGACTCTCGAGGGAGGTAATGTATCAAACAAGCATTTAATACTCGAGGGGTTGGGCAATATAATCCTGTGAGTGTAGTCATTATGAGCCAGGGTACATCACAAAAAATAGTATCATTAAACCCCAGGACACGCAACGACCGTACCGAAGCGCGAGAGAGGTATGGCTATGCTATTATTTAGGGAATTGGAAATAAACTATACAAACATTTCAACCGAACCACAAGCGAATACCCAATTAATATATATTTCAGACAATGGCAAAGCAAAAATGTGCTACACGAGATATTCTCCAGAAAATATTCGCAGAAATGGGGCACACGCGGCTGACAACCAGTTTTTTTAACCGAATTTACTGCGGTTTTCTTTTTCAAACCGTTAACACACGTTGTATGCACGTTATAAGGTGATCGGCGATGCGGGTATCGCACTGCTGCCACCTACGTGGCGAGACCTATAAACCGCACTATGTTATATGAAAGCGCCAACTGTAATGCATTCCCCAGAGGGAAAAAAATGAGCAAGCTAGATCCATCTAGTTCGCCGAGTAAATTTCCACCACACGTGTGCCGTGCAGGCGTGGGAGGAGAGAAAACTGACGCGGCGCCGGAATTCCGGAACAAGTTTTAACGGGAATCTACGGCCAGTGCAAACCAAAGAAGGTGGAGGACGCGAGTAGGAGTTGCAATACGGAGGGGGGTGGGTTAAAAGGTGGTCGGGAGGAGTGGGGAAAATTAAAAAAAAAAAAGAAAAGGAAGGAGCAGTCAGGAGAGAGGAGAGCTCGGGCTCGAACTCTTCTCCGACCTCCAGCCCCGCAACAAAATACCCTGGATCCCTACGACCTTGACCCGGATAGAACTTGGCATCGTCCACACCATCAATCCTTCCCTACGAACATTTTTATTTCCAGCTCACTCTACAATATGAAAATGGGATGGGGAGCATAGAGAACAGTTATTTTTCGAATTCATCATATCGCGGGGAAAATGCACTGTACCCATTTCGAGCAGCGCGCGCACGGGAAAAAGAAGACACGAAACTGAAATAACATAATGCCTCCCATCCCCCCCATTCCCTCGCGACATCCAGGTGGAGAGTCCCAAACAAAACATGGAGCAGAATCAGTTCAAGAGCAACACATCCAACCCCTCCTGACTCCCCCACATTCGCCACCCCCCGCCGACCCCCACCACATGGAGCATCGCCTCCGCGGAGCCCACTGCACACTCACTCACATCCCCTCTCCCTCCCAGCGCCTCCCTCGGAGAGAGAGAGGCCCTGGATGTAGGTCACCCCGCTGGCTGCTGGAGGAACGAGGGGTGCAGGCGAGCAGGCAGGCCGTGGAGGAAGGGGACTCCAGGAGCAGGCGCGTTGAGGGAGCGGGACCGTGGGTGGGGGGAGGGTCGTGCAAAAGAGAGGAAGGCGGTGTGGAGGAAGGAAGGGAAGAGGAGATGGATGCTGGAGAGAGAAAACCCAGCGAGTTTTAGGATGGATGAAGGCAAAGAAGGAGAGGGGGTGGAAGGAGAGAGAGAGAAGGGGAGAAAGAACAGTCAATTCGATTTTGTGGGTATCCCCACCCCCAGAGGGCTTAGGCGTTTCGGGGGTGATCGCCGAGAGGTGGAGGGGGGTGGGAGAGGTTGTGTGTGTGTGTTACAGCGCGGGCGAGGGGGTAGGGCGGAAGAGACGTAGGCAAGAGTGAGGGAAGGCGTGGGGGAAGGGAAGGGGAAGAGGCCAAGGGCGCGCCGGAGGGTGGAACACAGTGGGAATCCTCTCTTATTCACCCCACCGCCCGAGATTCCCCGAACGCCACACCCCTCTCGCTCCACACCCCAGAATCCATTTCTCCCACGCTCCTGTTTCAAACCCGTCCCCCCATTCCCCGTGCTACGGTAACCGCCCTCCCTCCGAAAACCCTCCTGACCTCTGCACTCCATCTTTGAGAGCGGCTGGATACGGCTTCCCCATTGGTGGAGTGTCACTCTCAGGCGTCGCGGAATAGTGGCAGCGGGGATGAATGCTCCCGACTCCTCGGAATCGGCGACGGGAAGACGAAACGCGAGGAAGAGGGATGGAGGAGGAGAGCTGGGGGCGGAGGGAGGTGAGAAGGAACGGCGCGAAGTTCCATCGGCGAGCAGAATGAGAAAGGAAGGCGGTTCGGGGACGCCAAGAGAGGGGACGAAGAGAAAAATTAAGGAGAAGGAAGGGGGCTGATAAAGGAGAAGAGATTACTTTTCGCCATTAATATCTCCGCAGAACAATTATCCCACTTTCATCGTCGGCGAGAGAGCGGGTCGAACGGCCGGGTTTTAATTAGAGTGCGGTCAATTGAAAGGCAAAAGATAGGTCGGGATGAGGGTAGGAGAGATGGGGGAAGGTGGGGGGAGGGAGGTTGAGGGTTACGCGTTAGGTTTAAGCGACCGGGGTATCCAGAGTGATTCGGATTTATTCCGCGTCAAAAATAAAAATGATGTGATGGATGAATGCCACGTCAAAATGAGTAATCCGAAAGAAGGCGATGTTATCCACCAAAGGAAATGGAGAAGAATTGATGACTCGCTAGAAGGGTGGAGAGGGGAGCACTGGAGATGATTTATAACTTTTGTTGAGCGCATCGCCTGTCAACATTTTGCGGATCAACATTTCATTCACGTGGCCCAAATATCCCAATGCACGTAATATGGAACCTATACTGACTGCCTCTAAGGAATCAAGCGTCTCTATCCGGTCAATACTTTTTTCGTCAACGTCTACCAGCGAATCCCTAATCATCGCCTTCGCTGAAAAAACCAATTACCAAAAGTTTTTCGATTACCTGCAGAGCAAATCATCGCCAACTCCACCATAAGAGCAAAATAAGCCCGTGGCCTAGGGCGCCAGCACTCGAGGGGTGCAGCCGGAACCATCCAAGTTATTGAGTTTTTGTATAAGCGACTGCCTAGGGCACCGAAATAGACGAGGGAAACTTCCAAATTTAAAACGAGTTGACCCTGGGGTATGAGTGCCAAAAGAGAAGTTTGCCTAAGACGGGAAATGTCTATGAAGTCCCTGGATGAGGGTTCAGATCGGAATGCTCTTCCGCTCAGGGCGCCAATATATCCTAACCATAGCACTAACAAAACGTGGACAATAACTAGCGAAAACATATTTAAAGACTTCATCATTACACACCAGTAAACTTTCCATCGTATGAGTGTCCAAAGCAAATTCTAATGAAGAAACCATTCAATAGTAGACCAGTTATGAAAGCAACCAGGACGCAAAGCGTAAATTTACAGGAGGAAATCAAATCTTGTAAAAACAGAAATTTTGATTAATAAAGCGCTAACTAGCGGCTTCCAAGTGGAACCCTTTCCGGGCACGTTCCTCCAAATAAAGGGCTCTTTTTATTTACTTTCGAACTGTTATTTGCTTTCAAACAAATACTGCCCAATGTATTATTTTGCCGTGGATGGCTAATAAAAATAAATGTGACCCGTAACAGAATTTTACCAAGGATAATGCTTATTTCAGCATGATTATTTTTAGCATGATTATTTTTAGCATGATTATTTTTATTAATATTTCAGCATGATTATTATTATAGCATTTCAGCAGTGCAAATAAAAATAACCAATGGAAGAAACCCTTTGACCGAAGGTTTCAAAATTAATATTAGGAAAAAATCATCTAGGTACACTAACGCTAAAGAATCAAACTCCAAGATGTAATATACTATGAATTTTCTTCCAGATACCGAGATGGGGTCTTTTGAACAAATACCACAGCGGGTACATGAGAGAAATAAAAAAAGGGCCAGTTCAAGAATTAAGCCAACATATAACGGTCGGTAGCGCTTTTTCGTCCAAAACCTTCACTTTTCCTTCTTAAAAAAATTCTGGCCGTGGGAAAAAAATCCCGTGGCGGTCGACTATTAAGCAGTTCAGCAAAAAAACGCCCCACGCCCGGTGCGTTGCATGATTAACACGATACGGCATCACGTCGACGGGAGAATTCTTGGCGAGTGGGAAAATAAAGCCGGGTGAAAAACCGGCGATAACAGGCGAAGAAGGGGTGAGAGTGGTGCGGAAACATTGTAAATATCCTTTTGTCTCTCACTGGAGTTCTCGATCTCCATTCGTTAAATATTCAGATACCAGATCTTCCCACAATTATTTCTCCTTTATGCTTTCAAGGTCTTCGAGCAGTGAAATAGAGGCAATGTTTGGCGGGAGAAATAAGATTTTAAAGGAAATGAAGAGAAAAAAGTAATATAGCTTTTTCGTTCCAACCTTTACTTGCCATCTGTGCGAAAAAAATAGTGTGACATCATTGAAAATAATTAGGCAGCAGGCGTCTTGGTTGAGATCTTTCAGCCTGAGCACGCTTTTCGGATTTCTTTTCAATTGATACTTCAATCTTCACTTATGATGTGCCTACCACCCTCGATTTAGATTACAATTTTCCAAATTAGGTACATGACAAAATTATTTACAGCCTCGTCTCAATAAATTCAACTGCAAATTTGACTAAGATATAAGTGAAGCGAAAGGAAGCTACAATCAAAGTTTCAGCCATCCACAACGAGGACAACATAGAGCCTTCAAATGTTGGAAGAAATGATTTAGAATGGACAGGGTTAAAAGAAGGTTCGGATAAGCAGAGAATGCGAGAGAGAAACGGCTGAGGAGCTACAATGCGTGAAGACGAGAGTCAACATGCAGACTCTCTCAAGAGAACTAAGTAGGAATGAAATATCACAGGTCAAAAATATCATCAAGGGGAAGTGAGAAACAACATTACTGTTCCCATTCCGTAAATTAATGTGAGATACCCCAAATATACACTTAAAATATGATACCGACGTCGCATACAATTCATTTCCATCAGATTTCAATGAGGCAGGCAATAGTATGTGAGAAGAATTCCACAAAGTGCTCTAACTGAAGACCTATCAACAAAAAGATTTTGAATTCGCATTCAATTTAGATCATCTTGTTTTCAATGAGCTATTACTCGTTTAAAAAATTCTGTGCTCACAAAAAATTCTTTACTTGTCGCTATTTCTAATATAACAATTGCTCAAATTTCCTACGCATTACCCAAAATATTTTATTTTTTGGGCCGAGTCGTATATAATCAAGGATCGTACAAATAATGCCAACAAAACTTCAAGGTCCTCCGACATCGCCAATGGACGTTGGGATGAAATATAACCACAGTTGTCTTTTTGGCATGAATCATTGTGTTCACTTGAAAAATTTACTGGTATCGATAAATGGTCTCAATGTGAAACTTAAAACTTCCTAAAGAAAGAGCAGCGTCTGTGAATTACCGACTTCATAAGTTTAGGCATTTATTATGCAACTGTGAAATACATATTTAGAGTAAAAATGCGCTTTTGTATTGCGATTGGGCTTCAAAGGTAATCTAGTTCCCGGTGGGTTCAAGGAAATAAAACATTCAACAACGCACGCCATTATACTTGGTACCATCAGAAAAAATTCGTGAAGGAAGTCCTGGTACAAACACCCGACTTTACTAGTGACGCCGATTTAAGGCCACAAAAAGCATATAGGTAGATTGGACCACTAGGATGAATACAAGCGTGACAACGTCACTGAAAGCTTCAAGCGCCTGTTCTTCCCTCGCACGAGGCGAGTAAAACAGGCTTTTTAGCGGAATCAGGCTGCGAGACGCTTGAGACGCGAATAAAACAAGCAAAACTTTCAGCAAGTTTCAGAACACACGATTTTAACTATGACAAAACGGGAATTGTTATGGCCCCGCACTATTGGGGTGAATGATATCACAACTATGAGATAAATGAGATATACTCCAGTGCAGAGAGATATTCGCTCTTTTCTCACACAATCGAGGGATCGTAATAGCAAGAAATCAACTTAATGGAAATAGTATCGAAAATCGAATCACAGGCGAGAACAAAACTAAACTCTGCGCAGACATCTGGTGCATTCATAGGCGCATGTAGTGTATGAAAGTTACTATTATGTATTTGTACGAGGGTAAGTTGAAGTGGGTTTTGCATTAATTTATCCGTCTGTGTGGGGTTTGCACGTTTTCGTTTGTTTTGCATGTAGTTTCATTCTATTTCACTGTTGGTGACCTTACACCCCTCGCCACACAACCTTGCGGAGGCTTGCGGGGAATTTCTTACATGTAGATGTAAGCAATCAGAACGAAAGCAGTCTCAAGCCTCCCTTTTCTTCATTGAAAAATCACAAATTTAATGATTCAGTCAAACACACTCATCATTGCATGGTGTATGTAGTTAGGTATTTGTGTGCACGAGCAAGTATGCATTCACGTTTGCGCATGAATGACTGGTACCCTAACATCTACCGCCACACGCCCCTGCAGTGGCTTTCGGGGTATTGTGTGTATATGGAAGTACGCATTAGGAAAACGCCACCAAAAGGACTGACTTGCGAGCAGTGCATGCCCGCCAGGCATCTCGCGAATTTAAAGACCAAGCAGAGAATAAATAAAGAAAGAGGATGAATGCTTTCGGAAATTTTCACGTGCCTCGATCCTTTGAATCCTCAAGCGCTTGCCCGGACTCAGGGTTAACGAACCTCCCACTCCGCTGCAAAAGCTACCTAAACACGGCAGTAACGACACTTGCACTGCAGAATGCACTGACGCGCGTACACGCCGTCGGGGTCACCAGAAAATAACACCCGGGAAGCCACCCCAGCATCTACCACGGGCAAAAAAGTTCGCAAACCAACATCAACCTCAAACACCACCGAAGGGGAAGAGGCTGAACCGAGGAGATTAAAGAGAGGGAGGGAGAGGACAAAGCGACGAGGAAGGAGAGATAGCGAGAGTGAGAGAGGGGTGAGGAAACTTAAGTAGGAAGAGGACACGTCAGAAAAGCCGCCTGGTTCATACGTTGAAGAGGGGGAGGAAGGAGGGGTGGGCAACGAGGAAGGAGGGAAGTAGCTGTGTGTGCGCGCACGGGTTTGATGGCCTCTGTGAGTCAAGAAGCGTGCGGAGAGCAAGGCAGGATGACGGGACGCGGGAGAGGGCGGCGCGGAAGAAGAGTTCCGTTATGGCAGTCTAGGAGTATTCCCTCCTTCCCCCTTAACTCTCCCCCCCCCCACAGATCCCCACCGTGACTCTTTCCTTTTCGCTGGGCGCGAGAATCCGCGAAGCTTCCGCCTGAATTGTGACGCACGCGCGGTCGGACCGGCGAAATCCCCATCAAAAATGCCGAGGGGGATGATGAAAGGAAGGCAGATTGAGGATGGGTTGAAAACGCATGACGGGGCGGGACGAGGAAATGATGTGAAGGGGAGGCAGCGGGGCGTCGGAGACGCGTAGCGTCGGTTGATGAGAGCTCACGAGACGGAACTCGAGAGAGAGAGAGTGGAAGGGGACACTTCCGCCCGTGAAAATTAGAATTTATCCCGGCCCAGGTATGATGCGTAGGCGTCGCAGAGCGAAGGCTGACGCCGTTGCCGTCCTCAGGTAGGATGGAGGTGGCGGGTGGATACTTTTACGCGGAATGGGGCACCATTAACCCTCCCATGAATGCCCAATCGAGAAGGGCAAATGAATAATGCAGGCGAGAATGGAAGCTTCGTCATCAAGCACACAGGCTTGAACACACCGCAAGCACCGGTGTCCGTAAGAGAAGTAAATGAGAAGCGTTAACAGGCTGGTAATTCTATAACTTGAACTAATGCGTTATTCAGCCGACTATCAACAATGTAAATTTGCCGAGGTATCTTTCGAGGTGTGATATGTTTGGGGAGCATTTTGCGCGACCCATAACGTTCCCTTTCCTCCATGGCAGAGGAACTTCGAGCCACAAAATGTTCCACACGCGCGCAGAAAATTTCGAGGGATACCCGACGAAACCCTACAATTAACTGTAAATTTAATTCAGCAATAGAGCTCCGGATATAAACTCCTCGTAAATTTGTCATTCGACAAAATTTCGCTCCTGAATTATTTCCTTGGATTATAGCATCCCGTTTCACGGTGGCACGGTTTTAATAAAACAAATTCCCTCGCTTCGTCGGAGCTTGAGAAAATATTCGACTCCTACTGGAACCAACGGAACAAATCCGAGTAATAAATATCCGCACTAAATATTCCACAGATAACCACCAAGAGGACAAAAAATAAAAGACGAAAGAGAAAGGACGTGAGAGAAATAGCGCTCCATACCATCCGAATAAATAAATATAAATTCGCACATTTAGCAGTAGCTCCCTGCCTCGACAATCGATACCGAGGCGTGGAGTTCCTCAGCCTGGAGCGCGTCGCAAAAAAAAAGAAACGAACGAGGAAAACCCACGAAATACGAGAGAGAGAGGGGGGTGGGTGGGAAACTGTGACCGTCGGAAAACAAAAGCGTATACCTCAAGCTTTAACTTGCATTCGTGATATTTCATGGTTCGTCCGACGTGATGGTGGAAGAACGAAAATAGAATGGCAGGTATAGTGAGGGATGGGGGAGGGGAGGGGCGCCATCTTAACCGAGGTTCCTTCCACTTACAATCCTTAAGCCCAAACCAGTCAATTTACGACCACTTGGCCCCGGGAATGAAATGCACGGGCCGAATGTTCAGGGGGATTGAGCGAGGGTGGACTAATCGACGGGAAGGACGCGAGGGAGGATGGGAAGAGAAAGAGAGAGAAAGGAAGGAAAAAATCCAATCTCACCGGATAGGACAATCGCCGGTCAACGGCGGAGAGGTGGGAAAAAAAGGTACGCCTTCTTGTCCCAAGCAAAGGGGATTACGGCATTTCCGGCCAGTGGGCAGCGCGAATGATGGGATCAAAGAATTCAATGGATAAATAAGTTTCCAACCAATTGGAAAAGGATTTACTTCTTCTTCTTCGTGAGCGGCGTCTATGGGGGGGAGACTTACCTCGCTCACAGCCACCCTCTAATTGATTTAATAATTACCTCATCAGATGTTTCGGGTGTGAATAACACAACTGAAAAAAATCTTCGAGATCAAAGAATTATTCAGCAAAATGAACCCCATCCAACTCATTCAGAAGGTTCGAAAAATGAACCAACATTTTTCCACAAGACTAGGGTGCGTTCACCCGTACTGGTTATAATCAGCTCAGAATATCTACACCACAGAGGGATGGGAGCGGCTCAAAATATCGGGGAACAATAAAAATAAAATGCCCACCAGCTTCACAAGGATGAAAAATAATCTTGTGAAATATGGGCAAACAATATATACGCAACAAGTTTCAAAGCATATTTTGAGACTCGTACCTAATGAAAGGCACCACTAGTAACGAATATCTAGAATTATTGCAAGGAGCAAACGCTCTTCGAAAATTAATTAATTTAAGCTTTCAGGTTGACCCCATTTTTTTAATTGCATTTCGTGCATGGGGAGAAAATTTCAAGCACGGAGTGATCATGCATTAATCCGATTAATGCGAAATACGAAGGAAATGCCTTAGCCGCAAAAAATAAGATCAAAGAGGTCAAACGCGGCTTAACTTGACGATGCAAGGAGTATGGAAAAAAATTTTATGCACAAGCGATCAAGTAAACTAATTTTTCAGAATTTCCTCTGCGCCATTCAACCTTGGATACGGTACAGGGCGTTTTGTCTACAAAGGCGATAAAAAAAATCCTCGGTGAAATGAACGGCCATGCTGTCCGAGATTCCAAAAAGCTGTGCAATGGTTTCAAGGAAATGGCACAGGGGAGAAAATATTTCAAGCGATCGAATCACGAAGGAAGTATATCTACTGAAGGCATAAAACATTGAACGAAAGAGACCATTGTTGTAATAGCAGTCCACAGCCATTATGCATGACCCGTATAGAGAACAGGTAAAATTTAGAGGAGCTTCAGGTTATTTGTGCAACAGGACATAGTGCTTTTAATACTTAAATAGCCATCAATTATAATAAGTAGCTCCACGAAATCAAATGTCGAGTAAAATTACATTCAAGCACTTTCCGGTACGTCAAAAACAGGGAATACATACACATGGAATTACATCCTGCGGAAGAAAATGATTCTCCCGAGTCCGGAAAAACGTTCACAGAATGTGTAATTTTGAATAAATGAACAGCTAGAGAAATCATCCCGGAAAAGATAATCCTCCACTTTAATGGAAACATGGCCTTTACATTTAACGTTTCTTTTTAACGACTTTGTACAATCACAGCATATGATAAAAGCGACAAGAGATTTTATTAGTCTATTAAAAAATCTATGATTGAGTCGATTCAATCAATAGAAGCACCTAAAGCGCATGTCCAGGATTAAAAACATAGGCTACTATAATCACATATTTGACCCAGTCTTTCACATAACTACATGCATGTTAACAGATTGTTAAGCGCGCACAACTCATTTCACTTAATGATTTATATAATTCCCAGCAGCGACTGACCGCTTCCTTATATAAGAGAATTATATGAAATTATTTCCACGTCTTCCAACGACAGGAAGCACGAAAAAAGTTGGTTTCGAAATTGCAAATCTTTAAACGCTTATCGTTGTCCGTATTTGAAGGCATGATACCTTTGATGTTCCAGAAGGTAGGAAACCCACCACCTTGGAAGTGAGGACGAGAATGAAAGGGTTCGGAGAAATGAAATGAGAGAGAGAGAGAGGAATGAGGGAGCTCTTTACGGAAACTGTGTAAACAAGACGCACACCCTCGCGCAACGATACCGTCTTGCAACCTCCATGAGAGGCCTAACTCGGGCCCGAACCGTGCGAGCAAACACCAACTGGGTAACGAAGAAAAAAAATGAAACAAAGGCACATCGCATGCAAACAAAAATTTAATTACTCAAGAACTGTGCTTAAAAACTCCATCCAACCCCTCTCCTCCCCTCCCCCCTTTCCACATCTGTAATTGGGTCGGCTGAGACAAAGGGGCCCGAGTCTTTTGTTACGACCCCCGCAATACGAACGCTAGGGGCTTCCAGCGATTTGTGCTGTAGAGAAGAATGCTTTGAGGTGTGCAAGAAGGGAGTTGGGGGTAAAATAAACAACCATTAGCGAAATTAAATGAGAGCTCGCATATTTCATCGTCTTAGATAGAGCGGCTAAAGATGCAGGAATTAATATTAATTACGGCTGGCGCCCGGAGCTGGAGGGTGGGGACAAATGGAGACTGAAACTTCTCCCAATAATAGGAGCAATTTTGTGAATGAGGGTACCCGGGAAAGGATTCTATTCATAACATACGCGCAGCTCACCCATTTGCGAGACGATTTCGAATCGCTGGAAAATTTTCAGAGGCGTCCAGGATGTTTACTCCATGGTGTAATTTGCGAGCGACAAACCAGATTAAACTACTACACGATAAAAATCTCCGATGCGGCGGCGATTCTTACACAATAAACACCATGCCGGGTGAGATTTTACATCAAACTTCGCATTCGGAAGAACAATGGAAGACGGAAAAAAACAATCCTATTCGCCGCCGCGCAATGACAATTTTCTCGCGGCATTAAACAGAACGGAAGCATCGTTCCTGGGGACAAATTGACCGTGTCGAGCAGTAGAGCATTCAATACCACCGACGAAGGAAGGAGAAGAAAAGGATGAGCTGGTCACGTGGCAACTATCTCCGAACTTCGTCGTGACCTTGATTAATGACCTTGGCTGCCAACGCCAAATATCGCGAGGGGCCAACAGACGACGGCATGCCGACCTGAGTTGGTAATATCATGCTTCAAGGGCTTAAGATCACTTCCGAAAATTTTAGACGCAAAGGTGTCCGCCTGAGAGACAGTTGGCCACTACGATTAAACAAGTAATTCAACTCGAAGCTCTGGTGGTGGAATTAGACTCCACTGGCTGGAGATGACTGGCAACCGAGGAAGTTCATGCCTCCGAGAATAATGAATGAATTCGGAGTCATACCGCATGAAATTCCATTCCATTAGCAATTTCAATTCGTCGGTACGTACAATTCAATTAGGGAATGGAAACAAATCAAATATAGAAATTCGCGAAATACTTATGTATCCACCCTGTGGTTGTGATGAATCCATGTTATCACATGGATTCAATCCACACACAAGGATAGTAACTACTTAAATAGTTTGAGACCTCAAGAGTGATGATCGTATATGCCGCTGAACAAAACAACACGGTATATCATCATGGAACACATTGTAACATCATCATGGAACCATCCCACTAAAGTACTCCTTAGGCCAAAAAAAAGTTCTTAGGCATCACCAGTTTGCGAGTAACCGATATTGAAACGATAATTAACATGACTGTGGCAGACGCGCAGGGTCCGAAACCTTGCATTTAATTTGCGGTAGGTTAGTAGAGAAAGGTATCATTTTGGAGACATAAGAGCAAGGATGAACCTAGACTAAGCAATAGGCCACTCTTTTGCGAAAAGCGTCAAGGGGTCATAGATTGTTCTGATGCTCGTAAATGTAGGGACGAGAACTTCGTTAGCTACGGCGAAGCAAATTTCACGGTACTTGAAAAGCTTCAGAATTCGTCTTTTCCAAGAAATTAGTCACACCTAAGCATTATCTTATGCTCCTATTATCTTAATTGTTCCTATTTACGGGTGTTGACCTAACACCCCCCGCCACACACCCTTGCGGTGGCTTGCGGGGTATTATGTGGACGTAGAGTCATTCCTAACGTGACACTTGTGTTCTTCCGTCGTGATCATGTGATAACTCCACAAGACAAAAATCCTAGCCAATTCTTGGCATCGTTAAATATTTTAAATTCGTGGATTTTAGGCCATAATAAGCCAATGATTTAGATCACCAACAAATTCAAGCGTTTAACTGCTTGATGAAGACTATTCCGCAATATAAACGAATAATTCACAATTAGAGATTTCCTTTTCATCATTTCACAAATGAACCTTAGGATATATCCCCATATAGGTTATGACACGCAAAAAGCACGAGGCACACTGAACTAAAGGATAAATCCTGTAGACCACGGGGGAATGCCCCGACTATTAAGATGGAATGGATGTTACAATGGAAAAAACTGCGCAGGGCATTGAGAGCAGTGAACAGTTCCCGGGGCCGAAACGGGACGGCAAGCTGCAATTACGAACCCTGACCGCAATGGTCAAAAAATAAATGTGGGGGAGGAAAAGATGGACTCAGATGAAGCAAACAAAGACGAACGACTGAGCCTTGGAATTGGAATAAATGAGTCTTGGGTGCGGGAGAGGGAGGCGAGTGGGGTGGATGGGGGAAAGGAGAGGGTGGCTGGTGATTCATAAGTGACCCGAGCGAGACACGACGTGCCTCACAGGCAATGGGGAGAGAGATACGAAGAAGGAGAAGCGGGGGGGGGGGGGGAGCCGAGGTGGGAGCCAACGAGTGCTGGCCGTCGAAGACCTTCATCCACGAGGAAGAAGCTTCTCTTCTTCTAGGAATGCGGCGACCGCCTGGCAGAACTTGGCTCGGGCAACTTCCTTCCCTTGATATCTTGCTGCGGTGACAAACGAAAACGTAATTTCTGTGAAATGATTCGCGCACACAATCGACTCACAGGTCCGACACAAATTCGAAATATTTCGAGTATAGAAGCCAGTTTTATGGCACAGATGTATGTTGGAATCTTCTGGAAGCGAAAAGGAGCGCAGCGATTAAGTTTATTTACATAACATCTACATCTACATAATACCCCGCAAGCCGCCGCAAGGGCGTGTGGCGGGGGGTGTTAGGTCACCAACCGTAAAAAAGAAAAATACCACATGCAAAAAAAACAACACGGAAAATTACACCCACAGCAGCGCACACACTCATGCAAAAATAATATAACATAGCATAACTCGAATGGTCATGAAGCATCAACAGGAAACTTCAAAGAGGAATTTATTCAAAAAAGCAAACCTATGGCCAATAAGTTAAACGTCGATTAGAATCGTATCTGTCTCACTAACCCAAAACCAGTAAATATATAGAGTGACGAATGATACCAATGATGTTCGTGAATGATACTAGACCAACCACCAGAAGTAGAATGAGCAAGACTAATCTAAATAGCATTCAGGTGCCAAATCTTAACATGGGAAGGACAAAGCCAGTGGTCATACCCCAATTTTCTAATTACTTTGAAGGACTATACACTTTAATTTATTTAATTCGCATTAAATTTCAATTCATTCTGTCGTCATTTGAGTTCACACCACCAAAATGCAAACCAATGCCTCAAAAATGACTAATACATCCGCCAACAGCCAGTTTTTAAAAACAATAATCCCACGCCATAACTTGAACAAGTCTAATAAATAAAACATTAAATCACGAGCAATTGAATAATGAAAAGATGAAATCTTATTCTTGATTTAGTTAATATATTCTTTCATCCCCCGACAACTCCTTATCAATTGGCCTGAAGGCAGGAGCACAGATAACAGCTCTCCCGCGTTGACTGGTTATGTTGCCGAAAACCCGACAATGCCACATGATTCAAGAGTCGGACACACTGTACCGAGCGGTCAAAGTAATAGCATTTAATCCCAGACAGAGGAGTGAGTGCAGAACGACTAAGGCAACGAACAGCAAGAGTCAGTCAGCACTTATTCAGAGAGCATCAAAGGAAGACGAGTTTCACGGAAAGGACGAGGGAGTGGTGGCCGAAGCCTCGGGGTAATGTTTGCGTGAAGATTCGAATTCCTAGGAAATAATAGACTACGGGGCTAGTCGGGGGAGCGACCACAGGTAGTGAGAGCGCCTCGGTAGTAAGAGGGGAAGGAGAGCCCGAGAAAAGAGAACCAGTTTTTGGGCTCTTCAGTCATTGGCATTGGCCCGGGGACCACTGGAGTCCACGAGTAATGGTAGCCACGCCGACGCATGGCCGCGTCATTCATGACGCCGCCCAATGCTTTAAACATATGCTTATATTGGTACTATGACATCGGCGAGGCAGAATTTCTTGCGTACGTAGAATGTAAGCCCCACTCCATCCCCCGTCACCCATTACATCGAAATGAGCAATCTGAGTGAGCACACTGCACGACGCGTTTCTTGCGACATGCGAAAATTCACTCGGGCGACTGGAATTATAATCGACCGCGCAAGTGGAATGTCGAGAGGATTCCAGGGCAGTATTGCGCGAGAAACTAGTTATTCAACCAGAGACATGAAGACTTCTAATTGTCCAACTCTGGTGACTGCGCATTACGTGAATTGAGCATTCGTGGACACGAACACCAGGCAAGAGCCTGAGTAGCGGGCGAAACTCTATAGACAGGATATTATGTTTTGGGAACATCTTTAATTCTGGTACACATACAGCATTGACACATGATCAAAAAACGGCAGCGAAGCTAGGAGGTAAATAATAGTGGGCGGATGCAACTACAATTAACGGTAAAATTTTCAGAAAAATAAAGCAACGAAACACTGGAGATGAAGGCACGGGGAAAGATATCCAACGTAACACCCATTGACATAGTGACTTTGAGTTCCGCTCTACGACAGTTTAAGAAGAAAGCTCGTTCAATCAGTAGGTGACATACTCAAGGAAATTTGGTCTCAGCACTCGGATTTACTAGGTAATCAAATTACGTACAGTGTGTCCCGAAAACCGCCGAAAGGGAGTGTGGCTGGGTATCATTTCCTGCAGTTCATCTCTTAAGGAATAGTAATTAGGTACTTGAATCATATATGTCCACTGTAAAGTTCATGTAAAGCTGCGTGTTTGCATTATTTCCCATCTGCTTAAACATAAAGCTCCTTCATCAGGCCCCTAGATCTTAGTAATAAGTAATTTTGTTGGTGGATGCCCAGGTGTAGACAAGATCCAGCCTCCCACCCTTGTGATAGATTTCAGGTTGCCTAAGTGCCATGCGGAGAGGTATTTTTGACAAATATTCTTAAGTGTCTAAAATTATGAAGAATATATGCATAAAGTATTCATAATCGGTCATTCAACACCAAGTTAACGCCAAAATTAAAAGGTTGGTGACCTAACACACCCCGTAATAACCCGCAGGGATGGATGTAGACGAAAAGATTGGGAAAGTTATTTGTTGATCATTCATCAGACGAGGCAGTACTCATGCGGTTCTTGCAGATAACATCAAAAACTGCAGTACTTGGCGTCAGCAGTCAAGAGAGTTTGAGAAAATTGCACTGCAACCCATTCCGGGATTAGAAATTCCCTTCCCCCACACTTTGAGCAAGTAAAATACTTGGTAGAGACTCATTACAAACCAAGGACTCAAAACGCGCGAAAACTGAAAAATACCGTGGTGACATTGAAGGACTAATTCTAATCCCGCTCTACATTGGCGGGGAAGACTAACACCGAAGTTGTTGGCAGCAGGAAATCGAACCAGCCTCAATAACACAATATCTCAGAACTTAGTAAAGCTCGTTCAATCAGTAGGTGACCCAAGGAAAATTGGTCTCAGCCCTCGGAAATACACCATGTAATCACAATACGTAACCTGTGTATTAGGCAAATCTATACATAACGCGCGCGGGAAAAAAATACTTGAATCTATAAGTTCGACAGCCTAACTCCATAGTTTTGTGGCAATACTCGACACTGAAAATGTAATAAGGGGGTCTAATTATATCTCCAATGTCGGATGCGAAACCACATGCTCTAAAGTTTTGATCTAGCATTGAGTATTCGCATAACTAAATGTTCCCACCTCGGATTATGTATTAAGTGTGCTACGCTTTGGGCCCTTTCGTACGGTTTTTTCACTAACCTAGCGGCCTTTCCCTGTACTCCTTCGCCCAAATACATATGGAGGATACAGAAAAAATGTAACGACAAACCTACACCCCGAGCTGTCTCTCTTCGTTGCCACATTTTTTTCCTCCATCATTGTTCCTTATACACCATACCAATCAACAACAGAAAAAAAACTCGTTGAGAACTCTATCACCCGAAGTTCGAACGGGGAATAAACTTTTGCTAAAACCAGTTTGGATAAAATTGCTTCCATTAACGATCAGAGCGTTCCATCGACCAAACCCTGTTTGAAATGCAGATGAAGACCGAAATACGCTCCACATTTCACCCACGGGACGACTCTCCTTCATCCCGGGCTTCGGTTTAATTGCTCTGCGCAATCGAGCGCCTGTAGGTAGCCATGTCATACAAACCCAACCCAAGCGTTTGGAAGGTATCCTAGGCGAAACAGATAGTCTCTCTCGTCACTAGGAAAGGGCCGATTTTCGGGAGACAAAGAGCACACAAAAGGTACAGGCGATGTCATTTCGACACACGACGTGGAGCTCTACTCCCATCACTTCAAAATTCGCTCGTCCGCATTGGTGCTCGATGCCTTCATTAATCTAAGCGAGGACCGTTTCAAATTACTCCCAGACATAAAGACAAATTCGAGATTCTGAAAATGAAAATTTTAGGTGATAGAGATCACAATTAAATGTCAAATCCTAAAGCGTGAAATTATGGGCGCAACTTGCAGGAAATAAATCTAAATTAGGTATGATGCCATATCCAATTAGGCAAATGCGTGACCGAAACATGTGAAAAATATTTGGCAAGTCGGACTGCTTGTCAATTCGAAAGTGAGCGTACCACTCTCATACTGTAATCACGCTTTACCTTAATTTATGAGGTCGAATTCAAAGCAAATCCTGCTTCTAGTCTTCACACAAGCCAGCCTTCTGAGCCGACCTGCAGCATCAAATCATTCCCACCTATTCATTTCCACGACAGCTCTATTCGGATATCAAGACCGACTCTTGTCTCTAGAAGATGCTTTGACTCCGGAAGCAACTACTGCCATAAGTTTCCATAAGTTTGAAGGTATTAACCGGGTGAGCCTAGAATTGGGGAAAGCTGACATCGTTCGTTATGTTTGTATTCGAGACTGCCTTCCAGCCAATGAATGCCAACGTCACGAACGCTTCCATCTCATCCAAATTATGGCCACACCGGTCACTGACTAATTACTTTTGGAAATGATTCCACAGCTTATCATTCTTCGCCCTATTTTGTGATTCTGCCCGAGACCGAAGAGAGTCGACCGATTTTTGAGGGAGTAGACAAGGCGCAGTCTACTTTGCGCTTTGACTCCGCCGCGATTACGCAAAAACAATTATAACAAAAACAAATCTCGTTTATATTTACCTTACTCTCCACGACTAAATTAATGTTCCCAAAACACCAAAAATATAGGTTAGTGGCCTAACATCCCCAATCCTTCGGTGAGGAACTGATTTATCTCGTACACGACCATTTAAAAATGCAACACGAAGCCCAATCTACATTTTGTCAAATTACGACGAGCAGGAAGTAGACATTGGGCCCTCCATGAACTGACGCAGCTTAGACAAGATTCTTCGCTCTCTTCTGAAAGGAGAATGGTCATCGCAATGACTGTACGCATTCGTGCATACGCAGACGAGGTCACGGTGCCCCGGGAGGCTGATTGGCTATTCATCTGCTGACTGCTCGTGCATCACAAAGCAAATGGAAGAAAACGGCTGGCATTTTGGGTTTCAACGCGTGTGGATAGAACTTTTGAGGAGCAAAGGATATTTGCTTTATTTTAAAATTTCTAACACACGTATATTCGTTTCCAGGGATCAACCAAAATTTACCACCATTAACATTACCAACCTACAATGCTGAGACCCGTTGTACACGGAATAAATGTTCAATTTTGTCAAGCACTGTGGAGCATTACTCGTGATCTCCCCATCTCGTTGTGCCTGTAACGGAAGTTTTCTAAAACGTCTGGTAACTTATAAATACAATGCATACAAATTACACCATTCATCACGATGATGCTCATTCTATCGTTCTTACCAATGAATTTCCTCCCAATTACATTAGCCCACGGCGACACGTTGACCAACCATTTTTGCGCAACATTCGTCCATCGACCTTGCAATCCTCGTCGCTGGACTAATCCTATTCAGTTTCCACTCGAGGAACTGGTATTGTTACCCCCCACGGTTACGCAAATGCGTAGTCACAAACACTGCCTCAGTGACCCGGCGGCCGCACCGGAAATCAAATATTCACGCCAATCGAAACGATGTTACCGCCGATTAAAATTGAGAACTCTGAATGAAATAAAAGAAAATTCGACAGTAAGGAATCCATCAAGAATGAATCATCGTTGAAAATAATAAATGCATGCATTACACTGCCGGGGGAGACTCATTCTTTACTCGTACATGATTGGTCACGAAAACTTCCATTTCAAGATTTCCCAATTGTAGCTCATCATCCTAAATAGAGAGTTCGTAAAAATATATTATTTCAATGCAATAATTTCAGAGCGTAAAAATCATTCGCCTTGACCGGAAAGGGCACAGGCGAAAGATTTTTACGCTCTGAAATTGTTGCATCGTAATGCACATTTAGCGGAGGACTCCGTTAAAAGTTACTCTTGCGGCATCTCCCACGGTTTCTTGGAATCTAGTATTAGTATTGCATCAACTACATTTGACGGCAAATACGAAACAGCAACTTATTTCTCAATGAAAATTATCACGAACGAAGAGACACATGGATGAATTAGGTACAAAAACCGTTTTATTCTTGCTGCACCTTTTCTTTTCAACATGGTGCCCTGCAAGCCCCCGCTTGGGTGCGGGGTATGGTGTGATCCAAACCAAGCATACAACATCCAAAAATTCTGAACTTTTATCTAAAATAGTTAATGTAAAATAATTCAAATTTCGTAGATAATGGCAACCTCGGGGAAATGCACTGCGGTACTACATTAAGATATACTTCTCTAAGCAAAAGAGAGGACCTGTTAGTAAAAACATGTACAACAACTAAGGCTAGACGAGATAATAATTAGCACAAAACCTAACGGAGTGAATTAGTCTCAAACAAGGTTAGGGTCAACAATAAGGTCTCAATTGATTGTAATTAACAAGGTAAGGTTTTTGCATGAGAGTGTGCGCCACAGTGGGTATAGTTTTGCATGTATGTGTTGTTTTTGCATGTGGGTTTGTTCCCTTTTACGGGTAGTGACCTAACAACATCCGCCACACGCCCTTGTAGGTGTAGAAGGTATGGCAGGCACGGTAGGGCACGCAACAAACTATCAGTTTCCGTACATCACCCTCCCCTGTACGTTAGGAATGTTAAACAAGGCAAACAATTGCAATTCACCAAGCTTACTGTCCTTTCATACAAACGAACCTATTTTCATTCGAAAAAAATGAGCATGTCGTTTTCTGCAGCAACCTGCAGGAGAGAAAGAAAGAGATAAGAGTGGATCTTACTTGCTCATAAATAAAAATAAGTCGCGTTTGGACGAGGGACAACAACACGTGGGAGAACGGGTATCGTGCGGCAGAACGTGATTCACATGTCCTCGAGAGGGCGCGGTCGGCTCCGTCTCCCCCGCAGCGTCGTTACTGCCGACGGCAGATCATGCTCTGGAAAACATTGTGCCCCCGCGAGGAGGGGGCGAGGGGAACCCGAGCGACGGAATTTTGGATGCGCGAAAACAAGCGTCCATGCAGCCAAAACCAACCGCCCTCCTTCATTTCATTACAGCTAAGCATCCCGGCCGACGGATGGAAGAGCGCAAGCAAGAGGCCACCTCGGCGTCCCGCTCACCTGGAGGTCGCGGGTTCGGCTTGCTCACGAGCGAGTTTCACCACATGGGCGTTCGTTCTCTTTGCCTATTAACCGCTAAATTTATTTAAAATTTCGCGACTCAGTGGACTTGTTAACATCGGCATTAATGGAAAGGAAAACGCGGTGGAATTCAAAGGAAGGCAAATTTCCTAACCACTCCTTCCAACGTCACTTAGTAAAGTTTTCATCCCGGAGACAGGTGAGCTCGGCGTCCGCGATTAGTCACCATTTTCGGCGTAGCGATATCTCCGGTTTCAGCTGCTCGTGGCTTTCGAGACGGAGAGCATCGGGGAGGTTTTCGAGCGGCCTCGAAACGATGGCGGAGGGTCGTAAACCGGTCCTCCTACTCTTGTCCGAGTCCCCTCCCACCCTGCATCCCTCCCCCTTCCTGACATCACCAACGCGAGCGGCGGCAATGGAGCACCAGACTGTTTCGAAATGCCATTTGGATACATAGGAACGGATTTGCCACGGGGCTCGCGTGCGGGCGCAAACAGCTGCTGTCGGTCGTATGTCCCTGCATCCCCAGGCGCCGTTTCTCCCCAATTCCACTTCCAACCAATAATCGAGATGGTGCCCACATTTGAGTGTCTGATATCAAAATTTCAACGAGGGGAAAGGAAAAATTAATTACATAATAAACGATTTCAATGCCTTCCTTTCCATAACGCAAATGAGGAAAAGCAGAAAGTTACAGCATGAGAACACGGAATTATTATTATTAATGACTGACGCCCTTAGGAGTGTCAGAAAGTGTACTAATGCTTGCGTTTCATGGTAAGACATTTTTTCTTCTGTTTGTATGCCAGAAGCTTGGTTTCATTAGTCGGTTTGTAGGAAAATGTAATTCAAAAGTAAGAGTGGTGTAAGGGCACATATGAATACGTGGCAAATATATGGGATCCACCGAGAAAACACTAATTAAGGAATTGGGAAAGGTTTAGAGAAAATTCGCCGGATTTTTTTTTAAAGTTGCTACGAGAAAAGTGTAAGCAAGCGTTATGGATATGTTAGAAGGATTAGGTTGGGAGCCTCTTGATTCACGAAGGGAACGAGTACGAAGACTTTTAGAAAGGCATGAGACACCGGAGTTTTCTTGCAATTGGGTGGGATTATCACGGCCCCAAATTATATTAGTACATTCGACAACCGGGATAAAATAAGGGAGATAGAAATCGTCACCCATATATTGATGTGGACGCTCTTCCCTCCCACAATACGCAATCATAACAGGATCGTACTAAAAACGTCTGGAAAAAACAACTTACGTCAAATATTTAATGATTTAGTCAAACACAACCAATTACGGCAATGTACACAAGAATGGATGAGTGAATGAGCACGAGTGTGTTCGTATATTGGGTAATAATTATTCAAATGAATGCATGGACTAATATTTCTACATGCATGGCTGGTTGCCCTAACGCCACACGCTCTTGGGGCGGCTTGCGGGGCATTGTGTAGATGTGGATCCTGATACCTCCCGATTCTCCCTATAATTTTCCTTTAACTGTTGAATATATTACGTAATACAGGTTTATAAGATCAGCAATAAGGAACATTAAACATTGTGGCAGGATGCAATTCGTGGATATACATAGTAAATGAAAATGGACATATTTTCCACAAATAATTTATATTTTTCCACAATTCTTTTTTGCCAGGAACGTACATTATACCGGGATATGACGTTTTGAAAGTCGAAAGTCGACGTTATATGTCGGCATAAAAAGAATTTGAGAGATAGTTAAGGCCGATGCTTTGTGGAATTCCATTGTAATGCACGAGGAAGAATGAAGTAAACTTTGCGCTTCCACAGGATAGAAATTTCTCTTATAAATCCCATCCTGTGGAAACGCAAAGTTGTTGACGATTCCTTGTGCAATTAAAACAATAACGGAAAAAATACAATATCTATTTTCACATCAATTAGTATTTTGCTCTAACTGATGGACTGTGGCGCCAAATTTTATAAGCTAATAAAGTATTACAATATTATTAATCACATATATTAGTAATGTTGGGTTCTGGGGCACAAAATTATGATTTACTAGATACGTCACGAACGACTCTGTCATTAGTGCCTCTATTTACACAATACACGGTAATCGAAAACTTAGGGAGGCATTCCGAAAATAAACATCCATTCAGTAATTTCTGTGATACACGCACAAATCTTCTGGACAAACCTTTTTATATATGTGTGGATAATATGACATTGTTTAGATTAATCAAATGCCCCTCCTGCTTGAACCAATGTCAAGCATGCATCTCAAAACCATAACATTAAGCATTATTGGCACCTCTCACCTAAATAAATTCCAAAATTATTCACTTTTCGTTCTGACTAGATTTTCAATTGGGGCATAAATACATTACCAAGACTTTGGCTAAGTAAAATAATAAACCTGTTTAAGTATAAACATTTAAGTCTCAATCGTAATGCATAATATTAAGTTAATATTTTCATGACATGCCCAGGATAGCGAAAACATTCTTCCCTCCTACTTCTTCAGCTGTAGATTGAAATAAGTAACCAAATATTTTGTTGACAAAGCCTGAAACCTTTACTTCACATTTATGACAATAGAATCACCGTGGCTTTGTTTACCGAATAATTATTTGATCTATAAGCGACTAAGTATTGGGAGACATACAACATTAAACTGCTTCACGGCCACAAAAGTAAAACACGCGGGAAAAAATGTTACACTTTGCACAGAATCGCTACCAGATTGTCCGAGGCACGCTAACAATATTCTCACGCACCGAGAACCACAGGCGCAAGAGTGCAGATATTTATTTATCATGGGAAATTTATAAGTACATAGACTTTTAATTCTCTTTTCACGCCCTTGTCCAAAACAGCAAAAGGATATCTGACATCCTCAGTTAGGTGCAAAGTCGACAGAGAGCAAATACTGAATGGCATGACAAAGGATGCACAATGGCGACGTTTGCATATGCCCCCGTTGCGGTTATGGCAATCCATACACATTTTTTTATTGATCATGTGCAATTATAAGCCGTGCAATCTCGACTCTAATCTCTTTGATTCAATGCGACTTCCCTCGAGGGCGAGCGAAAACGGCGGGTATAAGGAAAGAGGTAATACTAACCGTCGGGATAAGGCTCCTCTCTTTGGATGTGGTCCATGAACAGGTTGGTTACCAGGTAGAGGTGGCCCATTCCCCGTGGATCGAATTTGGAGGAGGCGCGGTAGGCGCGCGAGATGTTCGCAGAGCTGAACTCGACCGGTTCGAAAGGCATCACGTTCCTGAGGTCCTCGAACGAAGGAGAGAGGCCCTTTTTGGCCGTGGGCTGCCCGGAGGCGCTCATCTTCTGCAGGGCTTTCTTCTTCTGCTGTTGCTGAAGCTGCCATTGCCTCTGCAGATAACGGTGTTGTTCCATCAGCGACAAGCGTCGCCTTTCCTCCAGCTCCGACGACACTCCGCTACCGCCCCCGCTGCCTCCGGCAGCTCGGGCCGTTGCGCCTTGGGTCTCCATCATCAGAACGACGAGGCCCAACATCACGAGGATGGGCCAGGCTGCAAAAGCGAACTTGGCCCCTCGGGTCCGTCGCGTACGTGCACTTCGGGGACCGCGAGGGCCCGGGGCCGAGGAAGACGACCCGCCATCGTCCAATACGCCGCCCTCCCCCCTGCTTTCCTCGCCCCCGCACATCGTCCTCTTCCTGAGAAGGTGATGCATCTCTCTTACCCGACTCGCTCGTCGCGATCCCGAAGTGTTTTTCTCCTCCCTACACACACGCCTGCGTATTATTGACGTGGTCCCCCTTTAACCTCCCCCTCTGGATGCTCTACCCCAAAACGTATCGCACACCAAACACTCTCTCTCACACACACACACACGTAAATCCCTCTCTCGCAGGGGCTCCAAGGTGGCGCGGCCCCTACACATTCACACTCTTCCACTGGGGTAGTAACGGAAGGGTTGATGGAAGTCCATCGACGATGATTGTCTCCCCGAGCCCAAAAAGGAAGAGGTGGAAGAAGCGCCTTAAGAAAGATGACGGTTTGAGAGAATATGCGGCGGACGACGCCACCTATCCTCCGCCTGCCCCGCACGACTGTCGATTGGGTGGAATGCCTCGTCGTAATGGTCGGCTGGAGAACGACGCGGGGAGGGGAGCACCGAGCGACGACAGCGCTTCGGCAAACGCTCGGTGAAATTTGAAACTATTTTATCTCGCTGTTCTCTCGGGCGTAGCTTACTCGAAGCGGGGAGAATGTATGCTGTGGGAATAGAGCGGGGTAAAAGCAAGTAAACATCTCTAATCTTAAAAAAAACCCGAAGCCCCTTGAATAGCTTTCAAAGAAATAAAATTGACTCTAAAACAACTGATTAGCGCAGTTAATTGAGATCACGAAACTTAGCATGCTAGAGACAGAAATTGTAAATCAACCGACGCATTTTTTTTGGCAAACGATGTAAAATAACGAAAACAGGAGCCAAATTATTACGGTTGTCAATCGTTTTCACATAGTACAAATGAATCATCCAAACATTACCCATCAGCAATTGAGAAATTGATTAAACTAATGCTCTCTTTACGAAATTTTTTCTGAGTGATTAGCATATTTGTTTACCGAAAACCTCTCGTTCAACTGGATATGGTAATGGGAAATGAGGGTGATAGGCCAATAAGGATTACTTGCAATCGCGCTTGCGTGGGAATGTGATGTTTTTTCAGTACAGTCAATATTTGCCAACGCGGCTTTAAAATTTAATTGCGCTTACTCTCTGCATCTGTGAAAAGTTTCTCGATTGATTCAACTCATTACGTTTAAATAGCCGAAACTATAAAATCATTTGTGATAATCACGACGGACCATTTAACGAATATTTAGCCACGGTTTATTAACTAATTTAGCTTTTGTTCACCGAAAGAATTACAGGAAAATAAAAAAACAAATAAAAACTAAGGAAAATGTACATATCGAATGTGAAGGCGAATAGTCATTTTATTTGGCATAGTTGATCATGAGATTACTTAATAGTAATTATCGGGTACTCCACAAAGTAAATTTCAGTCCGCAGATCCGTTATTTTCGACGCAAATGCGGAGATGAAAATTTTAAACTGCATTCGAGCATACGGTGTCAATTCGAATAGAGGATTCTTTTATTAGACGTTGCCGCTTAAAACTATACGACCGCAGTTTTTCACTCTTATCACACATTTCTTATCCATCCGTAGAATTAATGCATTAGAAATGTTCTAAGCAGGGCCGGGTGCATGCCATCCATGGTGGATTTGAGCAACACGCGTTTGACTAGAGGGCGATAGACTGAAATCCGTGTGATCTCTGAACGACCTCAACCAGCCAATCGGCAGTAAAGGGAATGGACCCGGCCAATTTACTCTGAATAAGTGATTTCAGGCGTAGCGGGACTTGTTACGATTCCGGCCCATTCAAAGAGCTATCAACCCCAACCCCACCCAATCAAACAAACTATCGGGTTTGATGATCATGGTTTTATTTATATCAGTTGTAATTTTTTATAACGGATATGGGACATTTGTAAGATTGGTCTTTTAGATTGGGGATTGGACCTTAGAGGGTCCAAAATATTTACGTTCGGAGGGATATTTTGACTGGATCGACGAGCGAGTTTAAAATAAAAATGCCTTAATTCATACTCTGATCTCATCTTTCAATTCTTAATCAGTGGGGAAATGGTTCACAAAAACGAGTTCAAGGCCAAAAGTGGTTCACAAGGGATGTTTTATTGACTAGTCGCAGAAGACAAACCATTATGGTGCTTAAAAGAAATGTGAAATTATTATTGATGCCATGAGTGTTTGAAACTACTTATCTAAAAGCACTTTTGTGATGAGCAAATATATTTAAAAAATACTAAGGCTGGAAGAAGAAAATATACCAATTACAATTCTATAAGAGTCAATTGTTGAATTCAAGCATAATTTCAACATGCGGGTACCCATAGGGAGGGGCGATGCATTCCCCTTCCGCTTGGACAGTAATGGCACTAAATACAATAAAGTGTGTATAGCTTATTTTATGAATAAATGTTAAAATAGGTTATTTAATTTTTAAGGCCTGTGTCCACTTTAACATGAATATTTACAGTGACCATAGTATCTCAAAATTCTACTTTAAAAGGCGAGATGCCAAAATGCGAGACTCGTAGAGTACGCGCATATAGTGTATTAGATCCTCCTCCAACTGGGAATGCTCCTAGATAAATCCTTAATTTGAATCTATGGAGTGGTTTGAGGAATAGTTAAACCATTTCACGTAGTTTATACCCCATATTTTTCTCTAATTTTAAGATTTCCGCGATGCAATCGCATAAGAGAAACATTTTCTCGACTTTTTAATACATTTTGGCAATGGAATGAAAGAAAAGTGATACGTTTTGTTACAAGCAAAGAATTTTGGGAACCGCAATCTTAATAAAGCGGGTGAAAGAACAAATTCCCCCATCAATTACTAAACAAAATTCATTATACATTTTTCCAAAACGAGCGAGTACTTTTTAAGGAAAAAGATTTTATATAAGAAATTACAATTGCACGTAGGAAATGAATTGAGGTTATTTGTGTTTCATGAGCCAGTAAAACGAAGTACTGATTTCTATTCAGATTTACAGAGGCATTCCGCATTAACTGTACTGCGCAAATCACTCGAGGTTTCCTCAGGTAACAATGAAAATTCAACAAAGGCACTTGAAAAACAGAGGGAAAGAAATTTAGACGCTGCCATTTCGCCGAGATTGGTCAGAAAACTTCCCTCCAGTGAAAGCAGAAGCAAAAAAATCACCCCCGCTTCTCTTTGTGAACATGGAAACGTGAATCTCGTCGGATTTCATTGCTGGTGAGCAATTGACCATGATATCCGCGGTTAGTATTCTAGGGGAAATTGATTCCGGGAAACCCAGCATTATTTATTTAGTCAAGTCCATTTATCAACGAAGACTTCCGGCTTGAAAAAATAGAATGTGCCATGGACATAGGTATTAAAGTACCGACAGATGCACATATATTTCAAAGACAGAAAAACAACCTGCGCTTACAGGCAAAAAATGCCAGAAAGACAAAGGCAAAAATGGAACATATCTTGTAATCCATTGTCACCGGTAGTCTTCATAAATATCAAATAATGTTTTTTTAGTAGCAATATTGGTGAAGGTGATTAATCAATTGTGCTTGATGCAATTCTTATTGACACATTCTCACTTCACATTAGTTCTTGTCTCCAATCATTTGGATAGGAAATTATGACACATGGCCAGTTGTATCAGGCGTCTCGATTATGGTGGCCTCGGAATTCAATCGTAACTCAGCCTACACTAATAAAAGAAAATATTTTGATTCTAAACAAGCGTATCACAGTCCAAGAAAAATATACCTTGCGAGGAAACGTTGTGAGGAAGACTAAATTCATAACATGGTTTAAAGAAGCGTCTCTTAGTATGGGATACGGGTTATGCGCGATAAATGCATCTGCCAGTATGGCTCACGTGTTCGGAATGCATCATCATAGCCTACCAGATCAACTTCATTCTTTATACGAATAGATATTATCCTTCATAAGTTCTCGTTCTAATTCAGAAACTGTGGAATTCACGGATCACTCAGGAAGTGTTTTGAGGCAAGCTTATCGGATTCCTAATAAAATTAATTTGTCTCCAAACAAAGTGGTATGGAAAGGCTGCGAAGAACGGTATTTTAAAATCTTGAGCTAACAACAAAATCACATTATATTTCACTTAATTTTGTATTTCAGCCCCTTGAAAAAATAAGGAACATGGCTCATATTCGAATGATATTCCATCAAAGATTATATTATAAAAATAAGAACTGAAAAAGAAAATAATTTTAAATGTTATAATATGCGCGAAATGTTGTCCATAAGCAAATAAACGTTGCCATATTTAAAATCTAAAATTTATCACAGTGATAAAACCTTCAATTATAAGCTGTTTCATGCTGTCTCTTTGATAAAATTCAAAACTTAACAAGAAGTTGAAAAGGTACAAAGTGGTTCACATATATATACTATTGAAAAAATATTCAAGTTTTAATAATGTTAGCAAATATTATATAATCGCCTTAGTCACAAGGGAAAGAAACCTTTCTTGTCCGCCGCCACTTCAACTACAATGAAATTCTAGGATACTAGTCATAAAGCCTCATGGTTACTTAAAAATTGAATTCAATTATTAAGGTTTGTTATTAATTCTATAGAATTTGGTTAAACATGAATCAGGGTAAGAATTTCCTTGACTATAAAATTCTCGACGGTAAATAGAAGCAGTACTGAAATTGAGGTTCTGTCAACGATTCACAAAAATATGGCGCTCAGAAAGGAATCTCTATCGCTTACGAGACGACCAAGTTCCAATATAAGCGTAACGAGTATCCATAAAGAAGTCAAGCTGAATTCCTTGTACCCATTAAAGAACAGTGAAGGGAGCTATTTCCAGCTCGTCTCTTCCAAACAGGCTCCAAATCCTAGATTCCTCTCTCACACAAAAAGTAAACAAACGGTAAATGATTCGAGCAGCGTCTTCCCACAAGACCCGAAGCGATTCGGACGGCATGACTTAGATGTTTACGTCCTCTGGCTAATGACAATTGTATTACTTGGATACTCTCGATACAAATACTTGTGCAAATGATGGAGAATGAAAGAAGTGAAATTAGGAAATTTTTAGTGATATTTTTACCAGAAGACCAAGGGCAGAAGTTATAAAGGGTACTTATTTTCGACAATGTTTTCTCTAGGCGGCACATTGAGGCATTTGCTCTGACGATTTCCTTATCGAAGAAGATTTTTTTATTCAATGCCGCAAACAAGCTAGTCTTGCTGCCGTTCTGGGCCACAAAAATACACTATGGGAATCAAATATTGACAATTTGCACGAAATAATTAGGATACGAAAACATCAGACAAAACTACGAGTACTCGTACATACACATCGCTTACAATATCTGCGGCAATGAAAGATTCGTGGGAGAAAAGAGCCATTTTATTTAGATTCTATGGCTTAAAATAAATAGCTGCACTAGCCACCAGACCTACACAAGCGAAGGTTTTAAACGAATTTTACCCATTATGAGTGAAAAATTAATAAATATGTACAGAAAAATAGACAGTATGGACAGAAAAATTAGAAAGATTGCACTTCCAAATCGAAGAAAGTAATACCATTGCTTTCTTCGATTTCTGGCAATTCGAAAACAGGGCATTGAGAGCGACTATTACAGCCCTCTTATTATATTAGAAATCCATACTTACAATGGATGAAAAGATATTGGACTGCGTTTTAATGTATTGTGCATCGAAAAATCACTCCTACACAGCATTATAAATTTGATAATTCCTCTTTGCAAGGTCCAGTAGTAGTATGAAATGGTGGCAGAGAAAGGCGCGACATTTACGACGTTTCTTAAAGCCAGAAGCAAGAATACGCTCAAACGGTGCCTTCAAAAGACTTTTAATCCAACACTACTACAGATAATTGATAATAATTATCACGTTCTTCAACACTACGATAGTTTTAAGAAAATTTGACTGAAAACTGAAAGCTATGAATAGTGGACTCCAGGCGTGTTTTGAATAAATACTTCTATTATGCTCTCTCTTAATATTTATCATTATATCACCACATTTTCGTTGATTTTTCCATAAAATATGATCGTAAAATTACAGTCGAATGGAATCAAGAGTACCAAAAAAATGTTTGATTAAGTATTAAGTGCACGATGCCCTCATGTTTTTTTACTTCACATTAGTGATTTGATTATCAAATATACGACTCTTCTCCAAATTGGTGGGTGTAACTTTGTATATGTCATCCAAAAAACCAAAATAATCAACCCGAAGGTATTAGTGTGATTGGTGAGCTCTGCCATTAGGTGTCATTCACACATCGGGGGGAGTTCTTTTCCCGTCGTGCCGTCTCTGGTTTCTCAGGAAGATCTGATACTCGGCTAATCACTCATTTGGGGTAAAGCTGATGGTACCCAGAGGGCTTGCCCGGAATCAAACCTGCAACTTCGTTCATTAGCCGGTTGCACACTAAACTACCACATCCCCGAATGTCATCCGTCAGAGGCAAATTACCCTTCTCTACAACCCTAATGACTTAAATTTTGATTCCACTGAAATTCACGATACATGCATACCTCCGTTGTAGAACATGACGAGTAAGGCTTGTTAATTCCTGAGCGTACTCTTTTTTTTACATGGAAATCAAGCTTAAAGATGAAGCATACGCAGGACTTGATTTCCAAGGTGCTACTACCTAGTGGCATGCCTCTGATGATAATAGTAATGATAAAACGTCTTTTTAAAAGTATTTGGAGTGTATGGGAAAAAATGTTAATTGAATAATTGGAAAAGGTTGAGTGAAAATCCACTAGATTTGTTGAAAGCTGTTACGAGAAGAGTATGCGTGACGGGTATTGACATCGTGATAATCATTATAGCCCCAAATCATGTGGTTTAATTTGACCCTCGGATTAAAATAAGGGAAAAGAAATGCTGTCACCGACAAATTAAATTACTCGTTATTCCCTTGCACGATATGTAATAATAACAAAATCATTTTCGTGGAACACTACCATAACAGAAAAAATGTAATGCTTTGGGTCATATATATCAATTATTGAGTGATTAACATAGGCATGGATGTGTGAATGTGTACCTCTATTTATGAGCAAATATGTATTTACATTTATTAATTAACTCCTATTCATGCATGTGTGGCTGTTTCCGGCACACCTCCGCCGCATGCTCTAGCGGCGACTTACGAGGTATTGTGAACATGTATTAGATAGTTCCATAAAAATTATCACACAAGGTCGTGGTTCTGTTTGGAACTGCTTTTCTTCTGAGTCATGTTTATCACTACAGTAAATATCCGAACTTCATTACGATAAACCGTTCTCAGCTCAGAAAATTCTTATCATAATACTAAGTGAAGTAAGTGTGCCAGCTAGCTTCAATAATTCTACTTTGTTGTTTAATCCATCTTTCCTATTTTTTGAAAGCCTCATTACTTTTCCCCTTATGATTAATTCTCGTCTTATTCCTTTCAAAGCATTTCTGTGATGCACTCGGCATTGTCTCTAATCCCTTGACTGAACGGCTGGCTAAAACTTCACCGCCACTAAATTAATCAGCCCCCGCTTACTGCTATTCTTTCTACCAGCCTTTCCTATCACACGATTAAAGATTCATGAGCCTAAGCTAGCCTCATCGCCGTCGCATTCCCTTTTTATGTCCAACTTTCTGGCTGAAGAGCTTCACCGTAAAAGTCTTCTAATTAGTCTCCCAACCGTACGATCAATAAATAGTCGGATTTTATCCTTCAACCGTCTTCAAAGGTACTTAGTAGGATATTTTAAATTTTGAAAATTTCAAGAGCGCATTTTTTACGATATGAACGATGTTAATAATTCAATAGTGCATTTATTTATATACGGTAACGTAAACTTTAGTACCGTTATATCCATTCTCTATAATGTTAGAGCTCACTCGAAAATTTCCTTCTAACATTAACCTGTGTCACATTTCTACGCCACCGTTAGAATATATTTTTTATTTTGAAAACTTCCTAATGGGAAAAACTATATATAGAATTGGCTTCAATCCCGAGTCAGGAAGTAGCATTATTTTCAAACACCGTAAAACAGAAACAAAATACTTAAGTAAAATTTCATTTATCATTAAATCCGTAAACAAAATCTATGCCGTTAACATTGGAACTTGAACCAACAATACGACTAGTACAAATGATGTATACGAGTATAGTATTTGATGCGCGTATTTTTGAATTACAACTCATCCTGATTCATGAATTGACTCCGGAATGATCTAATATGCGATAGTTAGTAGTAATGGTAAGTGAAATCATTCTGGTAATACTGAATACGCCAGGGCTGCTGGGAAAAACTTGAACTTTATTAGCTAATTCCGCTGGCTTCAACTTGTTCAACGTAGACACATTTTTCAGTCCCAACATTTAAAGTAAAATGTACGAACGTCGCATGATGTATGCGGATGCGAGAGCAGGTAACTGCCACCTAGCCGTCCTGACACGGGAATGATGAGAATGGAAACGAGGAAATTAGTAGAACGGTCCGGAGAAGTCTCCTTGAACTTCAAAGAGGGGGCAGAACCACGGTCTAAAGTACCGTGGGACTGTTCTGCGATGGAATTCCTCTTTAATTCCATTCTTCTCTCTCGCTCGCCCCGAGACCACCGCGGGGCCTCGACCCCCGCTCTCTCCGACCCCACCGAGCGCCAAAATCCCGCGCCCCAGTCACCTACACACCTCCCTCAGACGACCCTCGCCCCACGCGCTCATGAGCGACATCCTGCCTTTGGGTGCGGATACACCCGGAATGCAGCTGGGTCGCGTCATCGACGTGTGGAGGCGGGAAGGGGGGGGGGAGATGAAGAGGATCCAACATCCCGACAGGCGCACGAATGTGAATTAAGTCGCCAAACACGGCTCCTGCAACCCTTCAACCACGAGGAAAGCAAGAGATGTGTGCTTTAACGTCCAGTCGTCCAGTTTTACCGACGATAAACAATGAATAATTGCCAAATATTATCCCATTTGACATTTTTTTACCTTCTACAAAACCAAAGAAAGAGGAACACAACATGGTTCTATCAAACTGCTCCTCAAAATGAGCCTCAAACCGAGAATGGACGAATGCAGTTGAATGTGGTGGTTGATTATCAATATTAATAAATTACATTTAATAGTGAAGAAAGCAGCCGAATTAAGAGAAGGAAGGTTCATAAGGAATCTGCGCTCGGGACATGGTAAGAAACAACGGGAAGGAATTGCTTTCGATTTTGATTTTAATGACAAAAGGATCCAGGTGTGTTCCAATACTTTTCAACTTGCGAGTTGAGCATGGAAAAACAAATTAGTGAAGTAGAAAATGTCAAAGAGATGAAGATATTATATCTCTTTTAACCTGAATAAAGTGAATATTTTTTGGTATAGAGATTTCAGAGGAGTGAATTAAAAATAAGCTGGAAGAATTAAAATAAGGACGCACCTGAAAAAGGATAGAATTCAGAAAAAGAATAATATTTTATTTGCAATGCCACACAAATGCTGTAAGTGTCCTTTATTAGTCCTGGGTCAAAAGGATCTTTTTCAAAATTTAAAGATTTTAACTCACATGTATTTCTGTTTCCATCGATTTTAAGGAGGGTGAGAATAAATAAACCTAGTTTAGGTTCACAAGATTTCCTCTTTCAAATATCTGGATTCCATTATTAGTAAAACAAATCTAAGGCGTACACGTTGCAATTAAGCAAACAAAAAATAATTTTGAAGAGCAGGAATACGAATGACATCTGTCTGAAGTTTCTGCATCTCGTTTATCTCCTCTTGATTACATAAATCGGAGTGACGTGGACCGTTTTACCTATTCTCGGCGTTGAGTAGAGAATTCTCACTCTGTTTGCATTTCGAGGGGATTCAATTCACCCCTATGAAATCTACAAGACGCCCGAAGCCGTCGGATGACTCGAGGGGGACTTGTTTTCTACTGAATTTCCCGGTGAACAGTTTGCAATTATCGCGCGGGGGTCTTGGACGTGTGGAATCTCGACCGTCAAACAACAATGTCACCGCGCGCGCTGAATTCCGAGGTCCCCTCCCGCGCATAGGTCGGAATGCACGGATGTGGTATTTTGGCATAGGCGGTACATTCTTGGAAAGAGAGACGGCGGGACGGAGCTCAAGGGAGATGGAGGAAGACGGAGGGAAGAAGAGAGAGAGAGAGGAAGCAGAAGCGAGGGAGGAAGCCGTCGACGACGACGAGGGCTGAGGGTTTGATTCTACGGGAGTGGATTTATTAATAAGAGGCCGAGGTGGGTGCGGGGTTGTGGGTGGGGCGAAGTGGGATCGTGCATCACAGGTGAAGTCACACAAGGGAGACGTGTATCCCGTCCCACCCTTTCGCCTCCCGCGTAAGGAACGACGGACGTTACCGTCTGCGGTTCGGGAGACGCGTCACCGCGACAGTGCCGCCAAACGCATAGTTTTCGGGTGACGGCACGGTACATATATTTACGCCCTCCATTGAGCATCTACTTCTTGTAAATCATTTTTAAACGGCTTTGATCTTCCAAAATTATAGGTGTACCTACTCATTCGATAGCTCAAGTGGTTAAGAGCATCCGCCCGGCAAGTGGAAAGATCCGGTGTTCGAGTCCCGGTTGAGGAAATATTTTTACTCTTGTGATCCGTTCGATTCCGCCTTCCCCACCTCTATTGTGTTCGTCCTTTATACGTGTTCCTATCCCTTTTCCTTATATATGTTTCTGTATATATGAGTATATATATATATATATATATATATATATATATATATATATATATATATATGTGTGTGTGTGTGTGTGTGTGTGTGTGTGTGTGTGTGTGTGTGTATATATATGTGTGTGTAGATATGCATGCATGTACATATGTATACTATGTATTCATATGCCTAACTCACACGAACTGATGTAAAGCCTGCCACCATTCTTCGCCCGGGTGCACTCAAATAGCATTAAATCTAATTATTTTAAAGCATGGTAAGGAGGATAGTATCATTTTTACCATTAAATAATAGCACCCAGTATACTAATGTTAATAATATCCTGTCACTTGACAGCCATATGACAGGGGTACCTCTTCAACTCTCAAGAATTACCTCTCTCGGGGTGGCCTTTTCTGAATGAAACGGCATTATTCCAGTCAGGAGTACCCAAACAAGTGACAATTCTGGTTTAAGTTCATCAAAGTACGGAAATTTCACAATTAGGCACTATTTACCCTTTGAGGGGCAAATAGTGTTTGTCCCCATTACCCTTTCCAAGTTGAAACCATACACCTGTTTTTTTACTATGACGATAAAAAAGATGTGTCAAGTTCGGTACAAATCCATTTCACAAGGCGGAAAATGTAACGAACGTACACGTATGTATATATATATATATAAAAATAAATAAATAAATAAATATATATGTGTGTGTGTGTTTATTTTATTTATTTACTAAGACTTAAATGTTCATCTAAAATTACCATTTAATGATTTTAGGCTTATTGAATTACATATATAGTAAGTGAACCATTACACCAATTAAATTTTTGTTCAAAATCAAATTTTCATAACTGAAAGTAATAGAAATAATTTCATATAGTATTTCTAGATAATCGCAAAAATTTAAGGATGCAGATAAAAAGCACAGGATTATAGGCAAATATTTCGTTATCGTTGTAGTTGTAATTGTTCTTTCAATCTATCATTCCAAGTTGCGCTTCCTTATATTAAATTTAATTCAGACGTGAAAGTGAGAGTATTTTAGTTCCCACATTCCGTCACAG
This sequence comes from Hetaerina americana, assembly GCF_022747635.1. Classification (NCBI taxonomy): domain Eukaryota; kingdom Metazoa; phylum Arthropoda; class Insecta; order Odonata; family Calopterygidae; genus Hetaerina; species Hetaerina americana. Next base: position 95,369,232 of record NW_027286874.1, read on the forward strand.
ACACCCGCGTGCATATTTTTAAATGTTATTCGATGCACAGCAACCTCCCGGAGACCACTGCAACGGTTGTGCACCACTCGCTATGGCTGTCAGCGGCGTGGGATGAATGGTGAGTGGTGCCATACGGTGCAGACATGTTGACAACGACGAAAAGAAGCAAAATATTTTGAGAGTTTGGTGACGTGAACGGAGGAGAATGGGGGACGTTAAATAGGATAGGATAGGAATAGAAATAGGAATGAGGATGGTCTTCGTAAGGAAAGGGAACGGAGGGAACACGAAGTTGTTGTGAGAAGCCTAAAACCGAACTGGGAGGGATGATGTTTAAAAAGAATCCAATATTGAAAGCGGTGATGGAAGAAGAGTGCGAGGGAAGACATGAAAAGGAAGAAGTCGTCGGCATATTGTGTAAGTTGAACGCGGGAGAAAAGTACCAACCGTGCACGGAGAGAATGTTAACGGCTGAGCTGTCTTGTATGAGGGAGGGCAAAGAATGGGTCAGAGGAGCAAATAATAATAGCCTAGAGGAAGCGGAGGATCTTGCTGCGGAGGAATTGAAATTTGACACAAAGGGGGGTGATCTGGATTGTCACCTTAGTTGATTTTGGGTAGGTGCAAGATTTGTGGATTCTCCTCAATTCAAACTTACCTATGTCCACTCACCAGACTCTATACAATTACATCCATCCCCACGACGGAGGTTTGGATTCCTTAAGCCACTATCTCTCCTTACACCCTACACATACGTGTTTTCCTTTCAACCCAATTCCCACCCAATCTTTCAAAATTTGTAGCATGAAAAAGAATGCTGTTTTCTTTAATCATTGCTTCTTTCTTCATAGAAAAGACACTACCATGGACATCAGAACGGTCCCAGCATATCGCTACCCCCTCATGAATAACTTGCGATTTCACTTCTTGCATCGTACGGTTTTAGTTGGCAAGTTCGCCCGGTCTTCCTAAGAATAAATTTATTATCGATAACTAAGTCTCTTATCAATCTAGCGAATGAAAATTACTAATAATGAGTCCATAAACGCCGAACTTTCAACCTCTCGGGAGAGTATTCCGGAAAGTCTAGGATAATGCACACGCATGTTTTAAATAAACGCTACGGTGCATTGAATCCAGACGGATGGATTAAATTTGGCTGGTCCAAAGATGAGCAGCCATTCGTAAATGGTAGTAAACTAAAGGGATGCCGAGTGAAATAAAGATTCATTGGAGGGAAATTGCTGGTATAAATGAAAGTTTATTTCGGTGTGAATGATGCGGAATAGGGGACCATCTTACGTGCGAAGTCGAGGTAAGCGGATGAAAATCACAGACCGTGAAGTTTTCTGGGACGCAAAACTCGGGAACTAAGAGATAATAGGAATTTTTGAGTGTAGAAATATTACATAGGAAAGGAAGCATTATAAGTCTTAACCACCCGAAAAAGGTTCGGCCTAGGCCATGCGTTATTGCAGGGAAAATGACAAGAGCAACTCAAACAGCGAAATATGGTTGAACAAGTATCATATAGGTAAAAATAATTAAGTAAGTGCATTGAATTATGAAAATAATTACATTTCATCATGTGACTCATCGTAAGCTTCCTATATAAATATTGGAAGGAAGAATTTACGTTACGCGAACTCTATGAGATTTTTTCGCACGAGTATGACGCACAATAATTCTGGATAAGTACTTCACTTCCCGCATGGGATGTGGTTCTCCGCACTGTGCCGGCGGGAATATCCCACCACGACCAGTTTGAATGCAAACGGAGAGACGGCAAAGAATGTTCATTATTTACAGCGTAACGCCCTGATAATTCGAGGAGGGCATTCATTGGTGTGATACTGCTTTGAACTCAGCCGTAATTTCTTTTAATTCGTCCGTTGCGTCGACCTCCTCTGTTCGCCGTCACACATCACCCAATACATATGATAGTAAATGAGCCTTTAATGGTGTTTTAACGACCTATGACGCGCTCGCTTGCAGCATTGATCTTCGCCATTTGTAGATGCGTTTGAATTCATTCATATGGGCTTCCAGTTCGGGTTCGTTTCACCCGCGGCCGTTTCCTAAGCTGATTGACACTGACATTGACCGTCACCGGGTAAAAATGTTCTCTGAAAGGTTACTTTCTATAAAGAAACAATTGAAGGAATAATAAATCGTTTATCACAAGCAATTCAGCAAAGAAGAATTGGTTTGCAAATTGGGCGTCATATCCATTGAATTATCAAAATGAAAAATGCTGTATAAATAAAAAAAATAAGAAGGGTCTCACAGTTAGTGTCATAACAATAGTATTTCATTTGTAATAAATGAATAACGGAGATTGATCAGGAGATTTCTACTGAAAGTTTTCGCAGCGTGAGACGGAGGAAGGTTCTCGTTGTCAACATACGTAGCGGAAAAACTCGGGTACCTAGAAACTTCCCAATGACGATAATTAAAGGAATAATAAAAATTGAATACTTCCTCATTAATCAGACTAATTTACTTTTTCATTCTACTATTTAAACACTATTTGAGCTTAAATGCGATTCTATATATATCATCAAAGCAATTTTCCTAAGTTAAACCTAGCGTTGAATAATGTCTGGTGCATGTGGTAAACAATTGATTTATTGGATATCGCATCTTTGCTATCTGTTCACGATATCGCTATCCATAACGCGATTTTCCAATGCATCACGGTGAACGTTTATGGATCTTACTAACCAGCTGCCGTAATTCGTAGTTGTGGCAGAAATTGGGTTATGTTCGGTTTTGCAGCTGGAAATGTGAGGAATAGTGACAGAATATCAAATGCCTATTGTCTATATAACGCGTGCGAGTAATAAAGATCTATTATCACACCCTTGTTATCTGCTAGTTTGGAACAACCACGATTGCTGGGTGAAGACCTTACCACCATTTTCTTACAGTAAGGTAATTTCGGAGAATAAAGAGGCCTGGTTACTATTCAACGACCGTGGTCCCACTTTAATTCCCACGTTGAAAAGAGACGTATTTGCGAAGTAACCATTTTTCAAACATTAATTGCCTAATTATATCAAATCCGATATTTTGAATAATTTTTTCACAAAGGCAACGATATAAATATTCACCATAATTAGTTATTAGCCACATGATGGAGGTGGAAATTAGATCTCATTAACCTATTTATTTCCTTTTTCATTTGCTCACTAATTTTTAAGCTGAATCCTGCATGCAATGACCGCGGAGTAAAATATGGAATTATGAGGAGATATAGCTTAATCATTACTAACGACTGGTTAAACATTACGGTAAACGTACGCACACATGGGAAATGCCAGTTGATACAAGATAATATAATGTTGACTAGATTATGGTTAGGAATAGATTTAAAGCATAGCGAGATCAACTCACACATTTTCCCGGTAGCTGATACGGATTCGGATCACAATTCATTGTCGACAAAGAGCAATGTTAAATTAAAGAGAATGAGAAAGGGAAGGAGAAGAAGAAAATGGAATGAAGAAGATCCAACTGAGGTGAAAATGAAGGAGTGCCAGAAGGCAGTTGAAAACATTCTGAGTGAGGGTAAGGGAACGGGTACATAAGAATAAAAATCGTAATATCTCGTGCAAGGAATAAAGGGAGCGGCGAGAAAAACAATAGGAACGGCAAATAGGAAAATAAATTGGAAGCCATGGGTTACAATGGAAATATGTACTTAGAAAGGAAAAAGGAAATGGAAGAAGGTGAGCACAGAAAAAAGGTGAAAAAAGCACAAAGCTCTAAACAATAAATTGAGGCGAGAAACCAACAAGGCAAAGGAAACGAAGTTTGAAAAGCAGTGCCAGATTATGAGGAGTCTACAGAGACAGGTCAAATGGTTCACGCTACACAGAAAGGTGAGTGAACTGTCAGGGTGTAAGATAGCGGATTTCTACACTATTAGAGTCAACGGGTAAACTATTAGTCGAAGAAGAAAAGTTTCTGATGTAATGGAAAGAATATGCAGAGGAACTACATCATAAAGATATACATGGGTGATCTGAAAAGTTTCTGACTCAGAAAATTTCAGAATAAATGTCTCGTATCTTTCTTTGTTCGGTCGGAAACTTTTCAGAGCACCCTCGTAGATTTAGCCCCGGTAGTCTGGACATAGAAAGGGGACGAAATATACAACTGGACCAGGAATATTTGACGGCAACATGCAAAAATCATTGAAGGAAATTGGTACAAAGGAGGCTGTGAGAATATATAATATCCCTGCAAGGCTACTCAAGGATTAGAACAACATGGAAGATCGAGTTTTTATGAAGAAGGAAGGAGTATGACCAGAAAAATTTGTTGGATCAGTACTGATACCATACCAAAAAAGTGAAAAGGGGCCGTATGTGAAGGATAAAGAACTATAAGTTTGATTTCATACTTGGAACGGGTACTGATAAGTATCATGAACCCTCCATGAAATGATGGAGAAGATAGAAAATGATTACTAAGGAGATGATCAGTTTAGGCTTAGAAAGATAATGAGCACACACAATACCATAGAAATAATGAAGTCACTAGTAGGGTGAAGCATAGAGCATAAACAGGATGTATTTTTATGCTTAGTGGATTTTGTGAAGGAGTTTGACAGAGTAAACTGAGTATAAAATTAATATTTTGCAGAAGAAATGAATAGACCTGAGAGATAGACGAATTATCCGTAACCTGTACATGTGTAAACTGCAAGGTGCGGATTGTGGATGGCAGCACTTTGGCAGAGGAGTAAGACAAGAATATCTGCTATCATCTGATATTTTCGATATGCATGTGTATGCAGAGCAAACGCTAAAAGAGCTGGAGACTGGAGTGAAAGTAGTGGTTAGATATAGATACTCGTCTGTATCTTGAAGCGAGTATCTTCTACCACCTAACCCCTCGTCACACATTTAAAATGTTAAACTTATAAATACATTACGCAAATTGTGCATACATAGCAATGAAATTAATACATATAATATCTTAGGACTAACATACAGCAACGCAATACATGTGTTGACTAGTTAATGAATAACTATAGCACAAAATATACAAAATATTCACATACTCGCACTATACATGCAAATACTATACATACACATACCAATGCATGCTAACAATACTTTCAAAACAATATTTCCGGTTATATTACCAATTGCCTATACAAAGTATGACACTCCTGCGAAAGAAAAAGGAAGGATCTTGAAGTCTGTTTACAGCTCTATTTTTGGTGGTTAGTTTGCTCGGAAATAAGTGATTTATGAAGAGTGCGCTTGAATGATGAAAGAGATGTTGCATTAGTTATAACGGATGATAGCTCATTCCAATGACAACATGCTATGACTCCGAATGACTGGTTGTATGTAGATGTTCTGTGATGAGGGATAACGAGTTGATGATTACCTCTGGTATTTAGTTAATGTATTCTATCAAGGCTATTGAAATCATTGGTAAAATACTGAGGGATTTTATAATTTAATATTTGGTAGAGTAAGAACAGCATGTTGAGTTTCCTGCGAGAACCCAGAAATAGCCAGCATACTCTGTTAAAATATTCTGTAATGTGATCAGTAATTTTCAAATTGTTAATGAAGCGTACGCATGAGTTAAATGCCCTTTGTAGGTTTACCGACGGCTCGTCTTAAAGGCCTTGATACGCTATGCCACCAAAATCAGAGCGAGGAATAATGAGAGAAGATAATGTCTACTTTTTTTATGTGATGGGCATTACAAACTGATATTTCCTAAGGGAGTGGAGGGACTGATTGACAGATTTCCAAGTTTTAAAAACTTGTGAAGACCATGAGAAATTTCCATCTGTAAGGAGGCCTAGATTTGTAACAACGTTCTCAAATGGAATGAGTACACCTTGAAGATACAGGTTGAATGGTTAAAATACAGCGATAGATTTCAGCAGTTTGGAGTATTCAATCAATATAGCGTGCGTTTTATGTGAATTTATGGTAGGGGAAAATAGACGACCATTGATGGAAATTCGAAGGTGGCAGGTAGAATGGGTGAAAAAGAGGATATGGAGGGGCAGTGGGATGTCGAATACGGTAAAAGAGGGGAGAATGCTGGGAAAAATGAGGTAGAGGAAGGAAAATAAGGGGAATTTATCACGAATTTGAGGACGGAAGAAAGTATACGGAAACAAATATTGAGTTATTGTGATATGCAGTGTAAACTCTAAAAATATTTTTTATCAGGTTAGTCAAGTCTCAGGAGTATAGAACTGTGTTGTCCCAGGGTCCATTAAAAATCTAGCCAAAGCCTTTAGACTACTATTAATAAAATATATACAAAACGCAATATTTCTCTGTGATTAATCCATTAATTTTATCAAAACGGTATGGCCAAACGAGAATGGCAAACCGCTTCACACGAAAACCTTGACTTTTTGAACACTCTGGTATTACTAGAAAGCGACATAAAAATTCCACTAATTTTAAGTATACGAGTACGTATCGTCCAATATACTTCACATAAACGGATATTGACGAAATCAAGACGTATATAGGAACTCAAAACCACAATTAGCACAGACACACCACCTCGTCTAGGAAAACCTCAAGCGGTTCCATAACCTCCAATCATTTTTTATAGGTAAAATGGAATATCGAAAACAGTTTTTTTACAATGAAAATTGTTTTAGCGGAAAACGCATAAAGCTAGCGAGACGTTAATCAAGGAAAGATAAAAAGATTAAAAGCTCTTTAACGCGAGGAAATTATCGCTGAAAGGGAGAGGGGATGGGAATGTTAAGGATAAAAGGTGGCATTAGGGAGGAGAGATTAGTCGGATGTATGGTAAAAGTTGAGGGGATCGCGGGGAAGAGGCATAAGAGGTGGGTGCCTGGAGAAGATGAACGAGAGAGTAGGATTGTTTTCGGGGCAAGGAGTTTGCTATAAGGCGAAGAATGGGAAGTCAGGATGGCGAACAGAATGAAGCGGAGGTGGGGGACTTGAAGGGTGTTAAGTTAGAGCGCTCAAAAGGGGGAGGAAGCCGGGGAGGGACTCTGAACAATGGAAGGCTATGAGGTAATGGGTAAGGAGATAGGTTAGTTATCAGTCAATAGACCGTTTAGGGAGGCGGGGAGATTGAAAGGACGGAGGCGTTTGGCGGAGGGGGCGACAGGGGGAGAAGCTCAAGGATATGAGGCAGATGAGGGCTTAGTTGACTGGAGGGAAGATTAGAAGGAAGGGGACTTGAGGTAAACAGAGTTAAGGATTAGTTCACTGCATATAAATGCAAATAAACTCACTCAGGTGGACACAAAGGCGCGTATATTTTCTTTGATGGTCGCATTACATAGATAGACAGGCGAGATATGTCCCCTTTGATTCCTCATGCGTCTCTTGCGTAGATAATGGATTTTTTTAGCAAAGCGATGATTTCTTAATTACTCTAAGCATCTCGATAATCATAAAATCATATTTAATAATTCTAGAAAAAAGTTATAATATATTTTCTTGACCAGTGAAACTGAAGTACTAAGCTTTATCGATAATTTACGATTTAAATTATCACTTAAACTATTAAGAGGTAAAAAATTAAGCACAATCTTTTAAAGTTAGCGGATTAACCACCACCGTATATTACACCATCGTATTTGTATATATCACCATCATCAGTATTTCAATCCTAGGATTGGTTTACTGCAGCCCTCCATTTACTCTACTCGATGTTAATACCCTCAAGCCCTGATACCTTCTTTGTTTTATGCCCTTTATACAGGGTTCGTCCGGAAAATAAGTGTACTGATTTTTTCCCGCCGCTCCAGGCGCGCCCAGCACCGCTCTGACGGGCTGCGATTGGAGGGGGGTATGTTGGCAAGCGACGCTGAAAAAGGCAGTCGGCTCTGAGCTGTGGTGTAGTGAGGAGCTCTGTTAACGCGAACCTCCACGCTCGACCCACGTCGCGGAACGCGATGCCGAAGTTTTTGGAGCAGCGTTATTCCATCAAATTTGCGGTAAAGCTTGGGAAATCGTCTACCGAAACTGTCGCTATGATTAACCAGGCTTACGGGGAGTCAGCCATGTCCAGAAACATGATCTTTCGGTGGCACAAGATGTTCGTGGAGGGCAGAGAAGAGGTCGACGACGAACCACGGCCTGGACGCCCATCAACGACACTCACCGACGAAAATGTGCGAAAAGTTCGCGATGTACTGAACTCTGATCGTCGTCTTAGTGTTCGGATGATAGCAGAGCAGTGTAATGTGCCAAAAACAATAGTGCACGAGATTATTAGGGAGCAATTACAGATGCGAAAAATTTGTGCAAAGTTGGTGCCGAAAGTGCTCAGTGATGATCAAAGACTCAATCGTTTGGAAATCGCGACACAACTTGCGGATCACTGCAAAAATGATCCACATTTTTTAGAGAACGTTGTTTCGGGTGACGAGACGTGGATCTTTGAGTACGAGTTTGAAAGGAACGCGATACGGGACTTTGGACGCCGTCAAAGAGGCCGTGACGACGTGTATTCGAGAGATTCCCGATGATGCCTTCGCGGGAGCGTTCCAGGAATGGGAACGCCGCTGGAACAAGTGTATCGACTCACAAGGGTCCTATTTTGAGGAATATTAGCTTAAGATATGTAAAAGTGTAATAAATTTTTTTTCCTGAGCTCAGTACACTTATTTTCAGGACGAACCCTGTAATTTGTCCTATGTACAAGTCGGGACTGTAAGGAGTTTGGGGAATCGTCGCGATGACGTTGTAGAAGATATTAGCATGCAGACGCTCGACTCGGTCGAGCGTCTGCATGCTTTTGGTCGTCCGTCAAGACCTTCCGAACGAGTTTAGCACAGATCTTTCGCATCGCCAAATTTTCAGTTACAGTGGTGTGCACAGTCATCGTATCACTGCCAATACGGTCTGCGATCATGCGCACGCTTATTCGACTGTCTAAATTCAGCACTTAACGCACACGTCAGGAAATATTTGGTACCGATACTTTTTAAACAAACCTTGTACGCCCGAATATGCCGATTTAAAGGAAAGAGAAATTAAGCACCGTCATCCTGTCATAATATTAAATCTCTTAATTGCTCATTAGCTGCATAAAATGCTTTATCATCAGGGAATGTAGGTGGTCCGTAAGCTAAAAATAGCCCGTAATAAATCCTATGTGGAGATTCGAAATTTATATGATCCATATAGTTATTAACGGTTCAATATGATTTCGTCGCACCTGTGCGTCGAACACTTTTAACTATGATCGTTAATTTGCTTCCATACTAAATTGACGCAAAAACTGATGTCGTAATTAGTGAACCTAGAAAAAAAACGGGCAGGAGAAAATTACCCAGCGTAAGCGTAGTGCAATGCGGTTAGTTGAGGAAAAAGGATGAGGAAAATTGATGGCCTTTATATTTCAGGAGTCACTTTTTTATGTTAGGTTTAAATTAATTTAAGGCATAAAAATGATTTATTGAACACGGGTATCTACATAGATGAGTTAAATAATGAGAGAAAGAAAGGGAAACAGAATTTGACGACAATCATCTACTGTTCATATAGACTTGATCTTTCAGCTTGTTCTCTAAATTTAAAGAAAGGGCTTGATTAAATTTTTAGTGATTTAGTTATGCTGATGTGAACGTCCTGACAATATCGGCACTCAGAAATACGTCTACATAATGCAAAATCAAAGTCTGTTTTTATTTAGAAATAGCTAATTCCACTCCCCATTATAAGGGTGGATCATAAAGGTCCACCTCTCACGTAATAGTCAATTAGCGGCGAATGTTGACTATTCTCATCAAGTCTGATTATTTGCTTCCCTGGAAAACGCCAATGCCTCAGTGTTGGAGAGGACTTTTTCGAGGAAAATTCGACGCTGATAGGCCATTGTGCATGGGATCGTAAGTATCCATTAACCTAGGACCTAATTTCTTCACTTAGACCCCACCCCACCCCCCTAACTCCCCGAGAACCGATGATTACCCTCTCGCAAATTGTTAAGTACTACAGGAGCCGGGACCCTTGACGAAGGTCGATGGAGCGCGAGCGGGATCGAAGGGAAGGAAGGATGGGGGAGGAGAGAGAGAGAGAGGAGAGAGAGGGGTGGCCGGAGGGAGGGGCGGAAAGGCGGCGAGGGGGGGTTGGGTTGGGGTGAGTGAAGGGGAGGAGGAGCAGGGGCGGGGATGACGGCCACAGGGAAGTGGGAGAGTGGTCGGCAGGGGGGGGGAGGCAAGAAGAGGCGTCCCAAGGTGGAGTGAGTAGTGCACGGTCACTGTGACCTGGAATGCTTCAGCACGGTGTGTGTCCCCCGTCGACCAGCGGATCGATGCTGGGGGGAGCGGTGGAAATAGGGGGTGGGTGGGAGGGTTCTCTCACCGAAAAACCAGCGAGAGAGGAGGAGGATTAGCCGAGGATCCGCTTGGCCCCTTGACCCCTCCTTCCGCGCCCCCACCCTCTCAACACCGCCCCCTTCCCTCATCTGGCATTACTCTCCCCCTCCGCCCGGCACCGCAGCATTACGAGCGGAAAGCGGAAAATAACACAAGTACACGCTACGTGCTTCGTGGGAGGGCTTGCGGAATGGGCTTATACAGTGTTTTTCCCGGGCTCGGTCAGAGAGTGAGCCTCAGCGCGCCGCGCGAGATAGCGAGTATCCATCCTCTCCGCCCCGCCCCCTCTCCTTCCCCGCCGGCCATTACTGCTGCCTTCCCCCCAGGCCTCCGCGCCTCCGACCGCAGTACTGTGTTGGTATCTTCTCCCTCTTCCGGCTCCTGACTTCTCAGAATCCAAGGGCGAAACACCGTCCGGCCGCGAAGGACCTCTCAAATGACGCAGCGGAGATGTGGGAGTGGTAACTCGCCACAAAACGTAGAGTGCAGCTTACGGCCATGAACCCTTGGCAAACGGAGAACAATATATAATACCTTCATGAAACTGTGCAACTGAGCAGTAGTCAAAGCAAAAAGTATGCCTGAACAAAAACAAAGAAATCGAGTCGCTTCGATTGATTGTTGATGCTCGGACTTTTGGGGACGCGTCGACATTTGCTAACCACGTCTTCACGAAATATTTCGCCATCGTTCAATTTACGACGAGATGAAAGCATGGGAAATCACTCGCAAAATTAATAACGGCCGGAATAAACATTCATGGAATCCGTGCGGCATATTTACAGTTAGAGACGATAAGAGATCAAATGCGATGGTCGTTGGCATTGGTGGACGAATGACAACACGGAGACAAGAAAATGCTGAAAACGATGAATCACTACTATTTTTGGCCGCGTGGAGAAATATTTTTAAAATTATCAGGAGTTTTATCTAGACAAAAAGTGAAACATAAACACACTTTAAGTGACAGATAAAGCGCAAAAGATGTTCCGCGTGGAAAAGTTCTGAAAGGATTCATTAACCACAGAAATCGATGACGGGCAATTTAATTGATTTTAAAAGTCATTGGTTTTCATATTCGCCGCGGCCATTACCGGCATTTTGAGACCGGTGGCAAGTCTTTCACTGCATTAGGTCGTGTGTCTCTATCTCAGTTATTGCGATGACTCAGACATTGATGAAAAATAGTTGCAAAAAGAAAACAAATGGCTTTAAATGATAGAAATGAGGCAATAAAAACCGATTACTGTGGCCTTTGAAGCGTTCATTACGCTGAGGTATAATGAATGATCCACCGCAAACAGCCACAGCACACTCATAAACCCAATTCCCAACCGGTTCACTTGAAGACAATTTCCGTCTGCTAGCTGGGAACAGTGGGGAAATTTTTGCGGAGCTTCACGTCGCTGCCATGAGATCTTCCTCTCCTGAAGACCACGTTTCCCGTCTTTTACCCGCTTGGATCTCGGAGGGATTTTGATTGTGGCCCCGGGCCAAGGAATCTCGGTTCGGCGTCGAGTGAGCACAAGCAGATAGGGAGTCTTTTTTCTTTCCGCGGCGACATCACGACGGATATTGGGCGGCGGGTTTAGGAGTAGCGTGTGACGACAGCGGAGGAGGGTGCGATCTGCCAGGAGGGATTTGTTTTCCTTGTAAGAAATATTGGTTATCAGATCCTCTTCCTAGTCTTTTTTAAGGGTTTAGCGGATGAATAATGGAGGATGGGTGGAGGGGCTGAATCTCGTACCCATCCTCCATGTATTTTTTTTTTGGTTTTCATTCATCCTCCTCTCATCAATTAATATCAAACCTTTTACGCTGAAAAAGTGATTGACGGCTCTGTCAGTTCACGCAAGTCCAGTACAAAATCACCTCCTTTTGTGTTGTGCTACAGTTAGAAGAGCAGGTAAATCTTCATGAAGACAATTTCTTACTAGAAGTAGACGTTTTCATTCTAATCTCTTGGACGAGATTTCAAGTTATTCGATAAGGAACAACGAATATGGTTCTCATCTACTTTCCCGCATCTCTCTCTCGTTCTTCACATGTAACAAACACAAAAATTCTCTGGCGAAACAATTGAAGGAAATTTGTGTTGAAACCTACCAACGTCAGATATCATATATAAACGAGATTTATGATATTTAAACTTCGTGTTGATAATTAAAGTAGTTCATAATAACCAAAATGAGTCATCAGTAACACTCTCTATACGATATACCCCTATATGAAAAATTAATAAGCATAAGATTACTTATGACCTTATGGGTGAAACACTGGATGCTTGGTAACGCTGTGTAATTGTCGTGGAGGCATAACCCCTGCTCACGGTATATGACTTTGGAAAATCCAATCAATTGCCCAAGAATGGGCCATACGAGTAGTCCATGGGAATAATTATAAATAACAAATATATATATATATATATATATATAATAGCATTACAGAAAGATAAAGGCTGAGTTAAATGTTAAAATAGGAGGGCAGAAACTAGACTAGACTAGGTGGAAGAGTCTACGTATCCCGGGAGTGTTTTGGCCGATAATGGTGCAAGTAGTAGAGGCATAAGGAGAAGAATTACGTTAGGCAAAGAAGATTTCACAAGAAGGAGAGAAAAAGAAAAGACTCATTTAAATTTTGATACGAGGCATAGTTATGTACGGCGCGGAAACTTTGGTCAATGACGCAGGATGATAGGCGTAGATTGGAGGCTTTTGGAATGTGAGTGTGGAGAAGGGTGGAGAAGATTAAGTGGGCAGAAAGGAAAACAAATGAGGAAGTGCAAGGTATGATTGGGGGGGGGAGTTGTTGGAAAGAATCATAAGGAGACTGGGAAAATGGATGCAAAGCGTTTCGATTGGCAATAGGATATTGAAGACTGATAGAGGGGAGAATTCTAAGCAAAGGAGTCAGGGGCAGGACTGGAACATGGATGTTAGATGGAATGAAGGGAGGTAGGAAGTATATGGAGTTGAAGAGGGGGTCGTTGTGGAGTAGGATGTTGAGTTGTGTTTTGTTAGGAAAGACAAAAGAATTGTTTGGTAACCTGTGACCATTCAAAATCTACTTTAACCGGTAGATGCCCTACATGTAATAATAATATTACCTTGGGTAATCTACCGGTTAAGGTAAGTTATGGATGGACACAAGCTGCCAAATGACACAGCGACAGTTCTTTGCCATATTATATACATATTGTATATATATATATATATATATATATGAGGGTGGTCTGAAAAGTTTCAGACCTAACAAAGATACAAGACATTTTTTCTGAAATTTTTTAGGCCGGAAACTTTTCAGATCACCCATGTATATATGTATTTATATTTATATATATACACGTATATATATACACATAGAAATATATATATATATATATATATATATATATATATATATATATATGTGGGGTAGCGGTAGTCCAGTGGGTAGAGCGTTGAGGTAGTTCGATTCCTGGGCAAGGCACTCTGGGCACCTGCAGCTCCACTAAAGTGATTTTTTCGGGTACCAGGTCTTCCTGGGAAACCATAACCGGTCCAGGGAAAGGAACTGGCCCCCCTACCCTGATGTGTGCATTTTCACACGCCGTATAGGGCTTAGTACTGGGTGATCTCTACCATCACCTACTAAACCGACCTTCGGGTTGATTACTGTGCTTATGGTATATATATATATATATATATATATATATATATATATATATATATATAATGTGCTCGCATATTAAGTTAGCACTGGTGGACAAAGACAAAAACCCAGAAGCACACAAAAAAACCAAAGAAACTCACTCGGTTTCGAATTTTCGGGGGTCCAAGCCACCTTTCTCAAGGTAGAGCAGGGCAAAACTCTGTCCTCTTTGCCCACTAGTACTAACTTCATATACATTATTATTCATGTCCGTGAGACTTTTACAAAAATGTTGCATATATATATATATATATATATATATATATATATATTACGGATAATAATATCCAGGACATATAAGTGTCGTGATGGTCATGGGAAAAAAAATTATTTGAAGAAAGCGGTAGTTGAAAGAGTAGCATCAGGACTGCCATTGACACAGTTTCAGGAGGATGAAAAGCATAGAAAGCACTCGCGCTGGAGAAAAAAGTGTCAACATGAAATAAATCCAATTCAGTGAAGCAGCACTCACAGGAATGCTTCCCTACGCTTGACGACCTCCATTCTAAAAATTAGCCTATCCTTCTGCATCGATGACAACCTAAGGGGCAATTTGTTGGGTATAAGAACGACGAATAACCTACTTTCCCCACAAATAGCACCGAAACACTTACTACAGTTACGGCAAAAAAGCAGAAAATCAATAATATGATTTCGAGCGGCGTTCCCTCCCCGATCCTCTCCCGCTTCGGCCTCCAGATATTCATCAATACTGTCACTGAGGTATTTGTCAATCTGCGAGAAATATGAGGCATGAAGAAGCGACGTAAAAATGACGCGACCAGTGAAAACCTAGGCAAAGGAAATTAGCTTTTTGCTATGGAAAGGAGAAACAGAGATTTCGCGAAAAGTTACTCTGTGGTCACTAAAAAGTTCCCTCCCCTCTCCAAAGGAAATAATTCCTTGGTCGAATTGGGTAAAGCGCTCTGAGTCCGCAAAGAGGTCGATGTCCAGGTATCGGAGAACGAAAAGCGACGGTGGGCAGTGGTCGTCGGTCGGGTTAAGTAATGTGGGCGGGGAGAAAGGGAGGAGGATGAAGGGGTCGGGTAGGAAGAAAGGGCATTATCTTTCGGGAAAAGCGGATGCAGGAGGAGGGTGTTGTGTTCTCCCAGAAACCGAGCCGTTTCGATAAAAGGAGCTTCGATGGAGGATGAGGAAAAGGGGCCGATGGAAGGAAGAAGGAGCGAGGGAGAGAGGAGCCCAGCTGAGATGCCACAATAGAAGTCGGCAGATATTCTGAAAGAGGGCGAAATAAGAAACTTCATTTTTTATCTCCTCCGTCCTATCTTCTCCAATTGAGGGTTCTCCTATACTGAGGAAGTCTTTAGGAAATATACAATGGAATTGGTTTCTATTCAATGTCTCTGATATAGTACGCTGAAGTATAGATTTTTTGCTTATTGGTACTCAAC
The DNA here is from genome assembly GCF_022747635.1 of Hetaerina americana. Lineage (NCBI taxonomy): Eukaryota > Metazoa > Arthropoda > Insecta > Odonata > Calopterygidae > Hetaerina > Hetaerina americana. Next base: position 95,384,688 of record NW_027286874.1, read on the forward strand.
CAAAGGAATGGAATGTTCCTCCATCGAACCTATTTTTGCGTTCTGGCGAGGTAATTTCTTCTTCGATTTCGTTGAAAAATAATTTTTTTATGAATATGGTCACAAAAATGTATTGCGTCGTAAAATTAAATGTAGGCATGAAAAGATTTATGTTAGAGGTATATTAATCTACCACCAATTTTAGTAATGAGAAAAATATTGAGCGTCCGCTGCGGAGATGAAACTACATACGTATTAGCTTTTATTTATAAAAGTAAAAATTTGTCTGCTAGTAACAATCTAGAATGGACGAAGGTTGAAGAAAATCTGATTAGTCGAGAAAAAAGGGAAAAAAATAAAATTCAGGATCAAAATATAATACGTCATTCCTAAACCGTATTGTATATACTTGTAAAAAAGCTCAAAAATGTATTTTTGACCTTCATGCAAGAATAAAGACGTAAACAAAGATATTTCTTGGGATTTCAGCGCATACCTTCATCGAGTATCGATTTGCGAATATCTGTGGAAGATATGACGCATAAGATTTTGCTTTCGAGATATTCTTGCGTAATGTTACATGCAATGCTATTCAGTTAGTCCATGCATATTATCTAATGCGACGCCTTATTTGATGGCTACCGGGGATCATTCCATATTTTTAGAAGCAGTTTTCGTTTCATTATGATATTATTGCTTAACTTTCATCTTCTTAAATACAACATAATTAATTTCAACACACTGTATTCCGAACCCCGTGCTTATACTTATCCATTAAAATTACAGGCGAGCTGTTTTTCTAAACACATACAAACGAACGAAAAAATTAATTAAATATAAAAACCGAATACCCAAAAGGCTACGAAAAGTGGAATTCAGAAGTATTTATCACAGTTACATTCTCACACAAACGTATCCGATGTCTCAATGTTGTACATCGGACAACATTAAAATTATGAAGACAAACTGTCACATTCCTGGCCAAATATTTTATAAAAATTTTCCTGATATAAAAAGAAAATTAATGACATTAATTAATTAATGACAAGGTGAAGATAAATTGTATCCAATATATCAAATTTAATAAATTAAAATTTATTTTGATTTACTGATAATATGTACCATTCAACTCTATACTACGCATATGCATATTGATTCAACGCGAAAATACCAATTCTGTCCTGATAGCATACAAATGTTGTTAAAGGCCTTAGATGTTTCTAAAACACTGAATATTGTTTGCAGGGTAATGGAAGTGCGTCAGAATAGTAATTTCGGAACATTACAAGCGAGATGTTTATCTTCGGAAAGGCTTCAGGAGCGATGTTCCCAATGGTATTTAGGGCTCACCATACTAAGTCTGATTACATATAACATGAGAGTTTTCTCATTAAAGATAGAAGTTTTAAATAATTTGACCGACTGACAGAAAACATTTCACTTTGCGACTCTGCCTGACGCTGTGGAAGAGATGCACGACCATATAAAAGTTCTTCCCCATTCCTTTCTTATTTTTGGAAAAAAAATCCCTTAGGAATTTAAGGCATACATTTTTCATTGGGGCATAATGAAATTCAATTAAATTTAGGTATAATCCATGAATGAAAGTGCTATATTTTAGGCGACGAAACCATTTATTATAAATAATAAAAAGAAATATACCTCATGGAAGCGTTTACGATTCACTTTCTTTTGAAGTACGTATCGCGTAACACCTTCTTCGCCCGGAAATCACGTTCTTCTCCAACCGAGATTTCTCAGAATATTCACTTCCCCTTCCTTATCGCTTTGCCGCTTGGCTGATTTGCCTGGAACAATAATTAAAGCCCACTGTACCGCAAGCTGTAAAGAAGGTTTCCTTAAACGTCGCGGTAACGGTAGGTATCATGGACGACCTACCGAAAACGTGACACATAACAAATTCAGCAGGAGTGCATAAATGCAAAGTGGGCTCGGCTGAATTTCAAATTAAACATACGCAATAAATTAACCCCGACTGTTTTCACTTTCCTCGTGGAATCCAGTTTCGAATATGGGTGATCGAATCATTCCTTCATAAACCTTATCTCATCTCATCACCAAGATTTCCAAGACCCTCGAAAACAACATTAGTAATTAGGCTCTGCATTATATCAGGAAATCCTCCCACATAAATTCACCGAAAAGCTCTTTCCGCCAAGCCTCATGGTATATCTCCCTTAAAGACTTCGAGCAAAGATTCTGAGTGAGAGTTTGACGCCTATGAAACGGGTGCAGGTAGCGTCATTTGGTGTGTAAGTATCGAGCGGACTGAATGCTTATTTTTAATGAAATTATATTCCGCAATTGAAAACTTGGGGCAGCGCATATTTAAAATTAAGGATATGAAATCTCTAATGTTGATGATGAATTCATATTATAAGTAATGTCAAAATATAAATTTGTAAATCCATATGAAAAAATATACAAAAAACAACAATACCAATTTGAAAAAAATATTACAAAGTTACGCCTGAAGCCGTTAATTATGTAAATTCAAAACACATTCATGATAAGCTATACGTCCGCAATATTTCAATTCACGCGCCTGATAGTTACACTACTGCCGTCTCATGGAATAAATTATCAATTACCAATTTATTAAAAATAGCAAATATGATGATTGTGAGAAATGCTAAACCATCATTCCATTAGAATACTCCTCCAAATTATAGAAATATTTCACTATGACCCCCATTCGACAAAGAAATGCAAGTAGACGTGCGAGAAAGAAAAAAAACACTTCTATACCTAAGTAAATTTTTCACAAGTAAGAAAAAGTGAAATGATTTGGAGAATGCTCGAATATTTACAATAGTTAATAATGGTACAAGTACACCATAGACTTCTGTTACATAAATTAAACATAGCTCTGTAATTGTGTAAGGATGGCAGACTGAAAGCCCAACTTAATCGGGAGCAGGTCAATAAAAGTGTTGAGGAAAATGACGGAAAAGTCGATTCCAGACTTTTCCAGATGGTGGGTTTGACTCCGAACAGGTAAAATACCTACCCCTTAATTTTTTTCTAAGAATGTTTTCTTGGAGAGCATTTATAGAATCTTCAAAGAAACCACCAAACAGCGATTAGAGAGTTCGACAAAAAATTGCTTGGATTGCGCACAAAAGACCTGTCGGTGTAGCTTTTAATTAAGTATCCAAAGGAATGCAGAGCCCAATACCTAACAATCCAATAAAAACTCGATACATACCTACGTACCTATTAGTATTAAGAAATAAATGCGACGTCTTCTAAAATTAACATCAAGCTGATAACCTTCGAGAAGTCGTTGAAATATACACTTTGGATTATTCCTATTAAGTGAATTAAATTTATTTTGTGTATTTTTAATACAATTTTAATATAGTTATGTTTCTATCCTTTGATAAAAATAACATTTTCCATCTGTTTTAGCATCTTCAAAAATATTTTTTTAAATAGCGCATTATTATTTTGCCAATCAAAATTTGCAGATTTATTCTCACCCAAAAATTCTGATTATATCCCAAAGTAGGCAGCATTATACCAGGTCACCCCAGAATACTTCGATTACCCTCTTCAGAAGACAGTTAGAGAAGCACAAGGACAAGTTAACACGTAACATTTTCGTCTCCAGTTTACATTCAACGGTTAATGAATGGATAGAGCTGGGTATCCCGTTAGGACCTACCACTAAGGCCGGCAGGACATGACATGTGAAAGTGACCATTACGCATGAATATACCTACTATGCACTAGAACATTTAATTCACAGACAAAAAAGCGACATCATTTACATCTATTAGCCTTAAAGTAATTAATTGGGAATGTGTACCATATTTTCGGTCGATTTCCATGATTGCTACGCTCCATTTCACTGAAAATGTTATGTGCACATTGGCTCGTTAAAACTTTCAGCGTGTCCGCTTCTCTGCATAAAATAAAGTGCCAGCGAAGCTTTTAATTTTCAATGTTCAGGAAAAGTCATCTCTCTCCGATGACGTTCAAAATTCAATATTTTTAATACTGCCGATCAAGAAATAAATTATTAAGCGTTATTAATTAATGCAACGGTGGTAACGTAATGACACGATTCTAAATTCTTAATCAGAACTGTAATTTATGAGGTTCAAAATGCCATTTGAAAATGTGCCCAATAAGTAATTTCTTAATTGACTAGTTAATGTCTTAAACCGAAGTTTTATTAACCGAATACTTCCTCATTTAATGGGATTCAATGTGCGCTTGGCATGAAGGAGGACTCGAAGGAAACTAATTTCACTAAACAGTTTCAAACAAGTAAGTGTATACTTTCGTGTTTCCAATGGAGGGAGATAATAAAATAATAATTTATTCCTCGAAAATTTTGGAACGCTTGAAGTAATTTTATACGCTGTTCCCCTTTCTTCCTCCATTAGAAATTGGACTGTAACGGAATATAGCCCCAATAAAACAATAAGCGTCCATCTTTCTCCAAAAGAATCGTTCCCATGGGATGTCTCGTCGATTTAATCGTCTTCCGTGCATTAGCGCGCGGTGGGAACGAAAGGAGTGCCAAGACTGCAATTGACTCCAGACAATATATCCCCTTCCTCCTCTGCGCGCCAAGGAAAGCGGGAGATAAGAGGATGTGGAGGGAATGCGGGGTAGGGGATCGTGCTTGGTAGGGATCTTGGTAATGTGGGTGCGGCGGGGGCGTAGAGGAGTAACGAGGAGGGGGAAGTGTGTCGTGACGGTGGGGGGAGGAAGGGTCGGGACGGAGAGCGAAGAGGAAAGACGAGGATGGCTGTAACCGGAGCCACGGTTGCCGGGTGGCCGACAACCGCCGTCCCTAGGAGAGAGGCCTCAGCTTCCCCCGTCTTCCCCTTCCCAATTTCCCCCTTCCACCCTCGGCACAAACTTCCGCTCATGATCACAGGGGAACCTAGAGCAAGGGTGGCCATACAAAACTCATTTGTTTACCGTATTTCTTGCCTTCACGAATACTCTTAACTGAATGTCGTACCCTACGTACAAATCGTTTCCCGTGTCGCACTGGCACCGTAATGTAGCGTTCCGCAATTCGCTGCCTCAATTTCGCTCCTCCATATCTGGGAGAGAAATCTTCCTTTTTCGGGTACACATCTAAGTTCAAGCTCGCTTGATACGCTTTCAAGCAGATGTGCATTCTGCATGCCTTGGATTTGGGTGCAATAAAAAGAGTAACAAATTTAGGCATTCACATAAATGAAACAGGAAAATGGCAGAATGGTTTCTTCAGGATAAAAACAGGGCCGTGACCAAATAAGGACAACGCTAAAGAATGCAAATATTCCAGAAGTTTCATTAATTATGTTAAATATACCGTTTGGATAATATCGACGAGGAATGAAAGTAAAATAGATGAAAACATCCAATAAAATGATTTCGGTATCACGAAAGATGTGAACGGGAGACGCAATTGTTTGCTTGAGAACTTAAGTAGGAAGATCCTGCATATGTGGAATGGAACGGGAAAAGGCTTTCGTTAAGATGCAATGGAGGATATAATAAACACAATTAAAAATAAAAGAACGAACCAGAGAAATCGAAGATTTATTAAGGAACTATATAAAAATCATAGTGTATGAATGAGGTAGGGAATGAAGAAACGATAGAAATTAGCACAGGGAAGTAAGACAAGGTGTGACGCATTTCCCATCAATATTCAATGTATTCAGCGATGAAACTGATGGAAAAAGTACTAGAACATGAGAAAGGAATACTTGGAGAGAAATAAGTGAAGATTAGAAAACATATAATCAAACGGTAATACCATGAAGAGGAGATCAGGTGCAGAAAATTAATAATAAAATAGTAAAGATTGGGAAAAGATTGTGGAGTTAAAATAAACATGAATAAAACAAAAGTATTGGAAGTAGCAAATTAATAAGGAACAGTACGACGATCATAGTCAAAGAAAAGATAGAAAAACTACCATTCTTTAAATACCTAGGGAGTATGAACTCACGGAACGGAAGCTGAAAAGGGGAGATAAGAAGTCAGATCGCACAAGGCGCAGTAATTCGTAATTACTTTGCGCCTAAAAAAGCGAATATTCTAAATAATTTTGTTTCAAAGTGTCTACATTCACGAAACAAACAAACCCGTTCGTGCCAATGGGAAAGATGGATGCCATTATAATTACGCGCAAAGGGATAACGCAAAAACTCCTCCACATTAAACAAAACAAACAAAACCCTCGGGCCAAACGATATTCCCGACGGAGTTGCAATTCGAAAGAGTTCCTGCCCAAATCTGCGGCATGATAAGCATAAAAAATCAACTAATTGATTTTGGAAGGCGTAGTTCCTCTAGGCTAAAAAATAGCTAACGTCGCACCCATCTTTAAAAGTGGAAATAAACAAGGTCACAATAAATTGCCGCCCACTATTCTTAGCCTCTCTCCCCTGTATAATCATAGATTATATCAATTTTGGCAACGTCAAGGTATTCCTCAACACTCACAACCGTATATTCGGCATCATGAGAAGCGCAGCAGGGACCTTTGATTCACGATACCCTGCAAACGGGGAAAAGGAGCAAACAAGTATTTGCGAATAACTTGGATTTTACAAAGGTCTTTGATGAAGTCCCATACGCCAAATCGATACACAATTTGCGAGTGTAAACTGGATTCAGGACTTCCTTACTAACCGCTCACAAAGTAACAGATCGCTCAAGCCATAATAATTTACAAGCAACATACGGCGTACTTCAGGGTAACGTCATAGGTTCCTTTGATCTTTCTTATTTACATTAATGATATCACCTCAAAAATAAAAATTAACATAAGACTGTTACACTACACTGTAATATGCAGGGAAATAGCGAACGATACAGATAACAACTACTAAACTAACTGCTAAACAAAGACAAATAAAATTCAAGCATAGTTTACAAAATGGGATTTTTTATTAAATAATAAAAAATATACGGCTTTAAACTGGTTCAAAACTAAAAATTACTAGCAGAAGCAACCATATAATGCATTCGGATGAGTTTGGGTGAATGTGGCAGACCACAAAAAATGCTGTCTCCCCATCGCATCAAATCTGACATGGGGAAACCAGGTACGCACTCTTTGCGGAGGTGTGCTAAAGAAGCTGGAATTCATCAACAGAAGACGCAGGGATAAAAAGGAAAGAAGACGTGCTATTTTTATTTGGTAAGACTCCATATAGAGTATGCGGCGAACATAGGGGATCCATTTAAAAAAGAATTGAATGCAGAATTGAACGAGTTACAGATAAGGGCCGCTAGATTCGCAAAATATATCGTACAGAAGCTCAAAAGCGACACAAATTTACTAAAAGAACTCGAATGGAAACCATTAGATATGCGAATACTCAGAGCTAGATTAAAACTCTTTCTAAGAAACGCATCGTGTGGTTTTACATCCAACGAAGAAGATATGAGTCAGCCACTCATTTACATAAGCAAGACGGACAATTGTCACAAAATAAGGAAGTCTGTCGAACGGATAGATTAAAGCATTCCTATTCTTCCGAGCACCGTTCGTAACAACAACACAAGAAGAAACTAAGAAAGAAATGGGGAAGCGCTGATGGAAATATTTGGGAACATACAGGGTTCGTCCGGAAAATAAGTGTACTGATTTTTTCCCGCCGCTCCAGACGCGCCCAGCACCGCTCTGACGGGCTGCGATTGGAGGGGGGTATGTTGGCAAGCGACGCTGAAAAAGGCAGTCGGCTCTGAGCTGTGGTGTAGTGAGGAGCTCTGTTAACGCGAACCTCCACGCTCGACCCACGTCGCGGAACGCGATGCCGAAGTTTTTGGAGCAGCGTTATTCCATCAAATTTGCGGTAAAGCTTGGGAAATCGTCTACCGAAACTGTCGCTATGATTAACCAGGCTTACGGGGAGTCAGCCATGTCCAGAAACATGATCTTTCGGTGGCACAAGATGTTCGTGGAGGGCAGAGAAGAGGTCGACGACGAACCACGGCCTGGACGCCCATCAACGACACTCACCGACGAAAATGTGCGAAAAGTTCGCGATGTACTGAACTCTGATCGTCGTCTTAGTGTTCGGATGATAGCAGAGCAGTGTAATGTGCCAAAAACAATAGTGCACGAGATTATTAGGGAGCAATTACAGATGCGAAAAATTTGTGCAAAGTTGGTGCCGAAAGTGCTCAGTGATGATCAAAGACTCAATCGTTTGGAAATCGCGACACAACTTGCGGATCACTGCAAAAATGATCCACATTTTTTAGAGAACGTTGTTTCGGGTGACGAGACGTGGATCTTTGAGTACGATCCGGAGTCGAAGAGACAAAGTGCGGAGTGGCACACCCCATCATCACCCCGTTAAAAGAAGGCTCGCCTGTACAATTTACATTTCCCCTCGGCTCACTTCATGGCTGGCGTCCTAAAAACACCCTCCGCGTGCCTTTGGACCGGGTGGCGGGGTGTCGGGTAAATATATTTGTGGATGTAATGCATTTGTGAATTGTCCATCCTGCGTGAATAGAATATTACCTGGTAGTTAGTGAATGCGTTTCATGCGAGCCCGCCCTTATCAATGGGTTTTCTTATTTGTCTCCTTAGTGTAGTCAGGGGAGTCATTACTAAAAGTATAATGTTCGTAATGTACGTAACGGATGTTGTGTGTCCCATAGCTTCCCTTCCATTTGCCCTTTAGATGGATCGCGGGGCGTCATGCGTAGTCGGAAGTAGATTATTAGAAGTAAAATGGGTGGTGACATAGAACCGCGTATCACACGTCCTAGCGACGGATTGCGTGAATATTAGTGCATAGATACACGAGGTGGGTCCGAAGGCTATCCGACCTGCGTTCATATCTCCGAATTGGTGATATTCTTCGTCATCCGGGCCGTGGCATCCTTCGAAGTAGTCCCCATTTGATTGAACAACACGCTCCCAGCGGTGCTTCCGCATCTTAAAGCAGTCCTCGAACGCAGATTTTGCAATGGCATTCAGCTCGCGCGTCGCATTACTCTATGTCGTCGAACCGCTTTCCTTTGAGCGCCATTTTCAATTTGGGAACATCCAAAAGTCGCAGAAAGCTATGTCGGGACTTAACGGAATCTCGCGAAGTTATATAATAATCTTGTATTTCGCCAAAAATTGCTGCACAAGGTTCGATGAATGCGCTGGCGCGTTATCGTGGTGAAGAAGACAGTCACCGCTTGATTAGAGACGCGGTCGTTTTCTTCTCAGAGCATCTAGCAATGTTTTCAGAACTTCAACGTAATATTCTTTGTTGATCGTCTGACCTCTTAGAGCAAATTTTTAGTGCACAAAACCCTCACAATAAAAAAATAATGGAAAAAATGCAGGTCGGATACCTTTCGGACACATCTCGTAGATGTAGCAGGTAAAACAGCTTATGGTTAATTGAAACAACTTCTAACGAACAAAGAATTTGGCATAAACCGGAGGAAAACATTTGCTTAATGTTTTATCGGGAACGTTTTCATTTATCGGAAACACGGAGGATCCGAGAGAAGAAATACATAGCTTTGAAGTGTGACGAAAAATGAAAAGATTACATGGACGGAAAAGGTAAAAAATGAGGTGCTGTAGAGAATATACGAAAGACATGTTATATGAGATATAAAGAAAAGGAAATAACTTTGAGTTGGTGTATTTTAAGAATGAAGAGTCTGCAGAAAATAATAATAGAAGGAAATGTTTAGAAAAGTAGAAGAAGATATAATTAGATGAAGGATCCATGAATGGGGAGGAATTTACAAACAGTTAAGGGGAGGAGCACTGGAACGCAAAACATGGAGACAACAGTTGTGGTATAACCTGGCCTTCGGACAGATTCACTAATGATGATGATGAATTCGTATTTCGAGGTACTCATTAATTTAAATGTTGGTGGCGCAAGATGAACGCTGCTTTCATTATTTGGAAGTGCTACATTTTGAATCCAAAAGGCTAAAGAATTCTCTAATTTCTTCTCCGTCCAGGAAATACATTCGCAAATCCCATAAGGTCCTGAGTCAGGTAAAGGAGAGCACCTTTTTGGAATTTGAGATGTCTTTTTCAAATTCGAAGTTGAAAGGGAATTTTCATATGAATACTGACTCGAAGAAAAATTTCATATAAATGCTGACCCTTAATATTATTTTTTTCCACAGTTGAAACGAGGAAAGAATTCTGGCTTGAAAAAAAATTATTTGCACTATAATACCGTATTATGGAAAGAAATTGAGAATCATAATTTTTGCCAAATTGTTTTGTGCCTGTAATTTTACAGGGTAATCTAACCGTAGCCTAGAGAGAGCACGCAAGAGAGGGAAATTGGGAGGGGAATGAGTGGTATCTGAACGATGTCAATGTGGGAGAGGGGGGAGTCAAAGGGAAGGGGCCAAGTTCCTAACGCCGTGTCAATGCAACCACGCGCCGCCCATGAAAACGAATAGGACCCCTTGCACCTACGGAGAGATTCTTCCCCCTCCACCCCACGCCCTCTTCCTTCCCCCTCCAATCCCTTCGCCGTCTACGCCGCCGACCCTTCCGCCGCTCCCATTCCCATCCCCCGCCTTCCCTCACCCATTCCTTTCTCACCATTCACAAAAGACCCGGTGTCGAATTCAACCCTTCTCCGACCACCCTTCGTATCCTTCCTCCTCGCGGACCACACTCGGGGGGAGCTGGGAATAAAAAACAAACAATCCCATTCGGCGCCGCCGCGTTCCGTCTTCATGGGGGCGACTCGCCGGGGAGCTGGTTCTTGCCCTTCGCAACAAAACGGGAGGAGGGATAGGGGGGGGGGAGAACGAAGCGTATGCCAGGATGGTGGTAGAGGGGTTGTGGGAGACGCGTGACGACGGAGGAAGGACGCACGTCGTCACTTCCGGCCGAAACTGCGAGCGGATGACGGGCGTGGGCTCGAAGGGGGTTGGGGGGGTTTGAGACTCCTCCCACCTTGGCCGCAACCCTCGATGCAGAACGACTTACATCCACATGTGCATAACCTTACACGGCGCGCGCGACCGCAGACTGAGGGATCCCCTCGCCCGAGGGCAAGGGGAAGGATAATGGAAGGGGGAAGAGGTTGTCGGGGGGTTCGCAGGGAGGAAGTCCTACGTCGGAAGGATGGAAGGGGTCTGCCGGCTTCCGAGCCTCGTGCTCCTCCCAGCCAGCGATCCTTCCCTCGTGGCCCCCTGCACGAGGCCTGGCGCCGGGAGTGATCTGAAACTTACACACAGCTGGGATATGGAGCTGTGAAAGGGAGAGAGGGCAGGAATGCAGCGGCGAGTCTCGACACGAACCTCCGTGTCCACCAATTGAAACGCGGTTGAGGGACTCCCATCTTTGACGTTTCATGTCGTCGACGCATAAAAAAAATTATTTATTAATGAACCTATTGTGAATGCGTCTAAAATGAATATTTTTACCTACTGGTGCAGTAAATACCACCCCATGCCATTTGCTTCGACCCCCCGCGTGTTTATTGAAGTAAGGGGCTCGAAATGACAGATTTTTTGGAAATTTCTATTTATCGACTACTTGAACAATTTACCCACTCTAAATACTACATTGCACCAATACTTAAGTTTATATATGTGAGAATAAGTACTCGTTAACCATAGTGATAAATGATATTTGAAATTAAGGGGCATAAGAATTCTGAAGGCCACCTGCCTTGTTTGCGTTTCTACAAATTCTCCATCGTCAAAAATGAATGTATAAATCAACAAGCTTTTGGAAATAACGAATTTCTATTTGGGTTTTGCTACATACAAATATTTATATTATCAAGTGTGGAAGAATTGCAAAATCATTGAATGTGTTCCATCCCATTCGCATGCCGCTTGGGAGCCCTTCAGTGAATTATTTTGTTAAATTAACAATATTTTCCAATAGATGTTAACTAAGTATGAAATTCTTGGTCGATCGCACAATTGTGGATAATCGTGCAAATTCATTCCTGATGTTTGAAGATATCATCAGATAAACTGGAAAATCCTCATGCGTAATTTTCTACATGGTTTAGTTTCAATCTGAGTCCGCGACGCTTAAAACCGTGAAGAATACACACATTCCAGCATAAACTAGGAGAAGTAATATAGTAATGTGCGTAAAACCTATTATACTGAATTTCACTTGAAATGACGACGAAACTGGTTTTGCTTCATGCTGCTTACCTGACAGTGATTAAGCTAGCCATTTTACTATTACCTCCTTCGGCCTGAACTTTCCAGTTCGTATCACTCACGAGAGCAGCAATCTTAGTGGGTACTTGGAGGGGTGGTGGGCGGCAGTGCGAGCGGACGGTGGTGGGGAGAGGAGGCGGCTCTCATCCCCCGCATCACATTCACCCTTTGGCTGCGTGCCCGCCTGCCTGTTAGATGTGGAACTGAGTACAAGGAGGGGCGGGGTGGCGGTAATTCGGAGGCCGGAGGTGGGCATGGCATAAAAACCCATGTCGGTCTCGTATTCGTGCGCCGGGGAGGGTGGGGAGTCGGCGAGCGAAAAAAAAGCGATCAATCGCAAAAGGGCACAGATGGCGAGCACGAATGCCGCTCCGTTAATGTTCCTGCGAGCAGGATTTTTTTCGACTCGTCTCGGGATCAGACTTCACGCGCCAACGACCCCGGGCACACAGGAGAAGGGAAAGAGGAAAGGGGGGGGGGGGTAGGGATAGGGGTTTTGAGGTAACGCAATGGGGAAGGGGATGGGGGAAATGGGGGTCTGTGATGATAATGGAGAGAGAGGGTGCGGGAAGGGATGTTGGTGCGGCCGCGACGGAGTGGGTGGGGTGGCGGTGCAGTGACGGGAGAGCGGGGGAGGAGGAGGCGGAATGAAGAGAACGGTGGGTAAGGAGAGTGGGGGCGGACGGAAAGAGCCATGAGGGGGGGAGGGTGGGTTAAGAGGGAAAAGGGCGAGGAGGAGAGAGAGAGAGGGTCGCCGCCGCCCAAGGCGAATAATCTTCGAGTGCGTTCAAGCGATCTCATCGCAATATTGCGGGGATAACATCCAGCATGTTTTCTTAAAATAAATTTTCCAACCCACGACAATATCCCAGCGTTTCATGAGAAAAACAAATTATTAATTCAAAAAAATTAAATGCATAATTCTTCTCGTTTTCCGGGTTTCTTGTCAGGCAGTGGGGGAAAGGGGATTTTCACTGAGGGCACCGGAACACTACCGATCACTCCGGAGCGAGGTGAGAGAGAGGAGAGGAAGAGGAAAGGAAGCGGAAGAGGGAAAAGGGTAGGGGAGGGAGACGAGGGATGGAGGAGGACGGGTAATGATACAGGATGAGAGATGAGTGACGGACGGGATGGGAAGGAAAGTGGGCCTTTGCGTGAATACTTTGGGAGGAGTTGGCAAATTTCGGCAAGAGAAAGATTGAGGATTGAAATGTTGAAGAGGAAGGCAAAAGAGTGAGGCCGCTGGAATAAAAATCGAGGAGAGATTTTAGGAGGAAGGAAAGGGTGAGGGCAGTGGGACGAAAGAGAGAGAGGAGGCGAAAGTGGACTTCAAAGGAAACGCGGAGGGGGGAGGTGGAGGAGTGGAAGGGTGAAGGGAGGCGTAGAGGTTGTGAACAACGGAGCAGATGGGCGGAAGAGGGGAGAGAGAAGGAAAGGAAACGAGGGAGAGAGGACTGGAGGAGGAAATAATACTGTGTGTATTGCGAGTCAAGGGCAAATACAGTCCGTCAAGTATTTGCGTAGAGATTCAGGAGGGGAAGCGGAGCGGGAAATAATCTGGTATCATCGACCTTACTCGTTCATTGGGCTCCATTACACATACAGCCTCCATCTACATTTTCGGGAAAAAATTTAGAACTCCTTTTTTTTCTTTTATATTTTATCACGTCGTCATGTTTGTCCCGCAATAGGCGGACGGAGGTTAATCCTGACATTGACGAAAACGAAACGCAGTCATAAAGTGAGAACTAATGTGAGCACGACCCTATGTTTTTTTATACCATTATACTGTCATGTACACATGTGCACTGTCATGATAAAAGTGGCCATTTTCAGTGTAGTTACTCATTTTCTGTCCCGTTTTTTTAATCAAATTTTGATAACCGGACATATTTTACCCTATCTCATATTTTTTAAACTTGTACTTTGAAAGAAATAGACATTATATCTTACACTTTCATTATATCTTACATTTAGATTGATATGATATCCTTTTTCTGATATATAAATGCCCCTGGAATTGAAATGTTTGCCCCTGTCCATGTCTCCAAACAAATGAAAATCTTAACGTCCTCAATTTGCATTCTCTATGCCCTTATGCGAAAAAATGAATGTGAAATTGTTGAAATGTTTAGTGAAAGGTGTAGCCAAAATTGAAAATCTTGAAAAGTGAAAGACGAATTGAGTCAAATTGAAATTCTTCATATTTTGCTAGTAGTATTGAGGGATGATATTTAAAAAATACAAAATATTCATTTTTAAATAATTTTTATGGACAGTCAAACGACATTTATTAGCCATAACCGGGGAGGTAAAAGACAATACTTAGAACTTTGTACGTTCAGATGAGATATCATTTTCTAAGGTAATACCGTATCATTATATCCATTTATCATTTGTACAGATATTCCACTTAAGATAATCACTCTTATATTGAAGAGGTGTGAAATTCTTTTAAATTGAATGAGTCGCAATATTACCTATAACAAGATGTTTATTTTTGTGATTGCGGATGTCGTTAAAATGTTTTCATACGTTTGCAGCGCAAATTCTCCGTTGGGGAAAGTTTCCCTGAACAATCCACATCCCGTAACTTTTAACTGCGGTCTCGTCTTCAAATGTGAGAGTACCTCCTTGAATCAGGTTTGAATTCTATTGTTAGTTTTGGCGCCAGAACTCGCATGCTCTTAGAGAACGGCGTCAGTAGTCTTAGCGTCCAATTCGGCGGCGGATGTCACAATGCACTTGAAGTGCTCTCCACGGATCATACCGAAGGAGATCGGGTCGGGATTGAAAAATATCCCGACTACGCACCCTTCAGACCACCCCACCCCTACCATCCCCCGGGGGCAATGGGCTAGATGGGTCGGGATGGGGAGAGGGTGGACTCGGAGCGAGGCGGGTATAAGTTGGAGCACTTGGGGATCTGTAAGGGAGCCAAGGGGTTCAGGTTTGTGGCGCGGGGTGAACAGCATCGAAATGGTGGGGGAAGAGTAACACTGCAGGTTGAGGAAAAGGATGGAGAAGAGGATACATTGAGGAGCCAGCATTGGAAGTAAAAACAATAGGAAAAGAATACTTGGGCAGTATTAGCTCATGCCACACTCTCAACCTTCCTAATCATTCACTAAGGCTCGCTTGACTTTTGAAACATCACAAAGAGACGAATTTTCATAAGCACACAAAATCGATGCGGCCTAAAAGTATTAAAAAAATCTTCTAAAAGTATTAAATTTTAAGGTCGTGACAACTTTCAAAAGTAGTGTAATATGATGTAGACATCCGCCTCTCGATTGAATAAGTTTCAAGGGTTAAAGGGTAAAAATTAAGAAAGGGTAAAAAACTGAAAATATAAGTGCGACCTACTCAATTTTTCTCAGAAATACTTTAAGGCCAACTCAACGTTATGAGTTTGATGCGACTGGTTCCAAGTAGAAAAATACTACTCACTGTGAAATCTAAATAAGGAAATACATTAATTTTTGTCGCAAGTAACATTCCTGTTTATTTTCTCAACAACTGAAACGATAGTAAACTGACACGATTTCAATGTACCTTTTCAGATGTAAGCGAATATTATCAGAGAGAATATATGGAATGTGTGATAGTCCTATCTTAATTTGTTGGCGCGAATGCATTGTCCTGAGAACAATTACATGTATTACCTGATAATCAATACTCCGTTTCCATTTGACTTGGAGGAGACTTCAGATTACTGTTCTTATCTAGGTTTTTAAATGAATGGGACAAAGTTGCTCAATGAGAAATATATCAGATAAAAGTTACTGTTAAAGTTATCTTCTTGCCTGATACTTCGTGTATTACAGTAATATCCCGAAAATAATTCTTCCTTCGATTAGGTCGATTCTCTTTCTCTCTTTTTAATAAATTCGTTGTCACTTCTACTTGGCTTGATTTGTCAGCCGGCGTCTTCCTATGTACTTCTCTCAGTTCATAGGCTCTCACGCACCTGTCTGCGACTAATCTATGGAAAGTGTCCCAAAAATTGCGATGCCTATATCTTCTTACATTCATTATTGTGATGAGCTTTCTTTTTTCGATATTCGATGCATTAGTTTTTCGATCAGTCCATTGCTGGTTATTTTTCTCTCTCCAGTTTTATTTATTTCCATGATACTCTGACATTGTATTTTTCTCCAGGATTTTCGTGTTCTCAACGTACGAATCGATGTTTTACCCCACACATCTTCTCGTAACACCGGCAGCTCTCCTTGAACACTAGCCCGTGATCACTATTTATATCTGCAAGGTTATAACTCTTTTATGGCTAAACTTGGTTTCTTACACCTCCGTCCAACAAGAATGGATTTTATAACTGGTTTTTCAGCATTTCCCATTTGTATCCTCTGCGCCAATTTTACTCAAAGAATGTTTTCTACTAATTTATTCTCCTCGCCTCCGCAGAACTTCTCTAGCCTTTCTCCTCAGGCGTTCGTTTCCCCTGCCACAACTGCACTACGCTGCTTCCTTCCTTCCGGCAGATGGTTCTCGACCACGCCATTCCAGTCGCCCATTATGTCTCCTGTTCTCCTTTCCATTACTACATTGAGAACTTCTCCCATCCTTTCATGCAGTTCCTCCATTTGTTCTTCTGTTCAATTGAACCTCGGAATAAAAGGTTTCACTATACTATACTCCCGGCTCCTATTTTAACAAGCGCCTATGTGGAACCTAAGAGCAAAAAAAGAGCACCTATTGTGCGCTGCTCTCCTCCCCAAAATCCAAATTGGATGTCATCTATGAAATCTGTTCAGCCAAAAATATCTCTGAAGTGTATTATTATGAACAAATTCCAAGAGTGGGCCGTCAGGCTAATGATACGAATGTTTTCGCATTTATCTGATCTCTTCTTTTAGAGAATTATGCTTTTATGTAATTCCATCAATATTCTTCAGGGGCACGATGTCAAATAATTCGTCGTAGCTTAGTTGTAGTCTTCACTCCAATATTTTTAAATTACATTCGAAATAAACGGCCAAGAATTCAGACTTTTTGTCATTTGCACGGATCATTAACTTTCGCTACTTAATAAAGGACTGCCTTCATTATCCTCCTAAATATCGTTCGTATTCAACTATTTTTTTAATAGATCGTAGAGTTACCCCCAAAACTTTTTCCATATCTTTGTTTTATATTAATCTACAATGAATATTCTATCTTTCTTGCCCAGAATATTATTGCACACATCTTTCATCAAAGTGGTATCTACCTGTCTCTTATGCATCGTTATACTTCCAATGTACCAGACTTCATTTAACTTCTTCAAATAATTCTTTGTTCATATTTCCTTGTCGTATATTACCTTCTACTTTTTTGTTATCTTTAATACAGCTTTTACCCTTCTTCTATCTCAGGCTAATGTCTTTTCTTCTCCCTTTAAACATTTCCATTACTTTCTCAATGATTCAGAGCTTTCTCTAGACGCTTCCTTCTTACGACAGCTTACTTTGTGGGCTTACTTAGCTTAACTCAAGCTCCGTGGTTTTTCGTGGGCCGGCAAGACCTTTCTGAGAAAGCACAGGCGGCAGAGGCAAGGAGAACAACCCAACCCCCCACACCTTAGGGATTACGCGCAAGGTGAGCTGCAGTAAAGAGAAGCTATCCAACCAACATTCGCTCTGATTACAGCAGCTGCTCGGTTTTCTCCAGCAGTCCTCCAAACTGCTACTATTATAAGATTACTCCCCTCCGTTTGCATTTTTTATTTGTGCTAAACACTCATCTACTTTTTTAACTTCTAATTACGAAGTAGGGATGCCCACCTTTTACAATTAGATATTTCTGGGCTTAATTACTAATTTTTATCTACCGACTCAGTTCATTGTCCTGCCAGAAAATATTCCCACGCATACCACACTATCCCCACTCCCGCATTTCACTTCACGGATACAGCGTGCAAATCTCCATTAGCTGCCGCTTTAGAAGTATTCGGTATATTTCATTATACTTCTGTACTTCACTTTACAGTCTGCTACATTTCGAGAATAATCCAACGTCCTAGTTCTGATCCGTAATTAAAGCGCTCTAACAACTATGATTCCTCGAATTATTTTACATAAGACAGAAACACAGTAATTTCACAATTTGTATTAATTGAGGACCATGGTTTCACAACTGTGTGGCATCATCAGATGGTGATGATGCCAAACTGTCTGATGATGCAACCAAGTGGTGAAACCATGATAGTCAATAAATATTATTAGTGGTGTTGCTGTGTTTCTGTTATACTATGTTATTTGGAAAAATTGCACAGAGTAACAGCTAAAACAGTGTCAATTTCTCGAATTATGATATTTTACATGAGGTAATAAGAAATACAGTTTAAAATGTAAGAAGTTATCAGAAAACCTACATTATTGCATAGTTGTTATTATCTTGCTCATGTTGACCCATCCCCTCAAAACTGGATAAATATTTTTGCTATTTTCCATCCCCGGGAGAGTGAACTTTAGTGACTGCCCCCGAAAACGATTTTAATGAAATGGTTCCAAATGGACGAGCAATGAATTCGTTTGATAGATTCTTTAAGAATTCATAGGAGAACTAAAATAAGCAGAAGGCCTTTGGAGGAATATTTTCATGTTGAAATTAATAGTCATTATACGTACCAATGTGTGGAGCCATCGTACCATACACCGTATGTCTGTGAAGCCATCATCCCTAAAACATACTCGACCCCTTTCAAGTGCCCAAAGGGTTTGGGTATGAACTCCTAGTTAAATATATACGAAATTCAGCAAAACCTTAATTAAAAGTTAAAGTGAATCCTAATTTTCCGTGGCAGCCAAGGCAAATAAGTGAATTGGAGCGGGAGGAAGAGGCCGACCGAGCATTGTCACTAGCGGTCGGCAACATTGATCGCAATTGTAATTATCAGACAATCTGCCATATTTTTCTGAATGGTCGGTAGATCCTTTACATATATCCGACTAAGTTTCTGTCACTACTACCAGGAGTGATCGTAACAACATCAAGCCATCTTGTTTTTCGATATTCTATCTTAGACTCTTCCATTTGTGCTATATATCCATTTTCCGTAATAGCTCTTCAGAGATCTCTTTAAAATATTTAATAATTATATGTATAGTATTGATACCAGAGATCGGATTCAATTCGTCGCAAACCTGCCATCAATTTCATGGAATCGAATGAAATATGCTATGTGACATTTATTTAATGTAACTTAAAATATTTTTACCGATGATTAAACATACTTCTCCAATACATTCTTAGAATAACTATCAGATATTAGCTGCGTAGATTTATTAGAAAAGAACTCAGAAGCAATAAATCACTCATTAGGGTGAACTAATTAATTTCGATTAAGTTGATCAAGCATGGTATTATTTCATATTTGTTCACCGGAACATTCCTCTAATATGAGGTCTCTTAGGCTTTCTTAAGAACGTAATTAGTTCAGTAAAGGTTAAGGGTCTGAGTTAAAGACGGATATGGCATTTGGTATTAAACGCAGATAAACCCTTTAGTGGCTTCACTTGAAAATAATTTAATATCTCCGGCTAAAAAATGCGAGAAATTCATCTAATGTGAGCATGCACATAAAGGACAAAACAATCAAAAAAAATACAGAAAAAAATTAAAAAAAGGATGGAGATACATCCAGATAAATTTATTTCTATCAGTTATAAGAGAATGGAAATTATATGAAATGGAATTTATGTACTCCATGTAAGTTCAGAGATATTATACGACGTACTCTCTTATAATGGTAACCGTCATTGCGCTTATTTTTACATATTTCCGTTTTACGAGGTCGCTCAACTACTTAACCATTCTACCGAACATAGTTCGTTTTTCCTTTTGACTCACGCTGTTTAACGACCAAAACGGTTAGGGGTTTGCTTGGAGACGGTGGAAGAGAACAGTCGGCGGAAGACACCAGGCCGATCACAAGGGAAAGATTAGGGTGGCGGAAAGCGAGTGATGGAGAGAGCGTGGGTGAGGAGATACGAGAAGGGGAAGGAAAGTGAGGTGGAAAGGAAATATGGGAAGAAAGTAGTTGGGACCGGGGACAGGCAGGAGGAGTCGGGAGGACGAGTGTAGCAGAAAGCGTAGGTGGCGGAAGACGCGGGGCTAATAAAAGCGGGAAGATTGGGATTGGTTGGAAAAATGTTGATGGAGGGCGGTAGCCATGGGGAACGGGAGAGGAGGGAGGCGGAAAAGGAGGAACGGGAAAAGGGTTCCAGAGGACCCCCGGGGGGGATGGATGCGTGGAGGAAGAATGAGGTGGCGGAGGAGGGCGGCGGCGCGGGAAAAGGTGGCGGCGGGCGGGGCGGGGGAGGAAGATGAAAGGGAAAGGAGGCGGTGCGGGGAGGGAGGCGGATGGGGGCAGGAGGGATGGACCGTGGAGAGAGAGGGAGGGGAGGAGGGCCGTTCGATACTGCGATGCATCGAGTGCGATGCTATATCGCGCCTCCATGTACAACCCTCCAGCAACGGAGTAGAAAACGTCATTGCGACGTCATTTCTCGGACATTTTGGCCGCCCAAAATTCATTTTGCATCAACAATACTTTTACCCCACCCATTGCGGAAAGTTTGAGAGCGTCACCTAGATATTTCTCCCTTAGCAAAATAAAATAAAACCATTTGGGTCATTGCGTCGCGATGTAAATGCGATAGGAAATTATGAGATGCACCACGTTCCATTTCAAATGTTGACAAAACGACGCGAAAAGACACGAAGTTGAGGAGGATGCAGGTCGCATTTCTCGGGTCTCGTTGTCTTACGCTAGGAACCAGGGGTTCAAATCGATACGCCGTGCCACAAACGCGGCCGCAATCGAGATGGGAGGCGTCGGTGGGCGATGCAAAATGTGACGTTGTCAATTTGCGCTAGGTCCATACGCCGAGACCGTTGTGTGACGTTCAATTTTGCATCGCATTGCGATGCTCAAAACTCGAGCATCACACGGGGCTGCAAGGAAGAGGAGGATGTGGCGGGCGAGGGGTGCGGGGGGGGGCGGCGGGAGGGAGCGGCGACGCAACGAGTACACGCACCGTTGGCCCTCGATCGATCCCCCCGTGCCGCCCACACGGAGAGGGAGCACCGACCCCCCCCCCTGCCCCTCCCTCCTCCCCCCAACCCGCCAGCCTCCTCTTCTCCCCCTCGACCCCCGCCCCCTCTCCCAAGGACACTCCCGGCCTGTCTTTTGCCATTACGCTCCGTGCGGGGAGGCAGGCGGGGAGTGGGGGGGAAGGGGGGGGGAGGGGGGGGAGGGGGAGGGCGGGGGAGCGTTTAGGATGACGACGCGATAGTAGAGGTACCGCTGCGCAGTATTTGTTCAGATGGTAACAGTATTTCGTCCGTTCCCGAGCGAAGGGCCCGATGGAATTTATAAAACGCTCGTGGTCTGCTCGAGCAATCGGAAGCGAACGCTCTCCCAATCCCGACCTTCGATCGACCGTGCATGCCAGGGGCGGCGAACCTATGGCACGCGTGCCAAAATTGGCGAGCCAGAGCGACCCGCCGGCCAAGCCACGGAGGGAGGTATATTATCCAGTCGCGTGTTTCTCCTAAAAAAATAAGTGAAAAATACCAATAAAACCTTACAGGATTCTTTCGTGGATGACATTCCGTCCTTTTACGGATCAATGCACGATATGAGTTTGTTTTAACGGGAGCCACAACATTTTCGGAACTCAATGGCACGCGACTAATGCATTTCGGGTCACTGCTCCTTAACTAGTTCGTAATAACAAGGATGTTTTCCCTAATATTGTATTTTTTCGATATTCTCTTCACCAGGCGTGTTTAATGCTGGAAATATGGAATTTACATCATCCCTTACTTTCCAGAGGACATAAATCATTATCAGTATATAAATAAATCACTCAAAAAGGAATTGTATCCTACATTCGGTGCACACATCGTTAAGAGTATGAACTGAAACCACTTAAAGGTGGTGTACACGGATATGTTTACTCGAAGAAGTACATATATGCTTATTAAACCACGGCTAACAACCCAAAGGTTGGCCCGATTGTTGAGGAGAGAGATCACCCCTACAGAATTAGAGATTCGCTGTCCAGATTTGAAGTCGGGACTCCCCGGTCAACGGATGAATGTCATTCTACTCGTAGTGTTGTTGTAAGGTCTACCTATTGGCCGGTTGCATTTAAAGACGGAATGAATAAACAATGGATGCAAAAATAATGATTGGTGAAAAAAAATTCTATTGTTATTTGATTTGCCTGCCCAAAGAATAGTTTGTCGGGCAAACTCAAAGATCTCGAGTTTGAATCCCTGTTAAGTCTTTGTACTCTGGTGGTTTGGCCCCTGGGAAAGATGATTACGAGCCAAGTGTGAATCCCAGTGGGACACGGTCCACCAGAGGGGTGCAGGAAGTAAGAGGAAAGTTTCGACGGTCTATGATGCCTTGGTCAGCAAAAGAGGATTGCCCGGGAAGGAGCGCCCATGAGGGGGAAGAGGGTCACGAGTGAGGGAAGGATAGGTGGAACGGGGGACGGCAGGAAAGGAATGGTTGAACATCAGAGTGATACGACGATACGATGTCGGTCCAATATGCCTTTATTATTCATATGGGCGCCACATTCCCAGTTTTTACCTCAATGTTACTGGTGACTTGTTTCCATCACGATGACATGAAAGTAACAGTCAAAACTGTTACGCGGTTCAATTCCCTCTGAAATAACCCATTGCGGAGATAATATCCTGGGATATGACTCGGTGGTCACGTTTTTTTCTTTTTAATGGATTCTGTATGATTGTAGTCATTGGATCAAAATTCATTGGATAGCTATTTCGATAATCGAGCCTTTTTGATCCATCTCATGATCACAGTATACACCCGACTTGGTGGTATTCCCCTCAACATTCGTGCACACCTGAACGATATGCACCCTTTCAGTTGGGCAAAACGAAATTCACAAGATGATTTATCTTTGTAAACAGGAAAAAAACATATTTTTTAACTAAGTTAATAAGATGTTTTAGTGGCAGTTGATAAATCACGATGAAAACATTTATTTGATGCAGAATTCACCCTAAAGTGGCTAATATCGCATAAACCAATATTTTCTATATACAATTTTCCATTTATTGAAAAAGCCCAAGGCGCATGTTAAACTAAAATTTTTTTGTAGAGCTAACATGCCTAAACTCAAGTTATATTCCACTTTTACGAAATTTGTACAAATGTCTAAATTCTGTGTGAAAATGCACAAATACTAATCATTAAAAAAAGTTGTCACATTGGATAGGTATTCGACTGGATGGTAAAATGTACAGAAAGTGTGAGCAAAATCAATGATAGGTCCTAAAAACGCAATGATCATTCAAAGAACATTCGGTGATTGGAAACAAAAGAAATCGCTACTGTGATTGGTAAAATAATTTATAATTAGAAAATATATCAGATAAAAGAAAACCACGAGAGTGAAGATAAAACTGGGAGAACTGTTTTTCTTAGAAAATAATTGTAAGATAAATTACTTAAGTATATCGGCTTTACGTTATCAATAATTATAAAAATTCTCATCCCTCCATAGAATATTTTGCCACATTTTCAAGGTTTTTCAGCGTCTTTCGGGGCTTCCAGAGCTCTCATAGCAAAACAAAAGTCTCTATCAGGACCTGCTCGCGTGATCATAACACTAACACTAGCACACTAATGACTAATCGTAACTCATAAGTGGGTTAAATCACGTGGTTATTTTTCCTCTCAATACACATTTATGAATAAACTCTTATGAAACTGAATAAAAGGAAAACAGGGCGAAATGAATGTAAGCAGATGAGAAAAGAAAGTTTTCCTCAGAAGGTGAATTATTCATTTCAGATTCTTATTTTTTTTTAAGAAATCCCCAAGCCAAATTTCGCGTCTGGTTTGGGTTTTCTACCAAATTTTATTACTTTGAAATAACTTTCACCAACTTTGCTGAACTCGAGTCACTTGGAATTCGTTCAATAACATTTGACCTTCACAGAGACATGGCGGGAACGCCACTACACTCTTACTATCATCGATTTAGAACGTCCTGTTTCCCTGCATGTGGCACGCATGGATGGCAAAGCAAGTCACGAAAATATTGGTGCGCGCCGATATAACCGCAGTAATAACTTGAGTGAATAGAATAAATTTTTAAATACAATTTTATCCGAAAAGGCTTTTATTTGGACCGTTATTAAACTGCAAAACATAGCCTGCGAAAGAGCATAAGATCAGCATAATAAATATCCAAAATATTCTTATGAAAAAAATATTTAAAATTATTATGACACGATAAACTGGTAAGAGGAATCATCAATTAAAGACTATTGAAAGTAGGTAGATGTGATTTCAACGAAAAGCTCCCAGTTTCCAAGGGAAACATTATATTCGGAGCTTTGTAAGTTTTCCCAAACATTCTCTGAATCAATCATAAATGCATATATGGATAATGCAAACAATATCATTTATTATATTTCAGATGATGCGGAAAATCTTATTATTAATAGGTTCTCTTTCGCCTCCTTGGCACAAAATATTTGAAAAGAAAGTATGCTGATGAAACAAAAGTCATTGGTAATGTAAATCTCACTTCGCGACGTGTAGGATTATCCAACCAATAATAATTTAAGCATGGAAAAAAGTAAACATTGCCGAAAAAAGTTAAAAAATAGAACCACTGCAGGCAACATAAAATATAAACAGAATATTAACATCAGTAACAGTCATCTCCATTAGGAGGATTACGGACGCACAGTACAATTGTGAACAATCTATGCATACCCTATGGTTACATTTTGAACAAATGTACATTTTTAGGAAACAGCTGACTGTGGTATCTATGGTACCTGTGACTAGTGGTATCTATGAACTAAAACAAATTGGCCTCTTCTATGGGCCACAAAATGATGCATCAAGGGCATTGAACGATCACCATGAATTGAATGCCATCCAGAGAATCGGGAATGGGGGAGGGGGTAAGACGACGCGCGATAAAAACCCCCAAGGGCATTGACACTCGAAGGACAGGTTGGGAACAACTGATTCGGAACGATTCCCGGATCGAGGAAACCAGTTACGTGATTGATGTGCCGAAGATCCCTCGGCGACGCAGCTGAGCGAGCGAAGGCCTGGCCCCCTCAAGTGCACCGCGGTGGGCCATGAGGCGTGACACGACGCAAATTACGTTACAGCCGGGGGCACGGAGGGGGGGAAGATGGAGAAGGGCTGTGGAATAGGGGAAAAGGAATTGAGGTTTCATGGCACAATGAGTGGCAAATGATCATCGCAAACATACAGTCGGCATATCAATGAACGAACAGATTCAAATATTCTCACAAATCCTAGCGATCTTTCGACAAGATAGGATCGCCAGTTAAGCAGCTCGAGGAAGAGTTTTCCGTGGATTTTCCCTGCCCTGCTAGCCTTTTCAATTCTTTCTATCAGATCTTTCCGAGCTGGGTTTTTCTTGGGTAGGAGTTCTCTTCCATTGAGTATAACCTAGGGCGGACGCCATAACGAGGCTCTTGACTTAAGGACTGCTGCAAAATATCCCTCAACGAGAGTTCATCTGAAGGTTATTACTTTTCCATCAAGAAGTCAGAGAAAATTAGTTGATCAGCCAGCTACCAAAAGTTAGTACTCTAGGGTTTGTTACGAGGTCAACAGGTCTATTCAACTTAAAACATTTAAAAAGGTAACATTGACTATAGTACTTAATGGTCAGCAAATAACATCAAATAACTGCAAACTGACTTTTTACAAAACGAACTCTTACGCTATAGTCTAAAACACCTATTTTCAAAGTCTACAAGACCTATTTCCCTCACTTCTATTCAGTGCAAGGTTACGGAACATATAGTTGGTAGTTCGATCATGAGACACCTCGATAATCAGGAGTTATTAATGAAAAACCAGCACGGTTTCCGAAAAGGTAAATCCTGCGAGACACAACTTGCGCCTTTTGTTCATTACTTTCTTATTTCGGGAGAGAGCAATGTTCCAGTGGACGCGGTTTTCATAGATTTTAAGAAAGCCTGCGACGAAGCATCTCATAGTAAACTAATCGTAAAGCTAGAAGCATATGGCATAGATAAAAATATCCGGGGTTGTATTAGAGACTTTTTAAATGGCCAGGTGGAAAGATTAGTGATATTTAGAGTTAGGTCAAATGCAGTAGAAGTTACTTCAGGTGTTCCCCCCGGAAGTGTCATCAGACATCTTTTATTCCTTCTTTACGTTAACGACATTTTCTCCGTAGTCACTAGTTCGATACGTTCATTTACCGATGATGCAGTGGTTTACCGTGATATCCGTGATCCTGATGATACAACGGCTTTATCAGATAACCACATTGCTATACAACGCTGGTGCGACACTTGAAAATTAGAATTAAACTTAAAAAAGTGCGTAGTCATACATTTTTGGAAAATGAGCACTTCTCACCCGAACGCCTACTGCAATGAGAACCCCGAAATGGAATGTGTAGACTCAATTAAAAATACCTAGGCGTTACCCTCATTCACAATCTCTCCTGGGTGAAACACATGCACGGAATATAGTATGTGGACAAGCTAACGAAAACTTAGGATTTATTAGAAGAGCACTTGGTAAATGTGATTAAAAGGTCATAGAGAAATGTTATCTGTCGTTGATTAAGCCTAATTTAGAATATGCTGCAAGTATATGGGATACTCACGAAGTTGGATTAATTGCCGAATAGGATCGCGTGCAACGTAGAGGAGCTAGATTTGCAAAATGTTATTAAGATAAACTTAGTAGCGTAGTTAAAATATTAGAGCAGCTAGGCTGAGAATCACTAACGTAGCTAAGGTTAAATTATAGATTACAGCTTCATGAAGTTTTCTCGGGTCGTCCACCGTGACAGGGGCTCCATAATGGCCGACGTTTCGATGCCCAACTCGTGTATCGTCCTCAGTAGATCTACCCTGAGGACGATGCACGAGTCGGACATCGAAACGTCGGCCATTATGGAGCCCCTGACCCGGTGGAAGGCCCAAAAAAACTTCATCAAGCAAATACGCCGGGAAAGCACCAGATCTTACTATAGATTAAAGCTCTTGCATAAATTGGAAGGGAGTCTCTTTAGCAGTGATGTTGAAAATGTATTATCGCTCTTATCGTACAATGGTAGGAGAGAACATGTCAATAGAATTAGAGAGATCAAGCGTAGAATAGATAATTTAAGATGTCATTTTTTCCACGAACGATAAGGGATCATAATATTATTGTCCGAACACGGTAGGGTCATGTTCGGATAAAAATTAGGCTGGTGTGTACTCACTCCCTGCCACACTCCCTAGCGGTGGCTTGCAAGGTACATAAATAAAGAAATTAATCAAAACACACATTTAAGTGGCATGGGAATACATTAATCAAACTAAGGCAATTCAATGCCCTTATGGATATTGATTTACGACTTTCGATTTTAAATAAGATCTCTTATCGAAATCTTTTGAAACATGGGCCTATGATTAGATGCGCGGTTCAAGGAAACTCCATTGGAACATGCGGTGCATTATTTATTCTGAATTTGATAAATTCACTTAAATTTTTTTGTAGACTATGGTTGTTAAAATGTAGTATACGAGTTGTACTCGTACTTTTAAGGTTCGTATACGTACATTAACGATTTTGGAAATTTTGTTTCGAAGGACGTGACAAAGCTTAATGAAAGTAAAAAGCCACTTGACGACTGGATTGTTCGAACACCACACCCTGGATCAAAAGTCAGCAACCGTAGCATAAAGCAAAATTTGTATGTGACGTCATTAACTGGAGAATCTTGGGAATACTTGGAGTCCCAAGAGGGGTGAATTGGGGTTTTGACGTCGCACATTGGGAACTTGGGTTGCGCTAGGTTACATGACTGGAGGTGGGGTAGGTTTTTTTAGGTCTGACCAGTCCACCACACTAACGTACAGACTATTGATGCTCTTATTTCCCATTCACGGTGAGGAATACGACACTACGAGTGGCGGTTCAGAAATACCATTCATAAATTTAAAAACGCCCATTAGGCGCAAAATATCCAAATATTATTACGTTTTAGAGTTTAGAGATTTACTTTAAAGCAATTAATCTATTCTGCGATGACAACGCTCAATTGCAGTATTTCATTACCTTACATATTTGTTAAAGACCATCAATTAAATATAACCATAAGACTGAAAATTTGATCTGAAAATTACGAGTCCGTATATTGGGATGTGGTGATTTGGAATTCCATAAACATGACTGAGTCTTCCATCGAATCGAAAATCTGGTGCCAATGCATGAAAACCGTCCTGAATTCTTGACTTTGGTGGGCACTACGATGAAAAGCATCCTGGCAGTACTTTAATTGTTCTTTCTTTTAGTTCAATTTGAATTAATATGATTAAAACTAATTAGGAATGAAAATTATAAATTAAAATTAGTCATTGGAAGTGATTAATGTTTAGGAGTATTATAGGTGGAAGACCAATATTTCCCCATCAAACAGTGACTCTGTGAATGCCGATACATGGGTATCTACGTCCCCATCTTCCATCAATGATGAGAGACAATCTCTTGCGATCAAGACTACTGCCACATATTTTGATCGATTGATTTGTCATTCTATCTTAATGGAAGCCACTGTAGACGTTAAATGTTCTCTATTTAACATTCTCATAATCGGTTGCCTCCCTTTCTTTTGTGTACATAATCGTATACAGTAACACACAACTTCTTTTGACTTATCACTCACCGATTTATCAGATTTGGTCAGGTCACTCAGATTCGCATCGGCAAAAGGCGGAAGGCAGCAGAAGAAGCTCACTGACCAGAAAGGTACGAAGTAATCTAAAGTTCGTCGATTATACTTGATGGGGCGTGGCCCCTGGTCAGTCGGTGATCAGTTTCCACCGACGTAACATCCGTCTGAAGGCCCAACTCCTTGGCATGCTTCAACCTGATGGGCCGGGAAATAGGAATGGATGGTAGTTAAAGTTTGCGGAGTCTCCGCATTAATAGACCACCACCTTCAACCGATAGCCACTTCACTCCCTTCTTACATTAAAGACTCGCACCACTTTCTGGAACGTCTACACTCAATCCCAATTCCGCATAACACAACCATTCTCATGGCCACGATAGACGTCACATCTCTGTACACCTCCATTCCCCACAAAGAAGGCTTAGAAGCCCTGAAACATTACCTCTCCCTACGATCCACACCACACACCCCATCCACAGATTTCCTCCTCGAATTAAGCCAAATCGTTCTTACCAAAAATGCTTTTCAATTCAATGACAAAATATATTTACAAATAAAAGGCACTGCAATGGGCACGCGTATGGCTCCTGCATACGCCAATCTTTTTATGGGTAAACTAGAACACGACTTTCTGCAACAACAAACCCTAAAACCACTTTTCTGGGCCCGCTATATTGATGATATTTTCCTCCTTTGGTCCCACGGACGCGAAACTTTATCCTCTTTCATTTCCTCTCTCAACTCCTCCTCCTCAGTTTCATTCACTTCTTCTATATCCGACTCGAATATTACCTTCCTAGATATCGATATTCACCTCCAAAACAATACGTTTCACACTTCAGTCCACATTAAATCAACCAATAAGCAACAATATCTTCATTTCGACAGCTGCCATCCTCCTCACACAAAGCGCTCCATCCCATTCTCACTCTCTATCCGTGGCTTCCGTCTCTGCAACAACACCCCCTCCCAACAGAAATACTTGGACCAGCTGCATGAATCCCTCAGAAAATGTGGGTACCCGGAAAAACTGCTAAACAGTAAAATCCTCAAACCGTCAACACAATACACTCCCCTCCCCAAACCAAACCGCCCAAAATGCCCTAATCTTATCACCACTTTCTTCCCCGGTACCCACAAAATTAAACATCTAATCCGTGACCTCTTCCCAATTATCAATAACACTCAGTCCACATCACTTTTATTCCCACACTGTCCCTCTGTTTCATTTAAACGCCCGTCGAACCTGCGAGACATCTTTAAGTCCACAAATCCAACTTCAAGCACCCCCGTCTCTCCCCCGCCCCTATCCGCACCATGCAACCGCCCACGCTGCAAATGCTGTCATCTTTTAAGACCCTCCCCCTCACTCAGTACCAACTCCCAACCACTCGCCACCTGTACCTCAAAAAATATTATATATCGCCTCTCCTGTAACTTCTGCCCTGCCTTCTACGTGGGCGAATGCACGACCGCACTTTCCCTCCGCATGAATAACCACCGTTATTCCACCAAATCCCCCACCTTTCTTAATTATCCCATCCCTACTCACACCGCTTCCCACAACCAATCTTTTGACGACTGCTTCTCTGTTTCGGTGATTGAAATCCTTCCCAAATCTGCGAGTATAATAGAGGTGAGAACCCGCGAGATGGCGCATATCTGGGTGGCCCAATCATTCAAACCGCCCGGGCTGAACCAAGCCCACTGAATGCATCAATTGGCTGCCTACATATCCCCCCCACCCCCTTGTTCATTTCCTATTGGTCCCTTTACCTCTCCTTCCCCCACCTCTCCCCCGCACATCCTCTCCGCTCTTCCCCGAGAACGCCATTCTGAAGACGACAGCCGTGCTGTCGAAACGTAAAATAACAAATTGTGAGTGTCCTTTCTTTGTGTCTCTATATTCTAAAAATCTACATCTGTGTTTTTATATATTTGTGTGTCGCCGATGAGCGTTCCATTTCGAAGATATTTTATATATATATATATATATATATATATATATATATATATATATATACCATAAACAGAGTAATCAACCCGATGGTCGGTTTGGTTGGTGAGGGTGGTTCACCCAGCACAAAGCCCGACGGCGTGTGAAATTCACACATCATGATACGGGGGCCAGTTCCTTTCCCTGTGCCATGTATATTTATATATATATATATACATATGTATAATATATATATATATGTATATATATATAAATTCACATGGATATAGATATAAGGAAAAGGGATAGAAAGACACGTAAAAGACAAACACAGGAGAGGTGGAGAAGGCGGAATGAAGCAGATCACAAGTGCAAAAATAACAAAAGTGCAACCTCTCCTATGCTGGTCTTTTACGTGTGATCCTATCCCTTTTCCTTTATCTATATCCATGTGAATGAATATTTGTTCGCCATATGGCGGGTTTTCGTGTTTGAATGTATATTTGTGTTTCCTACACATAGGTATATACGTATATAATTGTTTAAAATATATTCTGCCACAAAATCAATTGATTTTGACAATATAAATCCGTCGCAAGTATTTTAACAAATTTTATTTAAGCTACCTACTATTGATAGTTATTGACATGAGAGTTTTTCCAATATTTATAGAAAAACGGCATAAAAGCATACATCTAGGTTGAATCGCCAAACGTAATGAATTGCCTTTACACCATGCAGTAAGAAATCTTTTCTAAAATGAAGGGAATCTCAAGGGTAGTATTTATTTTATTTACTTATTCATCGACTTAATTGGGCGAGGTTGAGACTAATAGTCCCTTCTTCCACCTAACCCTACATCGCAGACATTACATTGAAGACAATCACATACAACCAAGCCCTATGTGGAGGGAAATCCACCTAGGTGGTAAGCGAACCCACGACCTCTGGGTTGGTAGGTGAGGACGTTAACCCACCGCCACCGAGGCCGGCCGGTAGTACTCCAGGATTTTCCAGGGAAATATATTAAGCCCGTATTCCTCAGTCGAGAAGTATTTTCTATGGGAACAGAGTCCTCTCCAAAAGAATGGTGAAAGAAATATACTTTGGGGACAGTAAATACTTTGCTACAGTAAGGGTTTTTGAAAGCCTGCCTCTAGGGAACTATTTCTCAAGACAGGATCAAATGTTTCTTTTCAATTCCAAACCAACTTACTACGAAGAAAACGAATTCAACCTTGAAAAAGCCACTTCACTACGTATCTTTGAAGACATGTAGTATCGTACAAAACAAAGCTACATCACTTATGGAAATATTTAAAAAAAAAACGAAGATAAATACAAACACTTAGAGACAGGGACAGATATGTAAACTACTCCATCTTACAGACTAGATACCAAAATCTGACATACAAGTAATACCAATGGTAAATTCACAGTGAAGATGGGTATTAAATGGGGGCTACCCCAGTTCTTACGTGCAGGTAAAATATATAAATTAAACTAAACAGTCTCAAGTTCAAAATATCGTACCCTTAATTTCGGGTATAAAATGTAATTAATGACAGACGGGGAATATTTACGATAAAGTGCAAGGCACAAGGCGAGTTTGTTGTGATTTTCAGCTACGAATGGAGTAGGAGAGGAGGAGAGTGGGTGGCAGGAGGTACAATGGATAGATGGGGGAGGGGGGCAGATGCAGGAAAGCGTGAGTGCAGCGGTGGCGGATAGATGAGACGCTCCCGGGAGCAGAGCTCCGGCAGCCAGGGCCGACTGGCAGAGAGTGGGCAGCTGGCTTCCACAAAAAGGAATCCCGCAAATCCTTGGCTAAAGTATTCGTTCCGACTTCCACAACTCAATGTCCGGGACAAGGGGCTTACCCATCGTTTAGCCCATAGACGCTTAGCACCGCTGGGATGAGGGCCCGACCCTTCACCGCATGAAGAGAGCGTCTACGCGATGAGTTCGGATGTGATGAAGAGAACGTACTGACAAAACCTCGCTGCGAATCACTGAAAGTTAAAACTGACAGTCGTGTGCGGCTGGGCTTGAATTGTGGTGCTCATTTCATTTCTTTTCCCCAATCAATAGATAAAAAATTGCGAAGAGTTATGAGTGAAATTGAAGGTAGAGTGGGGGGGGGGGTGAGGATATACTCGTATAACCACAGAGCCAACAACATAGGACTGGATATATGCTGTAAAAGATAATATTTTACAAAAGTATGCTCAAACATCAAACAAAAATATTAAAACATTCAACAAAGGCAGCAACACAATACTCGCTCAAAGGAGATTTCATATTTGAATGTGTCCCAAACAGTAAGATACTTAAAATTATACTTGAAATAAAATGAAACTTCCGCTGAAAACCAATTAAATATATGCATGACTTATTTATTCATTTTGCATTAGTCCGAAAACAGCACTTCGGCCTTTACATCGGACTTTAAACAATGATATATCAATATTACAATTACATACACCCAATGATGATTATCCTAAACGGTCTGACATATCTTTAAAACATTTCAATCTATAACTCCACAAATATCTTTTCCACGACCATCATAAGGATAAAATCTAAATTGATTACCTGGATATACTTGTATAACTCTTCTCTCGCAGAAACATACTTTGCTTGAGCATCGTGCCATTATCAAAATCATTCCGTTTTCTCGCCTCAAATTCGAACGACACTCTCTTGACTCCGTACGGCCACAAAGGCACACTCGCCAGCACTTCACTGACGACCTTGGGTGTCAAACTCGTCGGGACACGGAGTTGATCCGAGGCGTAGGTATATTTAGGCGCACTCGACAGGAAAACACATCCGACCGCACCAAAAGCTCCGCAACCTTCACCGAAGGATGGCAAGGTGGAGCTCCCTTGGAGGGGAAGCGAGTGACAGGGACGCAATATATGCATGCACATGTGTATAAGGAATGAATGGGTAAAAATGGGACGATGGAGGGGAGAGGGGGGGATAGAGAGGAAATGGCAGCTGGGTTGGGAGTGAGAGGAAAAGGGCGGAAGGAGGTGGAGGGGGGCGGGGGAGGACGCCTGGGGGAGTTCGACGAGAGCATAGAAGAGACGCGTGCCCGGCGTGAGGCGAGGGAAAAGAGAGAAAGAGAGAGACAGATAACCGAACAGAACGGAAGGAAAGAGATCGGGGAGAGAAATTGAAGGACCACAGTGTTAAATTGAGATGAGGCGGGGAGAACGGGCGGCGATGCGAGGGAGGGAAGGCTTGGAGTCCCATCGTAGCCTCCCGGAGGAGAGTGCTATCGTGGCTGCGGGTGTCATTCTAAAAATCGAATCTGGGGGTGGGGACGGATGGAAGGAGAGAGCGCATTGTGTCGGCGAAACGGCTGACGCTCCTATTTCAAAGCGAGCACGAGGAACAGAAAAATAAATTAAAATCGCGAAAATGTTGATCTCGAATCTCGATATTCATTTGTGGATTGGAGAGGAGGTCGGGATGGGGAGAGGGTGGCTTTCGCGACGACTCGGTGAAGGGCACGTAGATGGGCAAAGGGGGGGGGAGAGGGGGAGGATGGCGGGAGGGGTCATTCTACCGAGAAGGAAGATAGGCGGCAGGCGTGGATTTCCGGGCGGAGATTTTTTTTGTTTGAGGGAGAGAGGTTTTCCTTTAGATAGAGGACGGGGTGTAGGGACGGGGGTGCTGGGGGCAGGGGAGTTCCGTTGGGCGGGCGGGTTTATTCTGGACGAATGGAAGAGGGGGGGTAGTCCAAGAGGGAAGGGGGCAGTCCTGTCTTCGGAGCCGTAAACTGTGTCACCAGCCGGCCTCTGAAGGATCGCACTCACGGAGGGATGGATCTAACTCGGCCATCGAGGGAGGAGGGGGCGCTGTGGACGGGTGATTCCTTGAAGACGGGAGAGGAGGGAAGGGGGGTTTCCGTAATGGGTTGGGCTGTTCGATGGGGGAGGGCGCACTCGAGGAAAATGGAGCGAGTCAGAAGGCGAGCGGAGACACAAAGACGCGGATTAACTGATGGAACGACGAAGGAATACCGCCATATTTGAGCTCCCCCAAATGAAGTCACATTCACTAACTAGCTGAAAACGTCAGCGTAAATCATACTGAAAGAACTACGTTGAGAAAATGAGCATAGCCAGTCAATGCAATCCCTTGAAATGTCCCGAATCTTCTTTTAAGAAATGGGACAGTATTAAAAATTTCGAGTGAACCGAGCTTAGTCAAGTGAAAATAGCAGGTTTGATTTTACGCGGTTATGCGGATTCGAGGGAAGCCGCCGGACAGCGCTCTTCGCTAAAACTGTCGCTGCGAATGAAAGTACACGGTCGCATTTTAAAATAGTGCACGTCAGTATTCTCTGCTGCGAGGCTAAATGAATTATCAAAGACCTGGCAGTCTCTCTGCTGCGAATTAAGGTGGTTTTTCAGAAAAAAGCGAACGCAACGACGTGTGTTAAAGGACGAGGGAGAAATAATCAGCGAGGAAATATAAGAAAAGAGTTAAGAAATGAGAGTGGAGGAATTGGAGGATGAAGAAAAAGGAGAATTATGTTTATGCGAAAAAGTGAGGAAGGTAGGAGGCCAGTGCGGTGAAAGACGTAGAGACAGAGAGAGAGAGAGGGAGACAGTAAAAAGTAATCATGCGGAGTGGATCCCGCCAGAGAGGCTCTTGGAAAGCGGACGCGGAGGAGGAACGAGAGAGTGACACAAACGCACATATACACACGCACACAAGTCTCTCCCTGCTCCTCTCTTTCTCTCTCGCGGGAAGTATTAAGGTTCCTTCAAGGAGACCGAGCGACTTCCCGCCCTCCCTTTGTATTCCCATCTCCGTCCGTTTTCCCCTTTTTACTCGCGCACTGGGTGAAATGAAATTGGGAGGATCGATCGGCTCTCGCTCTTTTCCCCGCTCAACCCGGGACCCAACCCACGTGAAAATCCGAACCCGATACTGCTTACCGCTCGGTGTCGAGGATTTGACGGCGTTACCCGAGGGAGGAGAGTGAATACGTAGGGCGGCGGTAAACGGCGATAACGGTGCAAAAGAAGTGAAGCTTCAGGGTGTCTTCAGTCTTCTCTCGACGAATGGCTCAAGATCAAAGATATTTTCCTCCACCATGCTCGAAATAATTTAATATAAGCAATTTTATTTCGCCCACCGGACTTCTCCGGTGGCCTATAGACCTCCCTGGGTTCCTGTTAAGCAACTTCTGACTTTTATTTAGGTTGCCCAAGACGAAGCGGATTTGACAGCAATCGGTGATCTTTAAGCCGCTTTAATGCGTTTATTATATATCGAAAGATTTCAAATTTATATGATTCAAGAAGTTCATAGGGAAGAGTACTAGAAAATGATTCCATATGTGGTGAGACACGATCACAAATGGTTTCTATCGAAGAAGATAATATTATTTACAACGATTATACATCAAGCTATTTAAAATATCTTATTGATTTACTGAAAACCAGTTGATGTTAGGTGAATGATTAACCTGGGAAATGTATTGATTGTAAAAGGAGAGTTCGCTGTGCCGAGAGTCTGACCTTACTGAAAACATAACGGGGCGATACGTACTGTCAAAAACAGCATTTATTAATAAACGGTTGGCTTAATTTCACTCACCATCACGATAAAAGATGGGAAAGTGTATCTATAAGATGGTGAGTCAAGACCGGAAATCAGGGAAACCCTCCGCGAAACTAATATTTTACCACTCTTCAGCTCTTCGGAGGCGACAGGAACTATATGACAAATACTGTATTAACTATATTTTGAACTACTTTCGTGGGATAAGTTGATATATGTAGGTATGCTTGGAGTTAAGAGTCCTAGAGTTTGTTCCCTAAATTCTCAGGGTAGATTCTCTAAATCTGAATTTTCATAAAACCGATGATAGATTTGGTATATTTAGCTGAGAAACGGGAAATATGAAATTATATATAATGATATATGTACTAGAAAATAATCCTTTGTATTAAAGGTGCACTACATTTAGTCAAAATTTTTTAAATTGACTTCTAACAATTCTTCGCGCATCGTACCTACCTAGTACACGTCATCCTGTCACACAGAATACCAGTGGCTCTAAGGGTATCATGTAGATGTTGATCTTTTTCAGGATTAATAAATTCTGCTGATCTTTAAAATTTGGAATTCTCGAATATTATTCATATTTATTTGAAATAAGATACCTATTCCCTTGCTACTAAATAAGGTAGAGGGATTAGGTTCGTTTTACTATATAAGTAACTTCTTACCTTAGCTAAACTGAAAAATTATGAACAATGTAGAAAGGATAAAATAACGGAGAAAGACGCAATCACTGACAAATTCAAGCACTCTTTCCTCCCTCACACGGTACACAATCATGATAAAGTCAAAGTTAAGTAACCATGTCGTTTTATTTCAAAATGAAATACTTAAAGCTTTACTAAAACACACCCATAATTGCATGATATAAACTAGCATGTCAGGGTGTACATTTGTGTGTTTATATATATGAGCAAATAGATATCCATATTTATGTACAAGTGCATATGTATGTAGAAATGGCTGGTGTCTTCACAGTCCCTGCCAACGCCCTTGCGGAGTATTGTATACATCTACGTCTATACACTGCCCCGCAAGCCGTCGCAAGGACGTGTGGCAAGGGGGGTTAGATCACCAGCATACTACATATATTCCAATACTTCCACAAACACATGGCATCCCGTGATCCACCGAAAGGTAAGTGAGCGACTGGGTGTAATTCAGGCTACATCCGTTTAACACATAGCACTCCTTACACTTTTAGTTACTACTCCACTGATAACTCGATGAAGACAAATTGGGAAAATTAGTAAAAATAGTAGGCTCACATGTAACAAGATATTATAGAAGCAGATGAGAACAAAAAAGCATGCACTGGTAACAATGAATAATTTTTTACTTTGGATTTTGTGTCCTGTAGAATCAAGCTTCACATGTGAAGTCATATCATTATGTATATAGGCATTAATTATACTGACACTTATGGAATGGTTTTTATTGGATGTAGTTCGTTAGGGTATTTAGGCTTAGTTTTGCAGCGCGTTTCTTTTTTTGTTGGTGCTAACTTGCTTGTTACTCCTACGTAGTCTCCATATTAATTTATCCTTTCCCTTTTACCACCAATCCCTAGGTCGGGGGGAGGGGGGGGCGAGTATTAATCGACTTCGGTCGCCAATCCTGTGCCAACTGTGACCCTGGACCCTTGGAGAGGATGGGAAGCTTCACGCCAACCAGTTTGAAAACCTATTCCAGGTCCCTAATTTCTCCGTCCTCTCGAACACAGAGTGGTCTAACCCCTCTCAATTCAAGTGCTTCGAGGTGGGCAATTTGCCATTGCCTCGCGTCCGGTTGTGACTTCTCTGAACGACAAGGCAAACAAAACACAGAAATAAATAAGCAAAGTTAAAACAGAACTGTATCACTGGCTTAATAGCCATTTTTCAATGCGCGACAGTTTGGTTCCCTCGTCAAAATCTTTTCCCCCTTCATCACCCCTGTCTTCCCCGCCGTGCTCTAACATCACCCTCTTCACTTCTACTTCCCTTCACTGCCACGCAGTCCTGTGTTATGAACTGAAGCGACATGTTGTTATGGAATTGCTATGGGAGGGAACGACATTATAGATGCCTTTCGAAAGCAATTAACTGAAAAACTAGGTTTTTGAAATAACAAGGGCGCAAACGGTACAAAATCAAACTCATTAATCGTGAAAGAGGATTTCGAGGGGTGTCACAGTGTACGTAGGATGGCGACAAGAATGCACAGGTGTAAGCATGAGAGCTGGGAGGTTGAAATCTAGGGAGGAGAGAGGAGAACAGACAAAGTATTATCCTCATTAATCATCACCTCTTTCTTCCCCTTCTCCTGGTATATGATGACATGTTTTTCCAAACTCATACCTTTGGCAGGTTTAAATTGCTGGACTAACAAAGTAAATCATAGCGTATGAGAAATTTATGACAGCACCGACAATTTAGAGGGGGAGAGAGCAATGTTCCCTCCTTGTCCCCCTCTGCAGGTGCACATGGGCGTAAGATTCATTACTTTTCTCGCGAGGAAGAAATATAATTGATTGAGTGTTGAGTGAAGATGTTTTTTTAATGAAATTAACCTACACATGTTTGACTTGTTTTCGAATCCGAATGAATTGGGTTGGACATTTCAATGCAGGAATTATCAATTATGAAGAAACTTTCCAACAAACATTATTGATATATAAATTATATATTTAAAGATGCTATAACCCACTATTTCACGATTCCAACACTTCTGAAATATATAGAGGAGAACAGTATAATTAAGAACACTAGTTCGACTTCATCATAATCGATAGACCCACGTCTACTTATTTTTGTCGAGATCTTTCATCGATTCTTTCAGATATAGAGATACGAAAAGTTAAAACGCAAGGTATTGTTTGGTTGAATGACAATTTTTATTTGAGTCTTGATCATGTAACTGGATTAAATTTCTGAAGTAATAAGTAAAAGAAAATGAGTTCCAGAAGTCTACATAGACGAAATCATGAAATTACGCGGTGGATGCATTAATATTGATTCTCATCCTACACCTATTGCAAATATTTACTAATGCGGTCAGAGATGATTATGACCTTTATCAAACTAGCTAACTAAAGCTTGGTTAAAAAAAAATTTAATTTATTGTATGAATTCTCCGCCGACCTTAATTCCCATCTTCAGCTCTTCCCATCTCTCTTTTACCATTTCTTTCCGCGCATACGTCGAAAATACGGGTCTACCCTGTCTTAACTGCCTTCATCACACTGCCTCCCGAATCTCCGTCCGCCGCACGCACGTGAGAGCTCTGAGACATGCACAGGTGAAGGATAAGCTGACTATCTTCGTCGCGATATACTTCTATCCTGTGCAGAATACATTCATTAACTCTACTCAATTTGCTCTATAAAAAGCCCTATCAAAATGCACAAAGGAAACAAATGTATTCTGGTTTTATTCTACATTTTTTTTCCATCAGTGATCTCATGACTGCTATCGCATCACGCAAATCTCTCCCTTTTCGTAACCCAAACTGATCATTCCCTAAGTTAGCCCTCTTCTTCATTATTTTATTGATGATCACTTCTAATCAGTACCACCTTAGCTACGTGAAAAAGCAATTATAGTATCCACATCACATGTGTTTCCTTGTTTCGGAACAAAAACTAATAATAATTATCTAAATAAGTCTAGCGGCCAAATTCTTCCCTTATAAATTCTATGAATTAGCCCATAAAAACTCTCCCTCGTTTTCTTCAATCCTAAAGAAGTTCTCTGGGGATATAATAAAGCTCCACTGCTTTATTAGGCTTTAACTATGCAAATGCACAGTAGTTTTTTAAAACCATTATCATCAGTAGCTAAGTCGTGTGGGTTCTCTGGTGGGTCCTCTGATTTGAATGTAGAATAATTTGGATGAAGGCAAGAGAAACGAAAGGTGCCAATATACTTGTGTAGATCTAATCTTGCAAAAATCTAACGCAACTTCTTTCTTATCAGGTCGAGCGTAAAAAACGGGTCGGAGGATAAGAAACGTTAAAAACCTAAGGGAGGAGGTCACCGAAATAATGGTGAATAAATAAGGGCGATGGGCGATTCATTTCTTTGAACTTAAGTACTCAAATGAAAATCTGCACTTCCTCACACAGCACGCATGAACCAAGTGGGTTTCGCGTTGTTAAGTGGAGTTTGCAATAATGTATAGTATAAAATCAGATTTAAAAAAATAACAATAACCTTGAGAGATTTATCAGTTTTCGTGCAGCTATAAATAATTATCTTTTACGATATTTTTTCACTAAAATATTCCATTTTAAAAGTTTAATGTTTCCTCAGTTTTATCACTAACAAAATTAATTCATGCAATGTCTCCAATCGATATAAAATTATTTCAACATATATAATTTTAATGACTTAACAGCCTATTATTTCAATAATTATAAGAAATTTACAATTTCGATAAGTACTAATATACAATTAGTTTTACCGAAAAAAGAAACTCGAGCTATATTATAACTAAATTTACTTAGAGATATAATATGGTGACGCTGAGAAGTAATTTTGAGGCCATGCAAAGAGCAATAAAAAGAAGAATTCCTCCCACTCTCATAAATAGGTAATAATTGATTATTAAGGTGACTAACTTCCTTGCGATGAACACGTCATCTTTAATTCATGAGAGCTACTATAGTAAAGTTTTTCCAAGTTGTTTATACATTTCAGGATAACGAATGAGAAATTCTTGGTACTGACGGACCACTTCGATTGATAAACTCCTTATAGTAACTAAAATAATGGAAGAGCAATGGAGGCCATTTTTAACGTATATCGGTCAACGTTTGTAACTTATTCTTTTCAGGCTATACAATGACACTTTCAACACTCAAAACCAAAGAAAATATTTCACTCTGTATATAAACCGTGGTGCATGCTATGAATTAATTTTGTTCTAATGTTCAGCTAATATCTTTAGATTCAAGTCACCAATCAGAATGTTTTTTTTAAAACATTTGTTCTTCGCGTGTCTCGGAAAATTATTCTGTTTAGCCTTAAAGTAAGGTGCATTATATGAAGCCGAATAGCAAATTTTTCAACGACTGTTGACAAAATATTTCTACACATTTCAACTTGTTCTTCCACTTCGTTTTAATGAATGCCCCCTTGTATCTCTTGACCTATTTATCCGGTGACCCATTTTTTCGCTCTCCACTACGTTACTCAGGAAAGTAACTTATCTTCTGAAACGTGACTTTTCGTCCCAATACAAAGCCTCAATAATTGAAATTCAATATCGGCTCAAATGTCCTGATTTATTTAATTGAATGATGCTCTCTGAGTGGAAAGACAGCGAACATGAGAGTACGGTTGAGACAGTAAGATGTAAGAAGGGTTCCAACAAAAATCATTGTTCATGAGCCACAAAATTGAGGTTCACGGACTATTCTATCGCACAGATGAGTAAATAGATTGGAATGATGAGCAAATTCTAAAAACTACACTACTATCACCAATTGATAAAAAAATTCCTTTTCATGACTCCGAATTTTGTTGTTGACCAATTTCAATCTTGTCCATTTTTGTTTAAAATATACGAAATGTTAATGTACTCACAACATTATCACTTGCAGCATTCATCTCAGCGCGGTTTTAGAGAAGGTATATCTACTGCGTCAGCTGTCTTCCATTTAGTTAAACACATATGTCAATCCCTGGTTAACCATCTGCGGGGCATACCATTCATGAGCCACAAAAGACCTTTAATAAGACCTTATTAAAGCTTCCGGCTAAATTTATCATTGAATATTACCGAACAAAAGAGTAAAATATAGGAATCTCTGGCCCAGCCCATGGCTAATATTATATTAGTATTCATCATATGGACACCAAACTGTTCAGTTAAAATGCAAGCAAGCAAGAATTTTGATGATAATTTATCTACTCTATTAATAAACACAAAAGGTACTATTAGGAGCTATGTTCCTTTTTTGTCAAGAAAATAATGTCATTAAATAATAATATTTTCGGGGAATTAATTGTAAAACAATCTCCTCCTCATTCAGCCCATTATTAAGAATGAATAATTATTCTACCCAAACTTCCTCGACCGTCAAATTCTTGGGCCTTCATTTAAGTAAGGATCTTGACTAGAAAACTCACATCAATCTTCTAGCCAACAAAATCTCGAAAGGCAATTAAATCCTAAGAAAGTAAACACAAATAATATCAATTTAAATCTTAAAAATTGTTTAAAATGGTAATGCTCATTCCTATATTCATATGATATAGGGGAAATACAAGGGCTGCCAAGGGAGAATTCTCATTGCAAAAAAACGTCTTTTAAAGCCATTTTTGAAGGAATAATTAGATCTCCAGGTAGACCATTATTTGAGCATCTTAAAATCCTTCCTCTCCCTTTTACATGTGTCTGCTCTGTTTTCGTTAGAAAAAAACCTTCTCTATTCCCGGTGAATACTATTTTCCATAATTAAATAATCCGCGGCAGCGAGATTATTAATGAATGGCCTAAACATAACCTGTTCAAAGCGAGGTCTTCACCTGTCTGCTTCTAAAATTTATAATTAACTGCCAAAACCAATTAAACGACTATTTCTCCCACTAAATTTAAAATAAAATTATGTAGTACTGTAACAAAGTAAACTGCATTATAGTGTGAATGATTATTTATGGCAAACGGTAAATGTTAACCCTTTGCTAAAAGCATCCCTTATTTTTTTATTATTTCTCACGTTGTCATTGTATTTTTTGTACATATCGTCATACTTTTGTGATTATTTCCTTTTCATATGAATAAATGAGTCTAATTCAAGATATTTTAGCGTCATTTAATAAATTGAACAATAAATTATTAATGCATGGATATAATTGAAACGGGATGGCGTTAGAATGTTAATCCTAAAATTTTTCTCCTTCATGTAGCTGAAAGAGGTGCCTGATCTCAAATCCAAAAGTTAAATTATTCCATTGAACTATGATTTGAAGTATTCTACGAGCTGATAATAAAAGCACAAAACGCACAATGACTATACAGAACCAACCAAAGGAAGAGCAGCGATTTAAGGAAAAGGCAGTGATTTGGATACCCTGAAGTAACCTACTCTATTATGATCTCAGTTCTTCGCTAGAATTTAACATTTGTAAAGGTTTAAATATGACAAAGAACTCTAGAAGAGCCTGCTCGTGGTTTGACAGACGGGGGATTATCCCACTACTGTTTAATTTAATTCTGAAAAGATTATTTTAAGCTTATGCTCCTTTCAAAGAAACTCTTTCAGCCCCGGCTCTCGTCCTTCACATTTTTGAAATTTCTACATTTTTTGATATATCGAATTTCAAGGCTTTAATCACTCACTCAAAAAGCAGGAATTTTGTTCATAAATTTCTCAGAGACCAGAGGAGAATCACATTATCAAGCTCATTAAGGACTCTAGGGGATTAAATTGCAACCATAACTAGGGTTCGGGCTTCCAACGCCAGCGACCAGCGTCCGAATGCTGGAGTCAACGAATTTTTTTGGTGGTTTTCTGGTTCCTAATTGAGTATCCAGTGCGGATAATAGAATGTAGTACTCCATTCGCCGGGCGGTATAATAAACTAAGGATCCATTCGGTCTTTCCTTTGGCTAAATTTATGCCTCGAAGCTGGTTTACCACCTACTTAATTCCTGCCTAGCTACCCACCGATGGCGACCAATGCTATACGGTGATAATCCTCTCATTAGCAATGACCTACCTCTTGGAGTGATTGCCTCAAATGTTTGATAAATATAAAAAATGGCTGAAATGTGCAGCTATCTCGATATAAAATAATAAATTTTTTTATTCCTAATTCCAGAAAATAAAGGCAAACAACTTAATGATTATGGTACATTTAATTCAACTATGAGAAGGGTAATTTTCGGATTGAATTGTTAGTTTCGGAAGTCTATTGACTGATATTCCACCGTGAGTCCG
Source organism: Hetaerina americana (assembly GCF_022747635.1). Classification (NCBI taxonomy): domain Eukaryota; kingdom Metazoa; phylum Arthropoda; class Insecta; order Odonata; family Calopterygidae; genus Hetaerina; species Hetaerina americana. The sequence goes on from NW_027286874.1 coordinate 95,429,041, forward strand.
TTGCCAGGAGTCATGCTCCATATTTTTTTGAAAGACAGATGATGACTCTCTACATTGCTCTATGATTTATGGCATGAAATCAAATTCAAAGGTACTGCGATGCAAATCCTTCTTTAGTCTTACTGTGAGGATAATTTTATTGACCGTAGAGTCTGATACCAAATGAAAAATCAGTATACACCAATTTACCACAATCGTAAATTGGTGGATACTGATTTTTTAGAATTCAGAACTTGTATGTCACGGATATAGATATTTTTAATGCATCTAAACCGAAGCTATCGATAGTATATGTAAGTTAATTGCTAATAAACTACCTTCACTAACAAATTAGGGAAATACCTATTTATTAAAGTTTCACTGAAATATGATTTCATATTGGCATCGTTTCTATCCAAAAAAGTTTTAACAATGGTGCAAGAACGTTTTAGCTGTCTACGTTCTTTAAAATACATCCGTGCTATCAAATCTCATGATAAAATATATTTCAAAATTTCAGTATTTGTCAGCGGCTAATGGATATTCTTTAATTTGCATCAAGCTGAAGTTTTATTTTAATGGGAAAATAATCTCCATACTTATGTAAAGGTAGTAGTGATTATCAATATGTTTAAATAATCCGAGTGGGTTTTTCGCCATAATAAATTGAGATAAGGGAATATGGCAAACGGAAAGTAATGGATTAAATTGGTATTAATGATAATGCGTATGTTTTGAATTAATCCTGTCAACTGTTACATATTCTCGTTGGTTTTTAAATAATTTCAGCGGAACAGAAATACTTTTCCCCAGCACTACTTTATTTTCATTTCATCATAATGAAACCTTCTTATTATCATAATTTCTTTTCTTTTCCTCCTTCTTTCCTACCTATCAAACATTCCCCTATCTACCTATCTAACAGTTCACCCCACTTCCCCTCAGAATCTTTTCCATCAACGTTTTCTTTCTCGAACTTCCCGAACAACTCTATCCCTTGTCTATACTACCTAGCAATAACAACAATATGTAACGTTTCATTGTTTACCTTATCGCCAGCTTATTATTCTCCTTACAATATGCCTACGCTAGACAAAACCATCCTCTTCTTCAAAGATCAGGTGACATTTCGTCAAATATCAGGAAATATAAGAAAGTAATCTGCACATGAAAGCCTCAACTAATCTTTCTTCAAGACTTTCTTCGAATCCATTCATCAGTTTCCTTCTCTTTTTTTCTATTAATAAGGCTGCAAAATCAAATACAATTCTTTCTTGCACCAATTAAAGGTAAGAGAAAACACACATCTGACAGATAGTGACGACTAAAATTAATCTAGCAGAAAGTGAGAGAGTGGCGTTGGACTTTAGTAGGCCAAGCAATCTTTTACTACGCAAATCGTTAACACCCGGATGGTGCTACCGTTTATAATCCGAATCCTGAAGTCTGCTGGTGGAGCTGGGACAGGGTACGCTGGATGGCACATTCAGTGCCTCTCACCAGCGACTCCGAATCTTCAGGAAATATGAAAACACGACGCCCTTTCCTTGCACTGTTTATACGTAACGCTCGATGCACAGCAGCCTCCTATATTGCTCTCGACAAAATGGGAAAACATCAAAACTCAGCTAACCCAGCTTAATTCCTTGAAAACATCCCTCCGGTCGATGATCACCTTACGGCCAGAAAGCCTTTAGATGGCGTATGGCAAAGATCCAGCTAGAATAATGTTGCTATCCACATGACTTTGTGACTGAGAAAGTAAGTGCTGCAGCTATCCTCGAATGCGAAATTTAACGGTCAGTCAGTCTTCCAGAATGGGGATTAGACGAAGAAAAAATCAGCAGCTTTTTGCGTCCTAAATATGAAATAGGTAGCCTACAAAGATGTAAAACCGATGAGGACATATAAAGTTTGGCGGGGAGACAGCGATGAAAAATATAAATGACGATACACAAAAACAAAGAAAAATTAATGGCTTTTTACAGAAAATTGAAATAACAAAATTATAAAAATGGGATGCAAAGCTCGGAAGATGTCGCAAATATTATGATGATTGTTACACAGGATTTTTGTCAATATGAAAAGGAAGTAGTGCATTGAATATCACAAGAATGTGACGAACGTTTGAGATTGAGAAAGATTGAAATTATCTATCACGCAAAACACTAGTGCCATAGATTTTTAAATGATATTATACCTTAACGTGTATATCAATCCCACCATTAAAGTGTCACTACACACTTTCCCCAACTTTTTCCCTATTCCAGAGATTCGGTTCCCAACCCTTTCTCTCCAAACTACCATCGCTCATGTAAAGGATCCACCACTATTCCATCCACTATCGCCCTACCCTCACTCCTCCCGAGCTATTAGAACAATACGCCACAAAAGCGGTTGTGTTATTTTAAGTTATTTATTTTTTGCTAAGATACATGTTATTTCAACTATTGATTATAATGTATTTACAGAGAAACCGGCAATGTAATTCCTACTGAATAGTTCAGAACATTACAACGTGCTTAAATCTCTCAATGGGACACAACGGTTTGCTGAATACTCCCGCGAAGCGATACGTGAATAGAGGAACTACAACGGATAATCCCGGATAAATTTCACGAAAACGTTCACAGCAAAAGCGAAAAAGACTTTATAATAAGAAGGTTGGTCGATATGCTGAGTGAACGGGAGAGTGAAACCAATCTAGAATGACTAGGGCTGATGACGATCGTGTTTGGAAGGTACTAGGTCATGAAACGATATTTACTCTTCTTAGACATCATATTAAGAGTCGGATTGCTAACAAATCTGGTCGATATTGGTGAATAAATTAATGCAGCAAAGGGAAGCTCCGACACGTATACTTGTCGGAGTTGGTATAAGATTATGGATGATGTAAGAAAAGTAAGGTCGGATACATATATTACATACGAGATGGTGTGAATGGTTGACAAGTGAGCTTGGGAGGGAAACGCGGAGGGTTCGGCATTGGTAAGGATTGTCAGTGGGAAGGTGCGTGTAAATGAATGTGCATGAAAAAAGGGTCGGGAATGCGAGGGAAGATGAAAGGGTGGAGAAAGTGGGGGCCGTGGGTAGGCACGAGGAAAGTTTGCGAGCGGGACGTTGGATCCTAGTACGTGGTCGGTGGAGATGGCGAGGGAATGATCGAGGTGATACGGAGGGAGCGATTTCCATTAAGCAGGGCATCTGAAAGTAATTGAGCATACCTCATCCGGAAGCACATTACATGACAAAAATCATCCTTTCAAGTAAATTTCAAAATTCTATTGGAAATAGGTGGACAATAAGTTATCTAGAAGTAATATAGGTTAAATATAAACGACACATAATGGAATAATAGTGGCTGATCTGGCTGGATAATCCATATCTAATAATGGATTCCATAATCTTGCTGAATTATGATAAGAAAATGTGCCAATCTCTTAAAGTTCATGAAATATGTAGCCCCTGCAGTATGATATTTTATTTGGTTATTCTGTATAAGGTGGTACATTTCCTCATTTGTAATGAACAAATTTCAGATGCTTCAATAATTGACCGGCAAGAGAAATAATTAACCACATTTCCCTTGATGGGGTAAGGAAGAGGGGAATTTTCCAAAGTGAAGGCAAAATCAAGCAAGGATACTTATTTCTTTTGTTTGGAGCTTTGAATGCGCAAAGTCGGATCTCTCACGAAGTTACTTATTCACAAAATATCTCCAAGAAAAATTATCCATAACAACGCACGAGGGTAACCAATACTTTATGATCAACGGACGATCAATGGCGTCTCCTTGACGCTCTATTCCCAGTAATAACAAAATATTTAAATTAGTTGATAAACACAAAAGTAAGCATAGACCAAAATATCATTATGTGCATCGCTATAAACCACCATCAACCTAAGCAGACCAAACTACAGAAATCAAATCAAAAGTTGGTTTTGATAGACGAGGATGGAGTGCTCCATGAACTAAGGCTTCTGAAATTCACACATCCAGGGTAGTGGGGACTGCACCTTTTACTGACCTACCGTATCTCACAAAGTTCGTTTAGAAAATTAAACTACTTGCAATTTAGATGGGGCCGCCCAGAAGTATCTGAGATACTTTTGGGCGGTCCCATCTAAATAATATCTAAATATCATCTCAGATAGAAAAGTAGATATTTGAGCCTGAGTCAGTGGCCAAACGTTCAACCACACAGACCACCACGCCCCTCATGACACACATGCCGAGTGAATTATTAGGACCTTATAATATATCAACAGATTTCGTCTCTAAAAGTAAAAAATAAAAGTTAAGTCCAATAGAGATATACTATTGTCCTATAGAGATATACTAGTCCTATAGAGATATACTAGTATGTAAATGATTATTATCACAATCATAACAAAATCAAGACTAAGTATAAATACTAAAAGTTGTTCACCTTATGCTGCCCTACTACATTCTCTACAAAGCAGATCGCAGGGTTTGGCGTAGATGTAACTACTTCGAAAATACTCGGTATACCTCATGCGTCCTATTTTCGTTTGTTGCATAATGGTTTTAAAGGTGAGGTCATAGTTTCCCATCCAGCCACGCACGCACTAAATAAATACCTGATATTTCAAAGAGAATTAATAATTTCCGCAAGAAAATAATATATATTAATCAAAGGAAAAATATGTAATTGAAAGGCAGCGTGTATCAAAATTACTTAACAAAAGGTAAAGCAACATTTCAGCGGGAAAAGTGTTCATTATTAAAGCTGAGGGACAATAGAGCCGCAAATTTGTCAGGGAATTCGTACATCTAAGAAGCAGCTGAAGTCTAATTTTTGTCTTCATGATCTATCATAGTTTAAAGTTATAACCGCCACAAGACGGTGTGCCTACGCACACCGTCTTTTGTGGCTTCTATGGGATGTGCGACAATTTATTTTACACCCAGCCCTTCAAACAGACCAGCAAAAGAATTAAGATTGCATTGAGGGCTTAAAAATGCTAACGAATAGACAATTAAATGGTAAATTACAAATTACCTTTCCCGCTCATTTTGATGCGATTCTCCTTTTTGGGAGGTATATAAAATGTTAGGAAAGATCGATAGATCAAGGCCCTAAGCAGAGGAAGTAATGGGGCCTCACGAGAACTAAATCCTGTAAAAAGTAGATGAGCTATTTTCACAGCTCTTTGGGGAGCCTCATATTAAATTAGGACTATATTCCGTAGGCTGCTGGATTTTATTCAAAGCATTTGAGTTCAAGTTAAATTTCTTATGGGGAAGTACTTAGCTTTGTATACTCCGTTATACGATGTTCGACTTTAAGTTGCAAGCAGGAAATAAATATAGAACGTAACTTCATAATTGTAATGATAATTTACTGCAAATAAAAATAAGAGGATTCTATCAGTAATCAACTGGCATTAGTAAAAGAAAGAGATGCATTTAATTAAAGGTATAATGCTACGATCGCCACTATATGGAAGGATAGTCGCAGGTGGGTTTTAAGATAGTTACTAAAAACCGTTGCAAAATTAAAGCGCAGAATTACATCCAATTCAAAATTATCATAGACTAAGGAGCGGACAACCTCAGACACTCATATTAACAAGGACTATTGAACCCTCATTTTCCAATTGTATTCCGATATCTACTTTGGTGACTGCGAGAAGTAATAACTACCACTCTTCTATAATGCAAAAGGAAAGCAGAACCATAGGCGTAATATTGTGATTTTTTGGCTATAGTAACTGTTAAATAGCTTTTATTCTCAAAAAATACAACACGCGTTTGTTTTGGCTATTCAATGGGCTATTATGAAGTAAATAAATTCAGGTCACCAATTTCGTCCATTTTAAGTATACAGGAAGAACGGAAAAGTAATTTAGGAAAGTATAAGGTTTTGGCCTCTCATAGAGTTTCCCTTTTTCCCACTTAGGGCTCCCCTTTAAAAAATATGCTCTCCCCAGATGGCACCGCACGCATTTCCAGCAAACGAGATGGGGGAAAGCCTTCTAGGAAAGGGAACGGGAGCCATAAAACTTGCTCGATATTTTTGTCATTAGAAGAGATGAAGTAATCGTTGTCTGTGAAGTGTAAACAAACATTGAGGGGAAAGATTGCCTTAATAAGTTGGTATATTCAACGCTGGAATGAAGAAAATGTGAGTGAAAAGCATCGTTATCTCTCACGACATGAAAGGCAATATTTCACAGATTTAATCACTGACTCAAGTCACACAGTCATATTAAACTACTTGAAGGGAAGACGGCAAAGATTTCACCGCTGGATAATGAAAAAACAAATACAATCATTAAATTAAAAGGAAACGAAAAAGAAAAAGTGATGAGTAGCGAAACTAGTGGCCAAGTACTAAGTTCATGAGTAAAAATTAACTGAAATATCAAGAATTTGAGGAATATTTCAATGTTTGTCACTTACTTACTCAGTCACGAATCTTCAAATGGCAAAAGTACAGCACGAAAATCACGATGATTGCTCTCTCATTCAAGAAGAAGAGCTATAACTGGCGCTCTTGAGTTCATAAAATTCCAGATTTTTTAGTGATCGTAAATCGGAAGCGTGAGAACAAAGAAATGAGATTTTTTGAGATTTATATGCTTTTTGTTAGCCCTCTAACCGTTGCACGAACCTTTCCCCACATGCAACTTCGAGCTAGTGGACAGATTCAGTCCCAGTCTTGAGCGTGGTATCATTGAGAGTGGGTATCCTTTGATCGGAGTCACTATCTTATGACGTTCACGCGACATATCTTCGGATACAAGACGTCCTACTCTCATCAATGTTCTCTTCACTGCTGGATGTCATGCGGGAGGAAGAGGGGATGAACATATACCCGCACGTGTACAACGTTAAGGGCAAAAGCGGGGAGAACAGGCTTCTGAGACGGGGCTGAGAGAGATTCAAAATCGATAGATGTTAGACTGAATCATATGAGAGCACCATTAATCATAGATATTTCAAAGAAAATCGATTTGCTCTGGCATGAAGATGGATCTCAAACAGGGCCAAGGCTTTGGAAATATATTCCTGACAAGTGCAGTTTCAATTGAGCGAATTTTTCATCGTTGTCTGAGTCCACTTTCATTTCATCTCGCGACATGTGCAAGTACAACAGTCGTCGATGAAAGAAAGAAATAAATACAGCAGAGGAGTTCCTCAGTTGAATAAGCCTTGTCATAATATGCATTTACTTGAGTCTTTCAAAGGAATTGAAACACAAAAGCAGGACGAAACCTGCCTTTCAAGCAACCATTATGTTTCATATCCTTTCACATTCATTACGAAATTCCGTAAACTAAAAATAAACTGAAAAAATTGTTGACGAGGTAATGCATGAAAACACCCTCTCCACTCCACTTTTTGGAATATGTATGGTTGGGAACGAATAAAAAAATTCCAACCAGCAAATGAATCTCAGGAGGAATTAGTTCATGCAGTTACTAGGATTAATATGCGAAGCTCGCTCTATTACCACTCGTTCCTTTGAAACTTTGCGGCCATCCATTGTAATTTATTGCCGGGAAACTTTTACGGAACCACAGTTAAAAAGTCACACGACCTCGGTTTCAATGCACTAACATCATAATCAGATTAGGCAAAACAAACGGCAATTCTCTTTTATACTCAACAAGAAGCAAGTAAAAAGAGAGAGGAAAGATGGAATTCAAGTAAGGAGAGAAGATGAGCTCTACTGCGTGTATGTAGCTGATGCTTCAGTGAATAAATATTTCAACTGTAGATCCCAAGAAGAAATGTGGAATTTTTACACTGAAGAGCGGTAGTTTTGACGGAGTCTATGCCGGGAAGACTACTCAAAATTTAATTGTAAAAAATCGGGAACAATTTATTGCTTTTAAAAATAAGTTCAAAAGAATATTTTTCCAAACACCTTTAAAACTTAGACTAAAACAGTGATTTTAATGTGAACATTTTAACATTTGACTAAAAACTGAAGTCATCTTAACGCTCTACAAGATTTGAATAACAGCTAGAATTTAAATTTCAAATAGAATTGGTGAAGTGACCATTATCAATAAATACCTATATCCCGTCGTTTTACCTATCCTTGCTGCAGCTTCATTGAAGAGCCCCATCTTATTTCCCTCCCTTCCTTCATCTCTCTTTCCTCCCGTTCTTGTTGAGTATATGAAAGTTTCTTTTTCCTCTGCTTCACATGATGATAATATTAATACACTGATACCCGGGTCGTGCTACTTTTTAACTATAGTTCTGTTTATTTTCCCAATAAATTGAAATCAGAACCAATTGAAATCAGAAATTGAAATCAGAAATTGAATTGAACATGCGAGATATTTGATCAAAATGCGAACGTACTCAAGGAAATAATATTTTAAAGTCTGAACAATTATTACTCCAGATCAAAATTTAGCTCATTTTGACACATTGAGGTATCTTATTTGAGATACTTTGGACATCTTTTTTTATATTCCGATACAATATATAAAGGTTGATTAATACAGAGCATCTTCAATTGCAAAGATATACATAAGTTTGCAACAACACGGAAGTGAAAAAGTAGAAGGGGTATGTTGAAAGTAAGACAAAACTTTTTCCTACCATTGACATAAAAAAATGACAAATTTCTAAACGGATCATTCTTTTTTGTTAGTAACTGTTTTTTAGGGAAACCTATGATGTCTGCGAAAATGCCCCGTCAAATTTTCTCCAGATTCTAGGAGCTTGTTGCACGCCTCCAATCCCATAATTGTCCACAGCATCTCCTTCGTCATCTACTGAGACATCCACGGGATATCAGCCACAACGGCTCATGTGTAGTGGACATGGAAGCCTACCACCCTTCATCATCACAGCATTCCTGGGCCATTAAAAAAAACCTCACTGTTATAGCTATGCGTCTGACGAAGGAAAGGTAACATTTTTCGATTATGGCGCCCTTCCAACGAATGTCGTTAAATTTTTGATGATGAAGCAACGGCAGCGTAATCGCTTTTTTTAATTAACAGCACTTTTGGGTGAAGAGTCCGGAAAGGCAGTTGGATGAAGGGAGGATAAGAGGCGGTGGAGTGGGAGGGTGGAGGTCGGAAGGGGTGAAGAGAAGGTCAGGAAGGGAGGAAATTATGGAAGAGGAGATGAGTTGAGAGGGGGAGGGAAGGTGACATTGGGGGTGGGGCGAATATTAGGGATTGGGAGATGGAGTTCGCGAGGAGGGGAGATGTCCGCTCTTCCTCTCTCGCAGTTTCGAACCCGAGGAGATATGCGAATTGAAAACTCCCCGGGAAAAAACATAACGAGAGCCCACTAATATTTTGGAAGTGGCACCATCATGATTACCACATATCATCTAACGGTTGAGCATACATCAACAGATAAAAGTACGCATACCTATTAGACATCTATTTATATCTTGCGAGTTTTCCTTAGCTCATTTTGCTAAATACATGTAATTTATAACCAATTCAGAATATATGTGAGCCAACTTGAAAGTCAAAACTTATGATACAAAAGTGAAGTCTCCATCACACTGCTATATATATCGTAGCTTCTACAAACGAAATATTTAGAGAAGACTTCACCCACGCAAGTTTCCTCAGTTCTTATCGACAGGGAGGGTTTTCTGGAATTGCTGCTTGGTTCCCTTTGAGTGGCGCCTCTCGTTACCGGTGTCGAAAATACGAGGGTCATCCGGAAAGTAGTACCCGTTCGTGCCGCATGAAGTGCTGACGACGCGAGTAGCCGCTGGACGAGGTCAGATAGCTTCAGTGGCTTGTCTGCCTTCTCTGAGCCAAGTTGCGTGACGCTAGCATTGCCTGTGTTGTTTCTGTGATTGTTTACAATGTTTAAAAAAATTGAGAACGCCGCCAGTTGTGAAGTGAGGGCAGTGATTAAATTCCTCAATGCAAGAAACGTTCGCCCATGTGATATTCATCGCCAATTAAAGGAGGTGTATGGAGACAATGTAATGGACGAGTCGTCTGTTCGGCGGTGGTGTCGCAACTTCAACATGGGGAGGGGGAACACACACGACGATGAGCGTTCGGGGAGACCGTCTGTCATTACAGACCAACTGGTGAGCTCAGTTGACGAATTCGTGAGGAACGATCGGCGCGTCACAATTGATGACATCTGTGAGCATTTTCCCAATGTTTCTCGAACAATTGTTCATGAAATTGTTAAACACCATCTGCATTATGCAAAAATTTGTGCAAGATGGGTCCCTCGCGTATCTCAATGAGCTGGCGGCGAAGGACTATGCAGCAGGAATACAGAAACTTGTCACACGTTATGACAAATGCCTTAATTTGCTTGGAGATTATGTTGAGAAGTAGTTTAAAGTATCCTCTTTCAAATAAAATTTTTTATGTTTGTTAATATTTACTTTTGTGTCTTTATTTCACGAACGGGTACTACTTTCCGGATGACCCTCGTAATATATGTTAAAGTATTTTATACTATCGCGCAATTCCATAAACGCCTACTTAACAGCTGAAAAGATGATCGGCTTAGTTTTACTAGCTTCCTGATTCATTTTCAAACTTTTCTGGTGTCGGTGGGAGGCTTAATGAAAACTGTTGTTAATTTCCTTCCAAAAATTTGGGAGCTAAGAAAGGGCAAAGGATGTTCATGAAAAAAAGTGCTCGACTTTCTAGTTACAAAGGAGGTTTAAATAATTGTACCCTACGGCAAAACAAAAATTTATCACATCGAAATACGTGCTGAGGAATTATAAATTTTCAATAATCACGTGTCGTTTATGGTAAGGGTTTAAAACCCCCATAGGGTTTTGGTTAAATGTATACGAAGCGGAACACATGTCCTTGTTAGGCTTTACAAACAAACATAACTTGATACTGACATTTACACACAGAAAATCATCATTTCACGATCAAACTCTCTGAAAAAACTCCTGATCAAACGATTTTGAATATTTTGGGGAATAGAAAATTTCAGCTGTACGGATTCTCAGCAAATTCTCCTCAAAACATTATAAAACATATGCAATAGAGGAGCCTTTGTCTTTTTAAGGAAGAGGTTAATCCTCTAAAATTGAAATACTTCTCCCGCACTCAATACCTACAAGTGTCAGCTATCGACATATTTCTATAAACTTGACACTGATACGATATTTTTGTAGGCATGTAAGGAAAAAGGCACTCTCTAATTCGAGCAATATATGGACACAAAAATCTATAAATCACCAAGTTCCCACTCTGTCACTAAAACCACCAAAAGAATACACGAAGGGTTTCCATTGTTCAAGTCACGGTAACTTTTTTCTTAGAATTCGAATTATGTCATTAATAATCATTTTGACGTAAATAGACTTTAAATATCAAATGTTCAGTTTTTATGACTGGAGAGCCCATCTGGTACATTATCAATGTCTTTCTGAAATATATTTTTCTCAATCTGATAAACTAGAACTTTAGAAATTATTTGAGCAATTCTTAGAAAGTAAAATTAACTCCGCAATTGACTTATTAACAAGCTAAAAAAACTTTTTGAGCGACCCATTTTATCCTACTTCTTCAACACAAATATTTTCTTTCCTTTCTAATGCGCAGTTAAAATGAATTTATCCAATGATGCAGGCATTCCATGAGGCGTTCTTCTTCCGTTTCGTGAAACTCAGGCAACTTATCCCAATTTTGAGGTAATTAAAGACCATTATGGCAAGAGTTAATGTTTTTATATCTATTATACAGGTATTTCCGAGCATATTGGTAAACGTGGTAATAATATGAGGTAAAAACAAAACATTGGAGCCACTGTGTAGCACGGTCGAGGGGAACGCCAATGGGATTCAGATACATCCAATATTCAAGGGCAGTTCGTCTGAAAGAGAATTGTGCTGGGTATTCTAAGCTTTTCAAGTTTAAGGTTGATAGCATTTTCCAATGGCTTACACTTTTTTGCCCTACAATTTTTTTCAATTGAGAGCTTGGATGTTATATTACCTATTTTTTTATCGAAGGTATGTGAGAGTATTTAATTGAAGTTTTCTACAAAAAAATATATAGTAATCGATATAGGAAATGTCTGTAGTTTGCTTTTAGGAATTCATAATTTTAAAATAGTGCTTCAATTCACACAAGGATGTTTTACTGTTTGGTTTAGAAAGAGCATGCCACAACCCCATTTTCAACTTAAAAGGCCATAATAAATAATTCATAATTGAAGAAGAATCCATGTAGCTTAGAGGCCAGGCCTATACTATTCCAAAGAATTATGAGGGGTGATTTATAAAACTAAGGACAACAAATAGTTGCCAATTTCCGATTTCCATCTTATTAATCCAATTAATATTAATGAAATTTAAACACGTGCTATTTTTTACATTTAAAAACATTATATCGATCATACTTCAGGCAAAATGTCGAAAACCTATATGGTTGATTTACCCGACTCACTAGCTTTTTCCCTGTTATTGAATTGGCGCTTTCACAAAGTTACACGCAAGACAAGACCGAGTTCTTCTTTTTAAATTTATGAATGAAATGTTCTTACTACCCCGTGTGCACTACAGCGTATTAATATTTTTCAAAGTGGTATGTCTTCTGGGATGCCTTAGAGGAAAAGCTTAAGCATAACACAAATATTTTTACACAGAGAATCCGTACATGCTGACGAACTTCATCCAAGAGAAGTGGAGCGAACCATGATTAAACGCGGCGTGATGCGCTAGAGTTCAAGGCTAGAAGAAGCTGAAAGCAGTAGTAAAACCCTACTTTGTTTTGCTTTTGTAATCCGTTAATACGATTTCACCTTGCATATACGTATTCACGACCAAGGCGCGAGAGAAACCGTATCTGCATCATTGGAGGAAGGAGATTTATAGTAAATGATATGATAAAAAATTACGAAAAGGCAGAACAGAGAAGATTACGTCCCGCTTGCAATGAAATCGACGAGCAACGATCGTTAGTCTCGGATCGTCTTTGTTGCAACGAACTCACCAAAGTAGTTTCAAGGGTAGATTTAGGACCTGAGCTCAAAATTATCGATTTACTCCCAATTCCGAGATGCTCATTTAGCCGATATATTGCCAACAGGCACACGTAAAAGCCTTCCCGGAAGAAGGATTGCCGCGGGAGGCAAAACGAGAGAGGGACGATGAGGGGTGGAGGGGATGGGGGAGGAAACTGTTTTCATCGGACGCTCCCGAGGGGCACGGGGCGAGGGCGAGCGCATTCGGATAAGCGGCGCTGGAATGGCGGTGGGGAGGGCGGAGAGAGGAGGGTGGGTTGAACGGCAGAGAGAGGAACGAGTACCACATAGGCCTTTGCGAAGAGGAAGGAGAGGATGAGAGAGAAAGAGAGAGAGAGAGATGGGTCGTCCGTGCAAAAGGGGAGTGGCGGTCGAAATTAATAGGGTGTGACGAAATGCGTGAGAAGAGTGTCGTGGTGGTGGCGGAGTGCGGGAAAGGTAGACGGGAGGCAAGGGGGGGGGGGGGGAAATTGAGTTAGGAGGAGGTGGGAGGGAAAGGGGGAGGGGGTATGCGAATTGGTGGCGAGAGGGTCCCATTTTAAGGGGTCGGGAGAAGCGGGGAGATGTCGGAGGACTTAAGAGGGGAAGGAAGGCCTAAACATGCATGCACAGTAGTCATCTGAACTTCATTACTAAAGATCGAAATAAATTCGACGGAGTATCGGATTTAGTTAAGGCCGGAAGAGTTCTTTTCGCAGTCACTCGGAAAATTCGGAGAGCCAGCGAGGAGATATCCCGGGCCGAGTAAGTGAGACAGCCGCGAGGCGACCGTCTTTAAAGGGAATGCATGGGGAGGAGGAGGGCGGAAACTTAGTCCGGGTCCAGGGAATTCTATGGATTTAAGGGACACGGGAAGGTAGGTATTTTATGTTCGTTCTACTAGCGGCAGCCATGTGCCCGCCTTCGTTGTTAAGAGTTAGGACGTGATCTTGAATAGCGTGAAACCTTGATAGAGCAAAGTGGCGAATATCTACTATCCTGGTCAAGGCGAATGATTTTTACACTCTGAAATTATTGCATTGAAATGCATATTAGCGGATGACTCCGTTGCAAGTAACTGTTGCGGAATCTCCCGCAGTTTCATTGGAATTTATCTACTATCCTGTTTTTTTAACTATTTAATTATTTAAAAAGTTGAAAGAGGGTCTAGATAATGAACAGAGATAACATATACTTTATATAAGTTATAACTTATACTCACGTTACTCTCAAAGATATCAATGCAAAAATCATGGACAACTTTCACAGTTTTGAAGAAATAAAGTGTTTCGTTGTTCATGGACTAGGCGTACACGAATCACTACAGTAAAAATTACTTTTGTATTTTCCATCGTCTTTTAATCCCTGGCGTCCATGAATCCGACGTGGGAATGATTTAACTCCCAAAATGGTTTAAGAGTAAAATGCATATCCCGTTGTCCGGAGAAGTGAAACCCCACTTGAGTCCCAAATAGGATTATATATTTCCTCGCTGGGACCAAATATTAATCCAAACTTAAGCCAGTTTTCTCGAAAGGATGGGCTGAAAGAATAGCAGGTAGGGAATTCATGCACCAGGGGGTATTTGCCATGGACTAAAAGTTATTTATTTTTGTTTAACATTGATAGTCGCCACCGAACCACGGGGTTAGTGAATTAGTAAATTCTGTCAATCAAATTGATTAATTTGGCCACCAAGGTAAAGCGGTGGGCTGCTAACTCCACATGTACATCTATATATAATAAGCTGGAATCCGCCACAAGGGCGTGTGGCGGGAGGGGGCACATTCGGAGGTTCGAAATCGATTATATTAACCCCTTTGGTGCCTCACTCCCTGGGCACATAATGTGATCCATAGCTTTATTCAAGCATCTATAAGGATGATATTCACCGGGTGCTTGAATGTCATCCTTAGTTACAGGTATATTTGTTTTTAAAAAGATCTATAAATTAATATTCGCCATCTTACTTATTATATTCTGACTTCCGCGTTGTTGGATGGATTCCATGCTGCATACTGGGGTGCAATTTTTTGTTGGTTTATGGGGTACGTGTTTGCATGCGTGTGGGACGAAAGGATTTTTGCATGATAGTGTGCACCACAGTGGGTATAGTTTTGCATGTATGTATTATTTTTGCATGTGGTTTTGTTCCTTTTTACGGGTGGTGACCTAACACCCCCCGCCACACACCTTTACGGCGGCTTGCGGTGTATTATGTAGTTGTAGATGAAGATTAAGTCGTTCGATGACAACTCTTGGGGACCTTAACCTTGGTTTTTTTGAGAACATGAATCATGTAATGGTAAAAAGAATGCTTACATGTATCAACGTTCTTATTTTAACCGAGTGATCGGGTTTTAATATTTCCCTCCGTGCCACAATCAAACTCGAGTGCCCTGTACCTTTAATGAAATATCCAGTAGTCTAGCTTCATCTTTGAATGTCTAGGGGGGGGGGAGGGGCTCCTTCTAAGTTTATCCAGTTACACCGACAAAAAGCGACAAGGGATAGTGTTTCGGGGTACTGGTAAGCATCCGGCCATCGGATATCGTAAACACCAATAAAAAGCACGACCACAGAAATGTGACACAATTTCGGCTCAAGTCGAAATAAATTTTGAGCGCATGAAAGCGTTGGACTCATGGGCACACATTGGGTTTTTTTTATTTAACGTTGACGGAGGATTGTGTGGAAGAGATTTTTACGACAAATACCCTGTCGTGAGGCATACCCAAGGTATTCGCCCTATCCTTTACAGCAACGTGACCATCCTCCGTTACCGCAACCCACCCTCGCTTGACACGCCTCCGGCTTGGACTCGGCCCAAAGGGGAGCACTGGAGGCCAAATAGCTCTCCACATCCATTCTCACATCCATTTCCACCCCTCTCCCTATTTGTTTCCGTCGCAACGAAGTGTAGGAATATATCCCCTCCCGGCTCCCCTTTCCACGACCTCCTTTCTCTTTCTTCTCCGCGCCGATAGTCTGCGCTCTACTCACTCTCACCTTCGACCGCACTTCCCATTCGGTCTCAGGTACCGCAGAACTATTTGAAGAACTCGCCTCCCTCCACACCCCTGCCCTTCCTTTCCCCTCAAAAAGCTTCCTTAACAACTTCCCGGGAGTTCTGGGCCGGCAGCCCCTCTCCCGCCCACTTATTTTTCCCTCCTCCTCACCTTCAACCTCCACTCCCCATTCCCCCCCCCCCGAGTCTCCGCCCCTATCCTAAAATCCTCTTCCTCTAGTTCCGCGCGCACAACTTGGTACCTGGGGTCGTTAAGGGGACACGTTCCAACTCACTAACTCCAGTTTGGGGAGAACAGGGATTTGCACTTAAATTGCTATATTGTGGTAATGCGAACGGTGGAATGAATGTATCGCGAGGATGTTTTTTCTCACTCTCTGACGCGATGATTTGGTGTCTTTGAATAGCTTTTTCAGCAGCGCGAAAGTGCTCGCGTGGAAAATGTTATAAAAAGCAGCCGCAAATGTGGCTCTCTCACTCTCACTCTCTCTCTCTGCTTTATTCGTGCAAAAGAAGGATAATTTTGATGAATGGCGGCTATCGTGAGGCACTCCATCGTCATTTTTTTGTGTAACGCGCTCAGGAGTACCGTTCTAGAGTGGCGAATATTGCCCCTCGCATTCAACTTGCTCCTACCAAACCCTTCTGTTTTCCCCCTTCCTCCACTGCACCGCTCCCTGATAAAAATCGTGAATTTTTAAATTATTCATAGTTTCAGAGGTAATATCATATTCAGAAAGCTTTGAAATTGGAATGTTGTCCTTGAAATTTGAAAAGCACTTTCTCCAATAAAAATCGATCTTTACTTAGTTCCATGAGAATAAAGCGTGTCATTGTTAGCGGCAAGTTAGAATTGTGATTTATGTATGTATATATCTGACGGATAATATTTGGCAAGACAGGTAGTTTCACCTAATTGATTACGCGATATTAAATTGAAAATATGAAAGAAGAAAAATATTATACAAATTAAAACTTACATTACTACTCCTGCAGCAGCAGAATGACGTCCATGATTTTAGGTTAATGGCGTGGGTTATTCTTCACTTATGCCGTAATGGTACTTTTAAATTGGGAAAATAAAGGCATTTACCAACAATGAACAACAATAATAATGTCACCATACATATATTTGTATTCGTCTGACGTCTAAAATCATCTCTTTTTACGATGGCACACAAATTTATCAGGAAAGCAAAAAAACAACTATCACAACTGGATGTATTGGACAGCATATAATTGGAAAATTTATTAACTGGAAAATTAATTGCCCACGAGGGACCACCATCAGTTTAAATAATGTCACATTTGTTTATTTTCGCTTTACAAAAGAAAACATTTCAAAAAAATGATTTGTAATACTTAGGTGTCGAATTTGTCACCTGACTAATCAGCAGTGAAAAATTTTAAATCATCAAAACAATCACTACCAAACACTTGCAAAGGATAAAATTACCAAAATAAATTATTATTTCAGATTTATAGTGTTATAGTGGGAAAAATTAATCGTACTGCAGAAAATTGAGGAGATAAACAACATAGCCGTAGGGATCAATGGCTCCAAAAATTCCGACGAATAGACATCACATTCGTTGCCAAGTTCTGCTGTTGGCAACTTACCTCTTGTCTGACTTCCAGTTCCAAGCAGTCATTCACGATGGCGGGAAAAAGTCCGAAGTAGGCACACCATCAAAGAGTGGAATAACCTTATTCAGTTTATTTCGGAAGATTGAGCCAGCTGGAATGATGATATTATTTGGCGTTAGAAGCGGACGTACAAAGCTTTGCTTCAGCAAAAACGAAAGGTAAAATGAGACTTACCAATATCATGAACAATATACTAAAAACATAGATTATGCTCCATAATATATCGCGAACAACAGGTTGTGTGATTCAAACGATATACATGATTTCACGATAGCATAAAATATGAACAAATCTAGTCAAACGTAAGAATAGAACCAGTGCTTAATATCACTTTACTCATCCATTATAAAGAAATAATTTGATTGTTGATTGATGGCACATGAAATATCACTTGAAATGAATGTATTCAACCAACAATTGCAAGTAAACAATCTTACAATAGCTCACTTAGATGAAAAAAATGCCTTTCAACAGTTAATGATGGAAACTGAATAGCTTGGTAAATTTGGATTCTTTCATCGTTTCTTCCGCGCAATATACGAATTCACGGTGAACCAAAGGAGTTTTTTTAAGGGCTCTGTATACAATGCTTACGGAGCCAAAATTGAATGTCTACGCAAGGAATGTCTGCGGATCAGAGTGAAAAGTCTGCTGAAGTAGAGAAGCCAAGAAATCACAGTTATGACTCATTCCAGCGTAGAAAATCGGAGAAATGAAGCTAAATCAACGAGAATGACCGCCGTCAGTGAGGAGAAAAAAAAGAGAGCCTTAATTTTCACCCAGCTAAGAGCGGAGTCGAAGTCAACTACATTAGTTTTCCATCTCCACGCCGAGATCTTCTGCCGGATGAAATTTAATTGAGAACAAACTCATTCTTGAGAACCACGAAAATGATTTTTGACTTCAAGACAGAAACAAAAAAGGCTCGAAAAGAGTGACGAAAAAACTGACGACCGATGTCTCGAAGCATGTGTCACGTACCCTTTTCATACTGTCCGACCCTTTCCTTCTGGCTCCACACACACACACAAAACCAAGGAGGGAGGAAAAAAAATCCAACGTGGACGCTTTTGTTCGCCAAGACATTAAGGCGAGGGGAAATGATGAAATGGGCTGATGTGGAGGGAGGACGACGAGAGGGTGGGTGTGGTAGGAGGGAGGGGGGTAAGGGGGAGAGAAGAGCGGCGACGAGTGGCGAGGCGTTATGGGTTAAGGAGGTACGGTTGCCACGCTCCTCCACTACACCCCTCCCTCACCACTGCACCCTCCCCAAGGCTTCCCCCGCCCCAAGAACAACTTCTCGCCCAGGCGCCAGGCTCCCCCAACCGCTCCATGCCGCCCGCCCCCCATCCCTCCTCAGACCGAGCAACGACTAATCCCCGAACCAGACGGCTCAGGCGCGAGCCACCTCAGCGAATCGTCCAACCGAGCTCTAATGAACGTCCGCAGACAGGTCTCGAAGACACGTGTGCGCGTGCAATATTGGCACGGGCGCACATGAACGCGAATACCCTCAGCACGTGTAGTTCTGCCGACTTGGACTGCACTTGGCGTGGTCTTCCTTGGAGCATACGCTTACGACGTCGCTGTGAGTCGTAAAGGAGATGCGGGAAGTACGACCGTCTTCATCTTGCTGGATGTATCTCCTTTGACAAGTTTCAGGATTAACTTCGTGAACGAATCAGGCATCTAGTTGGAATTGTCTAAGAATAAGAACGAATTTCCAAACAATTGGTCTACAAGTTTTAATCAAGAGGCAATTTTTTGAGGACCGACACGAAGCATAAAAAATATGTGTAAAATGAAATTATGCTTGAAGTCCAAGATTGATAAGCTTAAGTGTTGCAAATTAATGTCCTTTTAAATTCATGTTAAAATTATTTAGAAAAGTCTGCTATGCCGATCTTCTTCATCACGCCCTCCTATAATGCTATGAAGTTTTGATATGGTGTCAGGTTAATATAAAAAGGAGAACAAAAGGAATTACACGAATCTCAAGATCTTTAAATGCTCTCTGGGTGTCAACCATGCTATAGCTAGATTAATTGGAGGCGAATAAATTACCGCTCGAGGTAAAGCCCCATGAGTTAAGAAAAAGTAAATGCATGATATTTTAAATTTATGTGATCATGTCATGCATTTATTCACCTTTGAATAATCCACTAATTAAGGAGCTTATCAAACCTCCGTTCTAGACAAGAAAAAATATGCCAAGGCCGTCTCCGTAGCGCCACCATTATTAATGTATCTGATAATTTCATCCAGGTTACAGGAGGTATCTTTTGCAACACATGACAACTGACTACAACATTATGAGAAAAACTACGTCTTGGACGTAAAGTCAAATCGAATCGGTCGTTAGGAATGTTTTGGCATGTCTGTTATTCCTTTTATTCTAGATAGTTTTGGAATTACATCTTTCCAAAGCGTACAAGAGAATTTCAAAATTCGTTGCTTTTAAGCTTAAAAGAAAAATAAGTTTATTTTGTAAATGATATTTTTAGGTTGGCTACGCGGAGGCTTGTTTCCTTTCTTTTTAAATAGAGTTATTGACTGAAAAGAAAGAGTAAGACTGTTGCCGCAGGTGGGTTTTGACCTCAGGGTTAACTTTCAGGTCCTCTCCCAATCAATTTAACTCCAACCCGCCAACGGAGTAGTTCCAATCCTTGCAGCGCACGGAGGTACTTCCTTCGGGAGAGTGAGGCCGAGGTTTAGGGGTGGTTAATTCAGTAAGAGCTGGGCGAGGCAGAGTTAAGGCGGAAGCTCGCATACACACATACACACGGAAGAGGCAAGAAGCAAGCGGACGGGCAGGAGCGTGGTTTGAGCAGTGGATGAGAGGAGAGAGAGAGAGAGGCGGTGAATGCAAGTGGGTGAAAGGAGGCACGCTCGGAGTCGCATCCGCAACCGAAAAATGAAACGTCCCCGCGTTAAGCCCTCCAGAAGAATCTTGCCATCCCACAATTCCTCGACTCTCCCACCGGAAAGAGTCCGAAATGCGACCTTCCCTCCCTCTCCTCGGCCCGCTCCTCCCAGCGGAGTGCTTCGTAAGGAAGGAGGAGGGGCTTTTCCGTGGGTGGGCTTAGAGCACCGACTGCTGCTCCAGCGACCGTTTTTGAAAGTTTTTTCCGGGCGAATTTTTTATTCGCACGTATAAAATCCCGTGCTTTCTAGAGGGAACGGAGACGAGAAACTAAGGCGGCAGAAGTGCTCTCGAACGGGCATTAAAATTTTCTTCTTTCTTCCGGGGATGAGAGCCGAAGTCAATTAAGCTGTCTGCCGATTGAAAAGGATGAATTTTCCTTCAGTTTAAATCATATTTTCAAAGGCATAGGCATTAATTACTAATTCACGAATGAATACCACGTTACTCTAAATAATGGAGCCAACCGCTAACTTTTTCCAGGAAGCGGTACTAATTAGCTCGAGGAGTGAAAGATGCAGAGAAAAATAAACACCAACTTTCAGAGAATTTTAATGGGTTGCTTTTCACTTGAGAATTTATGTTACATTTACGGATTTAAAAGATATTTTACAAGGCTTAACTCAAAATTTTCAACAATGTCAGAATTTAAGAATCTAGCTCTGTTACCGAGTAGTTAAATATGTATGACTGATTGCTAAGTTATAAAACTAACCGTGGGATTTATTTTATCAATTTAAATGGAAAAACCTTTGGTGAATTTAAAAGATTCCTACTGTTTATCATATAAAATCTCCGATTGGAGAAAATAAAGAAATTCTTATGCTCTTTTCGCCATGGCATTTTTAAGAAAGTAGTTTTTTGATGCAAATTTGTTTTGGGATTAGATTGTAGCCCTTGGTTGAAAGACGGTTATGGCGTCCAGTTCTGCGGAAAGTGCAAGAGTAGAGCTGCTTTCCTTGGAAACTTATAACTTCATGGTTAGTATTGACGGGCTTCAAGGTACAACTAGATTCCGTGTACCTTTGGAAATTAAAACCACCACAAATAAAATAGAACCAGGCTATATTTAATTTGCATTTATGGAAATTTGATTTAATGAAGAATGATTTAATCAGCCAAATTCTGGGTTCAAAAGACATTTGAAACTATAAAACTCATACACAAAAGAAGCGTCAAATTTTGATCTATTGATCTATTACACCCATCACATAGACCTACTCATATTAAAAATTGTACCTGATGCTGTCACTGAAGCGTTAAAACTAGACGTAGTATCTTAATAACGTAGAATTCAGTGGTCAAAAAGTATGTTTTTTATTTCATAACTTCGTTAATATATTTCTCTGCATTGACCATGGAATACAGAGTAACACAATAAAAGCACCAATATCAAATTCGAGGCCATGAAAGGGCGTGAGTACTAGACTAATTGCTCTTGAACAGTACATATGAAAATTAGTTTGAGCATACACACTTCAGTCCTCTCTATTCCAATGAATTGGATATTCAACATGATTTAATGGATATTTTTCAGGTTCCACATCATATAAGAGAGTCGCGGAGTTCCTTTTCAAGGCAAAATCGCCCTTTGGTCACAGTCAAGCACATGTCAACTTCACTAAATGGATAATGGATCGCAGAGAAGGAAAAAAATTACTTTCATTCTATCATCCCACCCACCTAAAGTCCGACCCTATCCCTATCCCCACGCAAAAAAACCAAAAGAGCAGCCTTTTTTCCGCTGAAAATAGAAGTCCCAAAACGCGGTTTTCACCTCAATTCTTCAGCTCTCCCTCTTCAATCCCAATCTTTTTTTTTAGCTCTAACATTTTTTATTCATTCGCTCTTCATAGCACCAACAATGGATCTCGACTCCCCCCTTCCGTGGCGAGGGAGCATTGGGGGATGGATGACGGAGGGAGGACAAGATTCCAACGGCGAGACACGCCTATCGACGGCACCCACCCACCCTCTCCCACTCCTCCTTCATATTCCGCTTCTCTTCACTCTCTCTCCCCCTCTCATTTCTCTCCACTCTCCGTCAAAATCCGTCCCCCACGACCGAAATCTCCAACCTGGCCACCCTCCCTCTTTCCGACCCCCTCACTCTCCCTCACCTCATTCTCTCTTCCCTAACCCCCCATCCGCTCCACACACACACACATACACATACCGCGGGCGCCCGTGCCTACCTATCCATCTCCCACTTTTCTTCCCTCCACCACTTTTCTCAGACCAACCACTCACTCACCACTTCTCCGCAAAAATGCGAAGGAAAGAGAGAGGAGGACGGGAAAAAAACGAGGCGGGGGAACAAATTAAATGTGGGTGGGGAGAAAGAGAGAGAGAGAGAAAAAAGGAGAGGAGGAAACACAAAAGCCAACTCCCTGGTGCACTTGGTCGGTAGGAGGAGGGAGAGGGAAAATCGGAGCAAGGAGGAGGGGTTGAAGAAGGGAGGTGCAAGATACACACGACTCGGTCCTCGCAGGCAGAAAGACAGACAACCGAACCGCTCACGTGCGTCCGTGTGGGTTACGTGCGCGTGTCTGTGTGTGCGCACATGAACGTGAGCCTTCCCTTTTCACCGCCATCTCAATCCGCCAACCCCATCCCTCCCACGCTCCCTCCTCATCCGATATGAAGAGAGATAGAGAGAAAGAGGGTGGAGGGAGAGAGAGAGGAGCGATATTCGCGGACCATTCATCTGCTCTCCACCCCAACCTCACCTTATGAGCTCACCCTCCCCCAACCCCTCCCTCGGCCGCTCCTCCAACCGCTCCCAAACAAAAACCCTTATCGATCTCTCGTCCACACACCCACCAGCACACAGAGCAACACACTCACTCATTTCGATTCCGCGGGAGTGCGGCTCAGCGCGGGCGAACGAAAAGAGAGTGGGGAACGACAGTGGTGACGTGGGTGGGGGCATGAAGAGTAAGGTGGTATTGGGAGGGTTGAGGCAGCGGATCGAGAGAGGGTGGCACGGGGAAAGGGCCGAGGAAAAGGGTTTAGGGAGGAGACGAGGCAGCACGACCCACATTCCTTGCTTAAATTCCGCCAGGACTTCTGGCGTTTGGTGGCGGAACAATCCGGGCATAACGAAGGCACTACAAGATCATCCATGGAGAGGCCCCTGGCGCCTCCACCGTCCCATGGGGGGGGCGATAAATGGCCCAGGTGGAGAGTTTTGGGTGGAGAGTTTTGGGTGGAGAGAGAAGGGGAACGACAGTGGGGAAGGAGGGAAGTTGCTTCAATTCAATGCGGTAAATCTGGAGAGACCGGGAAATACCTCTCGAAGAACCGTGTCATGAACGCGAGCGGGGCCGCATTTTTGAAAACTCGACCGCACGTACTGGAGGAAACACTGAGAGAAGTACGATATGGCCCGAGGAAATTTTCGCATCCATTGGCTTTGTTACCCGGAGAACTGCGGGGCAAAGTTGGTTTAGGCTTCCTTTTCACGGGAAAAAACTTTCCCATGGTACAGTATTCGAAATTGTGACACTATTTCACTTTGAAGTATGGCGAACAGCTTATATATATATATATATATATATATATATATATATATATATATATATATATATATATATATATATATATATATATATACAGAAGAAGAGCAGCAGCGCACGCGAATTTATTCCATTGGAACGCAAGATGAATTCTTCGAAATAACATCAATACGTCTTTATAAATATAAATAGATGAAAGCCGCACCCACTTCTGAATTTTCTAATTTTGTTTGATTGAAATATATGATGAAGTTTAGTGTTACACTCTTGGAAAAAAGGTTATATATATATATATATATATATATATATATATATATATATATATATATATATATATACACACTACCCCGCAAGCCGCAGCAAGGATGTGTGACGAGAGGTGTAATGTCACCACCCATTTTACTTCTACTTCACTACTTCCAACTACATCTGACGTCCCGCGATCCATCCAAACGGCAAATGGAAAGGAGGCTATCGGACACACCGTATCCGTTATGCACATTGCAAACATTGTACTTTTAGTAATGACTCCACTGACTACACTAAGGAGGCAAATAAGAAAACCAATTTAAAAAGATGGGCTCACAAGCAATGCAGTCATTAATTGCCAGGTAATATTCTATTCATGCAGGACGGACTGTTCACAGATGCATTAGGTCTAAAAATATATTTACGCGACACCCCGCCACCCGGTCCAAAGGTACGTGAAGGGGGGTGTTAGGACGCCAGCCATGAAGTGAGCTGAGCGAAAATGTAACTTGTATGTTCCTAAATATTTTCATCAGCGCTTACCCATATTTCTGTCTTAGTTTCCCCTTGTGTTGTTGTCACGAACAGTGCTCGGGAGGAAAGGAATGCCTGAATCTATCTGTTCGACAGTGTAACTTCCCTTATTTTGTCATGATTGTCCGTTTTGCTTATGTAAATGGGTGGCTGAATTATATCTTCTGCGTCAGATGTAAAACCACATAATCGGCACCGTAGCAATAGTTTCAATCTAGCTCCGAGTCTTCTCACATCTAAAGTTTCTCATTCCAGATCTTGCAGTAATCGTGTACACGCATTGTGAGCTTCCGTAAGAATTTTTTCCGAATCTCGCGGCCCTTCTCTTTAACTGGTACAATTCTGTAATCAGTGCTTATTGAAATTGATCCCATATACTGGCCGCACACTCTATGTGGAGACATACTAAAGAAAAACCGTACGAATCCTTCCCTATTTAACGCTGCATATTCCAGCTATACGTCTGATGGAGGCAAATGTCAGTTGCTTCAGAACCACTCCGCAAAAACATTCGATTCAATGTACGTATGAGATTCGATATAATGGTGACACCCAAGTATTTTACGTGATCTGTAACTTCCTTTCAAACACCTCCGAGTGAGTAATTTGCTTAAGCCTGTCCGTATTTTTTTTATTTTTAAGAAGAGCACAACCGTAATTTTTTGCATTTAATTGAAAACGCCATTCTCGGATGTTATTTAAGTCATTGTTTATTATTTAAAAATCTGTGTCGGTCACTGTTCCTTGCAGATTACAGTATCATCACTAAATTTTTACGTTTATTTTAAATTTTGAGGTGATGTCATTTATGTAAATAAGAAGGAGGAAAATGTCTATGATGCTATCCCGAAGAACGCCGTATGTTACTTCTTTATAATTAGAGCTTGAGCCATCCGTTATTACTTTTTGCATGCGGTCCGTTAGGAATTCTCGAATCCAGTTAACACTCGCAACTTGTGTATTAATTTTTCGTGTAAGACTTTATCAAAGGTGTTTTTAAAATCTAAGAAAATCTCATTTACTTGTTTGTTCTTTTCCCTCATTTGCAGGATATGGTGCGTCAAAAGTCCCCGCTGCGTTTCTCATGATCTTTCCTTTCTGAATTCTTGTCATTTGCTGGATATATGATTGTGATTGTCGAGGAATACCACGACGTTACCAACAATGATATGTTCTGGGATTACACAGGAGGGAGAGGTTAGCAATAGTGATAGATAATTACTGGGGTCCTCTTTATTTCCACTTTTAAGCGATGGTTGGGACGTTAGCTATTTTCGAGTACAGAGGAATTACGCCTTCTAAAATCGATTTTTTTAATATGTTTTTCAAGAAAACAGAAATTTTGGGCACGAACCTTTCATTACTCTTTCGGGAATATTCTTCGGCCCGGGAGATTTGCTTGTTCAATGTGGAGAAGTTAGTTGCGTTACCCCTTTCGGCATAATTACCTACATCTACATCTACTTAAAATCCCACAAGGGCGTGTGGCGGGGGGTGTTAGGGCACCACCCATAATTAAGAAATAAACCGCATGCATTATGATGTCATCCATCTTTCTGGTGGGTCAGACGGGGTTTGAAATAAATTATTCAAAACATTTGCTTTTGAGTGATGTCGGTAAATATATTACCATTGTGGTGTGCAGATGACGTTTTCCCTGCAATCCCTAGTGTATGACCAGAGAGCCTTAGCGTCATCCTCCAAAGAATCGCACAAAACATTTCTTTTAAAGCTTGTGAAGGAGATTTGCATGATTTTTTGTTTACTTACGATGTGTTAAGTATTTCTCCTGTGGTATTTCAAAATTTACTACTCAAGTTTAAAATGTGTTTTTGAACTTCGAATGGTATTTCCTTACTTGCCTTAAAGCTCTTCTACCTTCACCGCTGTACCATGTTGGTTTGTTGCTTTCGTGTTTCGTTTTACTAGTTCTATATGCCTGTAACCCGTGTCTAATTAAATCTAAGAAACACTTCCATGTAGCAACTCCAGCACTGTGCACTTTTTTACTTATTACTTGTACGTTTTTCTTAAGATATTCGGCAAAAACCTTGAAGTTCCCTTTCTCGACAAGATAAATCTTTCTTCTGAGTTTGGCGATTTCATTTACCGACCCGTGTGATATGACAACAATCTTCGTGGTCACTTATCCATTCAACTTCCTCTAAGTTTGTGATAATTTCGGTGTAGTTTATCAAATAAAGGTTTAGAATGTTTCCCCTGGTTGGTGTTCTTATGATTTGGTACACTGTGTAGGTGGTGAGCATATTAAATGTTGCCTTGTATGGATCGCGGCTTCTCGCAAATACGGACTTAATAAATCGAGAAATCGGTTACACGGAAAGATAACAAACTAAATTCTAACGAATTCACGTAATTCTATGTGGATATTGCACATAGTAGCTATAAACATTTGTCAATTACAGCGTTGTGTAAATTTATCATCTCATTTCTCATTAGAGCATTTAATATCAGGAGACACGCACTAACAATCTACTACTACAATTATTTAGATAAACACAACGTTACACTGCCTTACAGAATATAAAAAACATATTAGCGGTGACTAACCAAACATAAAACAAGAGGGTGTATTAATTGGTTATCGTGCATTAAAATATTCGAACCGTTTACGATGTAATGCATCAAACTCTCACATTAATGTGATTTTAACATGGCCAATATTCATTTAAAACTAAAGACATAATATAGAGTAGAACAATTTTGCACGCAAATCATGGTTGATGGTTTTTAGCGGAGGGAAAAGGATACTTTTTACCATCACTCATATCAAAGAAAAAACTACGTATTCCTTCCGATATTTCTTTTAAGGGAATTTTCTTTTTCTTAATCCATACCTAGTATCACAAACGATTAAAATGTACTCCCTAAGACGAGGAGGGAGGTCGCTAAACCCTGACAAGTTTGTACCTGGCGTTTATATGCATTTTTATTTACCTTATTTTTTGACTTATATTATGACTTATATTTTGAGCACGAGGAGCGTCCAGATACAAACCTGTTCAATTTGAGTAAACGATTATCGCCGAGAATGGGTCCATTTTGGCCAGGAAGATTTACTTGAATGCACTAGTGTACTTAACAAGCAGAAAATTTAGAGCAAAGAAAAAAATGACGTAACCGTTGCCATAAAAGGGTTGTTTGCTACTTTGGACTGGAGTCTAATTTTCAGGGCTCTTTTCTCTATTTCAAATAAAGGGATATACATATTGTTGCCGCATAAGTCCATATTCCACGCAAGATTCAAAATTCCTTTGAGGATTCGATTACCAATTAAAGGTGATGCAGACCCATTCCAATCCATGCTTACTGTTTCATCGTATTCAACCTCGTGATTATTGAGAAAGCATTATGAGATCATAAATTTTGTAACAGGACAATCTGCATGAAAAAACAATCTAACAGAAATGAGTGTTCAATAAAGTTGATCCAAAGTTATTCAATCGATTGGTAGAGTACTAGAGAATCAAAATTAAACAAGTTTAAATAAAAGTTAATTAAATCCTTTCAAACAATTCAGCTTTTGAAAAAACGATTGATTTTACTTTCAGACTTTTAACAAATAGTATTACCTATTTTTAGCATGAAACTTTATCAGGTCATGCGCAGCTTTTGAAAAACGACACTCAAGAAAAGCCAACAGTCAGGAAGAAAATGCAATAAAAATTCAGAACTTTTTGTCTTGACCAAAAAATTCCGAAACAAACTACCCATTATAGGGAGTGAACTTTTTTGTCGAGTCAAAAAGTACTTCCACCCTTTTTTTCTCGATCGGGATAGAAAAAGGAAGAAATATAGTGACCGACCAAAGGCATAGACAAGGGAACTGGGAGAGGGTAAAAAAATCACGCCCTCGGAACTTTTTACCTCGACAGATATTCATTTTACACTTGGATCGCCAATTCCCCTTTCACCTCCCACGTCCCCTTCACTCAGCCGCCTGGCTGCACGTCCAGATAGAAAAAAGCCAAGTGCCGCCGCTCCAGCGTCTCCCGCCATAAATTCCCTCCCAGCCTCGCGTTCGAATCGGACAGCTTGGAGCGCGGGGGTAGCGGGGGGCGTAGCGGTGTTTTGGGGGGAGGGGCGAGGAGGAGTATCGTGAGGGAGGGAGTGAGGGGTCCAATGGGGTGCAGGAAAGAAGGGGGAGGGTGTGTGGGGTTGCCCATCGTTGTATCTCACGTTGACAGAGGATGGGAATAAAAATAGGAATAGGTAATGGTTGCTTAAACGAAATGAAAGGCCCGGGAGCGGTAGAATGAGGGGGCGACCGTGAGACTGGGTCGCGGGGGAGGGAGGGGGGGAATGGGGCGGTTTGAATGGGGGAAACGGTGGGTGTAGCTTCGCGTCCCCCGAGTGACGTGAAGGAACTGCGCACTTGACTTGGAAAGAGCCTGGAATAAAAATGAGAGTCGGGCATGGCGTAAATATTACAAAAAGTAACGCGGGCTCATTTTTCATGTATGACATTGATTTCAATCCTAAGTGCAGCGAGCGGAATTATTTCATTTGTCAAACAGATTACCAGAGCAATTTTATTTTGAGATCGAAAATCGATTTGTTTCGCGTCAAAATTTCCTCATTTGACTCATTCCAAAACCACATAAGTTCTCAAATATTTTCATTCAATCAGAATAATTGACGGACAGGTGTAATTAATGAAAAAATCAAATTTTCCATCAGCAAATAAAACGAAATGAAAGGAATATAATGCTCAAAGGGAAAGTCAATTTACACAAGATATTTGAATTACTCTTCAGTTAAGTGAAAATGTTAAGTTTAATTTTTCAAATATCGTAGTGTAAATACATGAGCCCACTTTAACCTTGCGCAGTGTCACTCGAGACATATATCTGCTCACATTTTGGAAAAATCTATGGGGAAATATTATTCATAAAACGTTAAAAAAATTCTTTAAACACGCAGATATTTAATTTTTCGTGTGATTCACATCAAAATGTCGATACTATTTTGAAAAGGGGTGCTAAAGTACCGGAACGGGTGATCCTATTTATAGAACTGGGCTGCGTTAAGCAACAGCCACACGGGTGGGGAAAGGCTAAAAGGGAATTAATGGCCACGACCGAGCATGACAAAAGAGAATAAAGAGAACGGAGACGGGGAGTAAGCTAGCATAGTTTATACGTGATGGAAATGTTCACATAGAGCTTCTTCTTCCTAGGCATGCAATTTGGCGGTCAAAAATAACTAAAGCACGCTAAGTAGAACGTTTTCGGAGATATAAAAGGCCGCTACAAATGTCATGGCGTTTTCGAAAAGTGATGAATGTTTTCCAAAACTGAAAGCCGGGGCTTAACCAGTTTAATCAAAAATACCATTACCTATAAAATTTTCCACATTTATTGTCGAGGAAATACTTCACAAATGCATTAATTAAAAGGTATTAGATAAGTGGTGATACACAAGCAAAGAACTACAAACAATTTCATAAACACTTTTGTCAATGCCTTAAAATAAAATGGTTATTACTAAATAAATATCCACGAATGTAAGAGTACAGATAACAGGGCCAGTATATGCGCCAAACTATGTGAATTCCTTTCCTTGTAAAAAGAAGTCCAATCCACATTTGTGTAAAAGGAAATGCTAATGATTACAAGTCTTTGAATAGCTCATTTTTTTGAAATGTGAAATTATTTGCATTGCCAGAAGTAGATCAAACTTTTTCAAATCTCTTTCAATCTCAAATTGTTTATTGACGACTGAACTTTGGAAAATTAGTATTTAAGTCTGCATACAAAAGTGTTATGCGAGTGTATTTCCGTTTTTTGGTGTTTCAGAAAGTGATTTACCCCTCCAGGTGGAATACTCGTATTCCATTCCATTTTTGTCAGGTTCTTTCACATGGGATGAATATCTATGTACGTCATATTATCCGAGTTAACTAGGAAATCGATACTATTGTAAAGTATTGTGTGAGCCATCATACTTAAATAGCGCTTTTCCGTTGTTGAATTATTGGCTATCAATCATACTACAGAGTGTGAGTTTACGATTTTGTGTTTGTTAACAGGACGTGTCATTCACAACGTGATGAGAGCGTAGTTTACATGCTTCCGCCTTTTTTTATAGGTATTCAGATTTTTTCTATGATTTCATTATTTTCCGTTTTTAGATTTTACTATCAGATGTGGGACGTGTTTTTTCCTCTTGCACATATTCGTGTAATGACTCAAATAAAATACTATTTCTCCGATTGAGAACGAAAATGTATCAAACAGTATTTCACGGCGAGGCAAAATAAACACCAGACGCGGCGAGCATGGCAGCATCAAAGTGATGCAGCGCTATAACTGGGGAGGCCTTTTTAATATTCAGCCTGCCTGCACCCAAAACAATTTTTGATGTTTGCATTGAAACTACAACCACACAGGTTGGATTATGATAATTTGATAAAAGTATAATGACATAAAAAAACTAGATTTTTAATTATTCATTGCTCCAAACAACATGGTTCATATTGGTATGTCCGTTTCTAAAACAAAATAACCTATGAAGAAACTATCATTTGATCATACAGGTATATCTGTATCTATCGTCAGGTTAACAATACGATTTTCCACTAATGCTGGAAAATAATAATCCGCGACTCGGGCTCGATTTTCCAAGTACAGTTCCTGAATGGAATTTCGGTGTATGTGCACGTAAGTATCCAACTTTCTCAATTTCATCAGCAATTGGTTATTAAAATCACTTACTATATTACTAAAAATGTGCGGATTTGGGATTAAAAAATGGGTACTAACTCAGAGTAGATTTAATTTCCCATTATCCCTGGCTATGCGAGTCAAAATGTACCGAGTCCGTCAAAAATGGCTTACATCTACGTAAAAGTTAATTTTAACGGAAAGTCGGTTATGACGAGAATTCAAACATAGAATCCCGGCGACGTCAATTATTGTGCTGGATAGTCTTTCTTTCAAAATTAAGTATTTGGAGCTCAATTTGCATAATTTATATATGCAAGACAGAGAAGCCTTGAAAATATAATAGATCAATTTAAAGACTGGAATGAAATAATAAAAGGGATTGTTTTCTGAAAAAAGAACCTAAAATAAGATTCCTGTGACTTTTTCGACCGTGATAGAGTACCGTGTGAAGCGTGTGCATATGTTTACAATTTAGAGGGGAATATATATAATCATTGACACCATTACTCCCATAAAAATCATTTTCTGCAGAGAAACCCGGTTAAATATTTGGTCCCTACATTTCAATATTCTGCCAATTTAATGAGAGAGATAACACCCAAATTCAGAAGAAAATTAAAATGAGAGCCATCAAGACCGGCGAAGGCTTTCGTACTCAGTGCATGGGATTTAGCATTTACTACGCGGTAGCGAAGTACGGAACCCTTGAATTTCGTGTACTCATCTGACGCAAGGGGATAACACGAATATTGCATCAAATGCAACAACTAGATGCACTAAACCAGAGAAATCCTCGTGCAATTCATATAAAAATATAATTTCCGGAAAAGATACGGAATCCTGGAAATTTCAAGAACCATTCTGACAGAAGTAGGTCTCTTACCACTTCAGTTTTTGGAGGAGTGAGGAAATACAAAAGGAGGAGCGGTGAGGAAGATGGAGTGAGGCGGAGCGCGGCAGGAATCGATCCCAGAACAGCTGTAACGGACTCGGCGTTAAAACGAGGTTTACTAAGAGACAGTTATGACGACTGTCAGAAACACGCTATTGGCCGCCACGCTAGGTCTTAATAAAGGTTTTCATTGGAAATAGGAAAAGAGTTGTTTTCTTGAGTGGGATAACGCGATATGGCTCTTCATACGGTGCACGTACGAAAAAATACCGAATGCAATATTTCCTCAGGCCTGGAATAACAGAAAGAAAATACGTAAATGCCATGTCACGACCTTTGGCTCTGCTTGTATGAATTATTAGGATCACTAAGTCAGAAGTAGGAGCCGGGACTACTGAGTAGTGGCTGGACTGCAGCTGCTGGGAAGACTTTATGAAGGCATTAATAATTAAAAAGATGAATGCGGTAAACAGAACGAGAACGGCGGAGAAGAGGTTCCTCTTTACATTCATATCTCCCAGATCCTTCAAGCAGTCCCGGAAGATGCCACCCGACTGCTAAAGTTATCTCCAACGTGTATTCACCTTCGACCCCCATTCGCCGCGGCCAATAAAAATAAAAATCACAGGTATGAAAAAGTCTCGTCGCGTGGCCTCACATCTTACCCACGAAGGTCACGTGATACGCCAGGAGTCGATTGTACCCGAAGCCACCTCCCCCACTCCCACAGCATGTGACCAGCCTAGCACATGCCCACTCCCTTCGGCTACCTCCTCTCCCACCTCTTCCCCAACCTCAACCCTCCCACCCATCCTCGCCGAATAATAACCCCTATCCTCCTTCCCCCTCTCCGGAGCCCCATCAAAACACGGGAGGGGGTGGGTGGACCTCGACCCACCCCCTCACACTCCCTCCCGCCTCATACGCTCCGAGGCGCGCTCTCCGCCACCTCTTCTCCAAACCAGGCCGCATCCACTGCGCCCCCCTCCTCTTCCACCCAACCCATCCCCGCATAGATCCTCCCGTCTCTCCTCCCTCTCCCTCCTCATCCAGCAGCATCACTGTTTCCATGCCGGGGCTCCCCAGGGGAGATAAGAAGAGAGGTTGGGAGGAGAATGGTTCAGGGCGGAGTGGAAAGGGATCGAGGGTGGGAAACGCAGGCGGAGGAAGGGGAGGAGAAGGAAATGAGTGCGGGAGAGGTGTAGGGAGAGGTGGCAGGGAATGGGAAAGAGGATGAGGGAGGGCTTAAAAATGTAGAGTGAGACGAGTCGAGAGAAAAGGGCGCGAGAAAGATAGAGATGAAAAGATATGGGGGCTTGAATATAACATGGCGGCTCACGAACACAGACAAACGCACACACACAAGCGCGAACGCACACACACATATACATATCCAAACGCAGTCGCTATCTCACACCACATTGCCCCTCATCCCGTAACACCTCGCCCGCATAATGGCAAAATGGTCCTCTCCCATCTCCACCCACAGTCTCTCTCTCCTTCCCTGGCGACGAAGGGGCATATCCATTGCAATCTTCTTTCGCTACCCTATCACGTCCCACCATCGGCGAGACTATACAAAGGGAAAAGCTGTTCCATGTCGATTCCATAGAAACTCCATTTCACCCTCACTACTTCCCTCCCCGCCTATCCATATTCGCAGTGGCACTGAAAATGTTTTTCCTCCCACTTTAACATTCGGTGCGGACGAAGTTTTTGCTGTCACGGGAGACGGCGAGGGGATTGAAGCTTGGATGGAGAGGAAAGCGAGTAAGTCGGAGGGAGCGGGATGGAGATGGATATAGAAAGAGTAGAGGAAGTGGAGGACAACAGAGGCAGAGAGATGTAGATGGAAATTCCAGCCGAAGGAGGAGAAATCCAACAAAATCTCCGCTTATCGAAGCATTTTATTAGATTAATGAGTTTAGGACAAAAAATATCATCGCCATGGTAAAAAAATCACATAAAAACTGTAGAATTATGTTTTCCTCGTGGAATCAATTGTAAAATGAAAACGAAGTGCATTCATTTATCAGAGATGTGGTATAATGGAAAATTTCACAGATGGAACGAAAGACCAAGTTTGATCAAAAATAGGATAAATGCAAAAATTCTCTAAAAATACTCTCAAATATCATCATGCATTTCAGTAATCATTGAAAAAATGCTTTTGAATCAAAATACCTTCCAACATAAATGATTCCAGTGTTAAGGTTGGATCTGCAGTTAGCGGTTATCTGTCGTAGAAAATCCTTGCAAAATAGAGTGTGAAGAAAATAAACGATTGAGATTGCAAAAAAAATATAGAGAAGAACTCAGAAGAATCAAAGTTATAAAGTTGCTTCGAGCCATTCAAAAGTTTGAGAATTTAACTTCGAAGGATCGATCTGAAACCATTCACAGCGCGATTAGTTGTGATTAAAGCAAAGTCTCCGCCGTTACCTCGCCGAGTTTGAAGTTTGAAGACCGTGTTTTAGAAGCGTGACGCATTAATAATTGGAAGTGGCGCAAGGCGAGGCACATTCAGGGTATGCAAAGATGAAAAGGGTTTGCAAATATGGCTCCGTCAAATGAGGCGCGAATGGAAATGAAAATGGAGAGGGCAATGGAGTGAGGGGTGAGGGCATGGTGAGAGTAGGGGTGCAGGAGGAGGATTTGGGGTGATCCAGGGGAGGCGTGAGAGATTTTAGTCGAAGGAGTGAATGCTTCAGCGCCCACGGGGATAAAAAGGTCTAATGAAAAACCATAGCATGAGAAATCACGAAAATCTCCTCAATTAGCTACCCATATCCCTACGAAAAAGTGGAGCCGAGAGAACGGCATGGCTGAGTTTTGGCACGGATAAAGTTTGAAATAATGCGTTATATTACTTCATTCCGTAGTTCAGAAACCATACATGAAGAAAAAAATGAGGAAGCATTTATATTTTAGTGTGTTTATTGAAAATGCCCTGGCGTAATTCCCATCAATTATTGTCACAAGAAAACTGAGTTCATATATGCGTGTGCGTGCATATATATATATATATATATATATATATATATATATATATATATATATATATATATATATGTATATGTATATATATACATATATATATATATATATATATATATATATATATATATGTATATATACATATATATATATATTTTATATATAAATATATATATATATATATTTATATTTAGATGTAGTCCATATATGGCGTTTTTTCCACCCTGAAATTTTGGAATACGTATGATGTCCGTTTTTGTGTTTTATAGAATTTTAGAATTTTATTTGCATTATTAATTGTGCAGAAGTTATTTTTGTTGTATTGTAAGGTTAACGTTAAATGCATATTTGGTGCAAGTTTTATTGATTTACTCCAGATAAATATAATTAGAGTTAACTATAGGAATGTACTGAAAATTCTCCCAAGTCATATCATTCCCAAAAATCACATTGCAAAGCAACAGGCTGGATGCTGCACCTCGATAATGCACGGCCACACATGGCAAATTTTGTTGCCGAATATCTTACGAAAATTAACGCGAAGAGTGTTCCTCATCCTACCTGTGATCCAGACTTAACCTCATCTGACCTTTTTTCTGCTCCCCAGGGCGAAGAAACATCTTCGGAGACATCGTTTTTCATCATCAAAAGCAGATGTATACGAACTGAACGTGTTTCAACTGCATGCGTCTGCTACTTTAATGAAGTGAAATCATTGAAACTTGAACCACATAAACTCTTTGCATTAATGTAAATACAATCATAAAATTAAATATTTCTCAATAAATGAAAAGAATAAAACCTTAATGATCATCCTCATTGAAGAGCCTTCGTTAAAAATAAGGTCCATATCTTGTTTTTATGAGCTCACTGAAAATTAAATTTGATAGAGGTCCTATGGGGCTGAGGATCGTAGCACTTCCTGATCAAGGATTGAAGGAGCATAGCCTCCTTATTTGAAATAGAAAACACAACGTTTTTTGGTATATTTCCTAAGTAAGAGATAATTTTAGAAATTCCCATTTCCACAATTGAATAGGTTGTACTTTTTTTCAAATTACATTCATATTTGCTAGGTGGTTATCATAAAGCCATCATACATATTTGGATGGATTTATTTATATCAATCGCCATTCATCAACTCTCATTCTTTAGTCTTTCGATCCGAGCACCTTTGACAGTTGTCATTTTAATCTTATCTTATAATAATGCTCTTTCTGCCTGATTGCTTTTCATTTAAAAACACTCTTCAAGTATTTATTATACATAGTTATCTTTTTCATGTACTTCTCCCCTTGTAGTTGTCTAGAAAATGTGTTGCATTGGGTTTGGGAGGGGTATAATAAAAGCTGTTTCCAATTAAACTAGAATAATTAATTACAAATTAAAAAGATAGTTGATTCGCTTTTTACAACAATTATGACTTCATAAAATCTCAACTTTTGGGCTCAAAAAGCAAAGTATGAAAAATTAATATGATTAATTCTCTGCAATCTAAGGAAATTTATGCCAGGAAAATACCATAAAATCTACTCCCTCGACCAATGATATCTGAACGTGGTGAAAACTAAGAAAAAAACTCTTCTCAACAGCGATGGCTGAAGTATTACATGATAATCGCATGTGAATTATCTTAAATCTTTATTTTTAAGAGCGTACTCAAGCCAACCACAGTAGTCAGGAATCCGAAGTTATTGATATTTAACAGTATTTTTAAGATACAATTTTAGTAAGTTTTTAAAATACGTAATTTTTAAACAACAATTTCACGACAAACTGAATATGAATAACACAAATAAGTGGCGCCAAAATATAATATATACTCTTAAATAATTGAAATTAATTAAATTTATTCTATTCTTTAAAAGCTTTCAAGGATAACCCTAGCTATGAATTAAACGGAATGAGTAAAACACACAGGAAAATTCTTTATCACTTTTTACCTAATTTTTAAATAACAGAATGTTTGCAAAGCACCAACATAGAAACCTACTTTGTTGTTAGCAGAATATTTATCATCATAAAGAATAAAATTTGAGCTTCGTATAACTATCACCGAGAAACAGAAGAGAAGAAATATGGTTAGATAGCGGATGTTGAATGTTGCGCAGAAGAGAAGGGAGATAAGGCTAACTCTCCTGGTGGAGTGGTTCCCGCGACTGAAAAGTGTATGCCGAAAAGCATCTAGCGAAGAGTAGACCACTTAATCATAGGGCAAGTTTAAATGGGCAGATAAGAAAACGCGAAAATGGCCTTAGAGAGAACGGAAGAGGGTTGTTTATGGCTCGCGTAAACGGCTGAAGAAAGAGCGTGTTATGAGTAGCTCCTAATGGTATGCAATTCAACAGCCTTTACTGCCGTGGGTGAGGCCTATGCGTTAAGGATACACACGTACGTAATGCGCAATGATGGCGGATGTCACATAAAGTTAACAACCTAGTTTATAAACTTTATTCCAAAAATGTTAATGGAGAAATGGCAATAATAACTATTGTATTTCCTGTAAAATAAAATTTTGTAATCCTTTCATAGAGGAATGCCAAACCAAATATTGAAATAAAACCATAAGGTGGAATGAATATAATTATAACTTGAAAATAACACCGTATTACTGTGAGAAAATCTGTGCAAAGAACATTTCACATTATATAACTGAAATTACATGACTTCATATAAATTACATTTGTAACACTAGTCTCCAACATCAATAGGATCAGGAATACTATATGCTTCATATTTCAGAGTTAATACTCCTTAGCACTACCCTTTTTACACAACGAAAGAAATTCAAACTTTTGGTTCATATAAAAATAAAATCAATGCAAACACCTCCTATTTTATATGCCGGGACATTAAAAAAAACAGGATCCCTTCTAGAGCGGGCATATCAGGTGAACAACTAGCAGAAATACTTATTTCCTGTGCTCAAAAATCGTCATTGATCCCACTCAAAAATCTTGGATTGGACCATAATTCGTCTGAATCAGCGTGAAAGTTGAACTGCAAAGATCAAGGGACGAGTACACAAATTCAAAGCAGCAAAATCAGGCCTGAAGAATGTGAAGAAGAAGGAGGAGAAATTGGTACGATGAGAGAGTACACATTGAAGGAGGAAATGGTTCGGGACCTGGGGGGGAGGGAGGGGGGAACTTAGTCGTACCCGTTTGGAACTTAGCCCGAGCGGCGTGGAAGTTGGTGAGCGGGTGACTCCTAGATCCCATTATCATCTTGGGGATGATGTTTTTACCAGGCACATCACCTAATGCTAGATGAGAACATTCTGCGAATAAAGACGCATCTCTTCTTCTGCTATTTCAAGGGACTATTGTGATGATTTGTACCTGAGAACTCGAATATTTTTTTGTATTTAATGGGCGCCAGGGCTTTTGAATAAATATTTTCAAATACACGCTGGACGTAAAATATCCATTCATCAAATAAAATATTAATTTAACCAGATTAATATACGTTATAATTGGTTTTTCATTCTTATATTTTGCATATTGACCGGCCTCGATGGTGGCGGGGTAATATCCTCGTCTGCCAATTCAAGGGTCGTGGGTTTGATTCCCTCCTGGGTGGGTTTTCCTCCATCTAGTGCTTGGGTGTTTGTAATCGTCTCCATTTTTTTCACTGTTAATTGTCCAATGTAAAGGCCAAAAAGTGCTGTTTTCAGACTAAGGCTAAATAAATAAACTTATTTTCGCCATTTCGAGCCGCGGAAGGAATTCAAATGACACCCGCCATTCTGTCTGGGAACAGTAGGAAAGTAACCTTTATAATGTTGGCAACTAGATCAATCGAATTCACAATATCTATGCGGCACAGCGTTAAAAACTGGCACGAATAAAGAAATATTTCATTGTTTTCATGAAATTCAAAAGATATTGCGTTTTATTTTATTTCTTACCCATCCCTATCTTTAGAATGATATCTATTTATGCATTAATTTTCTTTTTTTTATCATTCAAATTTGTAAAATAAATAAGTTCTGATGACATATTCATTTCGTAAAAAAATTTAAATCAAATTATTTTTAACTTTTAAATTAAAAAGGGAATAAAACTTGAGTTTGATGCCACATTATCATTACTTAAGGGTCTGATCGGAGGCGGCGCTCGTTGATATTGCGAACTAAAAACGCATAGTACTTGCTAGAGGTGGGCATGTTTTACCATTTTTTACCACGTTATTTTCAATTGTAAAAACACTAATAATATGACATCCATGTTAGAAAAGAGCCGCTTAAATCGAGAGACTACGCAACATACAAAAATCAAGGCAAATAGAAGAGAAAATTGAGATTACATTTGGATATATTTCGCTAATTGTGAAGAGATTTGACTGGTCAAGTACAAAGAATTGGAAATCGCAATAAGCCATTGTTTCAATTGAAATACATTTCGCCCAAATCATGTACAAATTATAGTATTAGGTAAAGTAAGTGGACACACTGTAGCACCAAGCAGCCACATGTGCATTTTCTCATTCCTAAGAAGTAGAAAGCATAAATCACCCTAATATGCAAATATCTTTGTTTAAAAATATGTAAAAATAACTACCGAAGACAATGTGCTTTAGTAAGTGATGTAAGCTCAAAAGATAGAATCCAAAATGTCTTTAGAAAGTAGTTCTACCTGATAGCACAAAGAAACTGCAGGCATTACTCTAAGTCTGTAATTTATCGAATCAGCAATGACTAAACAAGAAGTTATTGCGAAAAAAAATAAAAACGAGGCATAGGGAATTGAAAAATAAGTTTAACAAAAAGAATATGATTCATTGAACAATGAAAAAATTGGTGTCGTCAACTCCATCTCAAGCATACAGTATGTGACATGGGCCACAATATACAAGCTGACAATAACGATGGTGTACATACGTAGCAATATCAGATCAGCATTGAAACTGAGTGCAAGTCCAGCAAAACACGAATAAGCTTACCATTGATGGGAACCTATTTCGCCACGTGATAAATGTTAGCATCACATAATTCGACTATTAGGGATCTATTCGCAAAAAAATATGACCCCATTATTATGCAGGGACTTCACCTTGTCCAAACTGTGCGAAGGGAGAGCAGACCAGTAATGAAAGCGCGGATGACGAGAGGACGGATTTAGGTGAAGAGGCAAGAAAGCGTGAGCGGAGCGGAAGGCGTCAGGTAAGAGAGAGTGAAGAGGAAATGAGGTGTCGAAAGAAGGGTGGGCCCTGGTAGGATACAAGGCTTGATTTGCATGTGCCCGTGGCTAGGAATTGGAGCTGAGGCGAATAAAGAGGCGTGACTAGGCACACGGCACGGCCAATAATTTCCGCCGCGTCTGCCATCCCCTCTTCTCTCCCCCCCACGCCCCAGTCAACCTCCGTCCTCCACAATCCCTCACCCTAACCCTCGTGATATGCCTTCCTGAGGCCGAGAGAGAGACCACGGCAGTGGAACCATTAGACTTTCGCAGCTTATAAAATCGCCACAAAAAGGCATCCCTCCTGACGCTCCGCGCCCTTCTGCTCTTCCCAGCACAATATCGAGCAGATTTCCATGCGACGACTTGCATGCGGATGGATGAGGGCAGCGTTGAGCGGTGAGAACTAACCGTCCACATCAAAACAAAAGAGAGAACACCGCCCCTAGAGAAATGCTACCGTGATCGTGCAGTGGACATGGACGTCTGATTAAAACACAAGTCCGTGGAGCTTGGTGAAAATAAAAACAAAATAAATAAATTAAATGACTGGCGTTAATTATTTTTCACCACCAATCCGTGTACGAATATGCCAATCAAATGTCTACATTCCTCCTTGAAGGAAAGACGCCATTGAATGATGTCGGAATTT
This sequence comes from Hetaerina americana, assembly GCF_022747635.1. NCBI lineage: Eukaryota > Metazoa > Arthropoda > Insecta > Odonata > Calopterygidae > Hetaerina > Hetaerina americana. Next base: position 95,470,290 of record NW_027286874.1, read on the forward strand.
GGATGACAATTTGGTGCTAACTTTTGGAGCTAATTGCCTCCATCGGAGAAGCTATAGCATCTTTTTCAACGTCATTTTCTTATGAGTAGCATGTATAATATTTCCCAATTTCCTTAACTTACTGGACTATAGTAAAATGTATTATTTCAACGGAGACAGGGGACCAATGATGATTGAAGGTGCGTTACAAAATCGATGCCAATATCAAGAAACTATAATTGAATCTGTATCGAGCAGCACAGAAGCGAGTCAAGAAAGAGGTAGGGCAAGACTTGTATTTTCCTCATCCATTACTTTTGACAAACATATGTACATACATAGACACACACGCACACAATCCAAATTAAAATATTTTATCAAAGAAAAAGGACACTCATTCACAACAATTTCACTTTTCGGCGATTAGCCCGCCTCCATCAAACGAAGAATAATGATGTCCTCATAATGATGGTGGGAAGGAGTTATACAGGTACATTAATAAATATGTACACTCTATCGTAGTCTTCAACATTCCATTGCCTAGCAAAAGCTCTGCATTGGATTTTTCTGCCTCCTTTGGATTTCTCCAACCGATCATTTCTACTCCCCCCATCATGCTCATCACCTCTCTACGTACACCCCATATCTCAATACCCTCTAACACACGTATACGCCTAATAGCTTGCTTCAATTACTAAATTTCCGCACTATACAAAACCACGCCCCATATTAAATTTCTCACTAATCTTCTCCTTGCATCCTTACTCAACTCTATCCTGGTCATTCTGTCAAGTGTCTTCTTGTCTTCAATTCTCTTATCATGAAAGCTTCTTTGCCTAACGCAATCCTTCTGATGCCCTCACAACTTTGACCATCTTGGTCCAAAAACTTCTAGGACAGGTAAACTATTCTACTTGCTCTAGTTCTTACCCTCCAATTTTAACGTGTTACTTAGCATTCTTCCTTCTCGAAAGCATAATAACCTTTGTTTTTTTTACATCGAGTCTCATCTCATGTCTAGCAGCCTGATTTTCTAATGCGCCCATCAATAATTACAACCCATTGCATAACTGTATAATTTTGGCTTGATTATCCACAAATCTAATTTTCTGGGTTCCCCACAGAACCCAGGCCTTGGTTGCGGCGGGGTAACGTACTCGCCTGCCAACCCAGGTCGCGGGTTTATTTCCTGCCTAGATAGTTTACCCTCCACCTAGGGTTTGGGTCCTTGAAATTGTATAAAGTGTAATGTGTAGGAGTTAGCGTAAGAAGGACATATAAATTATCAATCTTGCCCCAGAAAAAAGTCGCTAAATAAATAATGAAACATTTACACTCCTACCTCCAGCCCGTCCAATGCCTCTCTTACATATACGTATTGCTAATAAAAGGTGATAGTGAGCACCCATGTCTCACTCCCCTGCTTGGCACTAACCATCCCGACTTCATACACCAGACGCACCTGAGCAGTCAGAGATATGCACAGGTAGCGGATACGTCGTCGATACCTACAATCTACTCCTATCATCTGTAATACTTACATTCATCAACCCTACCCAATTTACTCTATCGAATGCCTTCTCGAAATCTACGATACAGGCTTTTATCGTTCTTTCTAGCAGTAACCTCTATACTCTTGTGGTATCACGCCCGTATCTCCTCCTCCTGAACCGAAACTATAGGTTGCGAGCCAGACGAAAGGTAGTCCGGGCAGCGTCTGTTCCTCAGTGAGGCGCGCTGTAAAGGCGTCCGAACCCAGTAAGACGGCCATTGACTGATGGCGTCACGTTAAAAACACTTTTGAAGAAGGCAACGGGGAACCATCTCAATTATTATTCCTACAACTTTTATGGGGACCAGTTTAGAGAAAATCAATCCTGGCAACTACGGGACTCGGCCCAATCGGACCTGTGTCGTGCCCGGCAGCGGGAGAGGCAAGGCTTCCCCAGTCGCCATCTCACGAAATTCTTGCAAAGTAAAACCGATAGCAGCAGGACAGAAGACGCAGAACAAGATTAAATAGAATAGGAACTTGAAAAGTTAGGACAATGTTGAGGACATGAAAACTAGAGAATATGAAGGTAGAGATGGAAAGAGGAAAAATAGATCTTTTAGGTTTATTCGAGCTGAGATGGAAGGATAGCAGGGATTACTGGAGAGATAGTTATAGATTAATATACAGCGGCGGGGACGAGAGGCAACGAGAGGTTGCCATAATATTGAATAAAGAGTGGGAAGAAGCGCAGTCAACACAGAAGAAGCAACGGATAGAATATTACTACCAAAGATAAAATCAGAAAGAATGAAGTTGGTCATTGTTCAGGTATACATGCCCCCGAGCAATCATTCTTCCTCCGAATAAAGAGGTTGATAGGATATACGATTATTTAAAAGATATAATCACGCGTGTTCCTGCAGGGAAACATTTGATAGTGATGGGGGATTGGAATACGACGATGGGCGAAGGAAGAGATAATAATGAGGGGTAGGACTACGGTTCACGTACGAGGAATGACCAAAGAACGCAATTGCGTTCTGTAGAACACAAGGGTTAGTCATCACCAAATTGTTTTAGACACCACGAAAGTCGTAGGTATACATGGAAAATGCCAGGTGGCTCAGAAAGATATCAGTTACGAGTCAGTTACGATATCAGCTCGTATATTATATTCTGGCTATGAACAGATTCGGGAATAGTGTGACCAATTCGCAGAGCTTCCCGGGAGCGGATGCGGACTCGGACCACAATTTGATTGTTATGAAGTGTAGCGTCCGTTTCAAAAAGATATTGCAGGGGCGGCGGGTTATAACAAGAAGTATCAGCAGACTGTAGAAAAAATCATGGAGGATGGTAAAGAGCAGAGTACTATCGAAAAAATATGGGAATGTGTCCAGAAAGGGATAACAAAAGCCGCAAAATAAACTACAGAAACCGTTAATGAAAAAAGGAGAAGGAAATCATGGTTCACGGATAAGATGATTACAAAGATAGATGAGAGAAGAAAATGGAAGAATGGGAACACAGAGTTAGGCAAAAGGAAGAACAAGGAGCTAAATAATTAATTGAGACGGGAAACAAATAAAGCAATAGAAGCATGATGGAAGACGCAATGCGAGGATATAGAAATTTTGTAGAGTTAGGTTGATATTGCTGCGCTATCCGTACAGCAAGGTTAAATCACTATCGGGAAGTAAAAAGGCTAGATACGTATGTGGCAACAGTTAGAGATAAGTCGGGTAAGATAATAGTTGATGCAGGAAAGGTCCAAAAGAGATGGAAGGAATATATAGAAGAACTATATTGTGAAGGACTCAGGCCAGCAAAGTTAAACATAGAAAAGGAACATGACGTAGAGGAAGCTAGCTTAGGTCCAGGCATACTAGACAATGAGATAGAAAGGGCATTAAGGGAGATGAAACTAAATAAGGCCGTGGGGGTAGATAACATTCCCGTGGAACTTTTAAAAGGCTTAGGAAAATGTGGGAAGAAGAGGCTATATGGGCTGATCCGTAGTATTTATGAGGAAGGAATCTGGCCGGAAGACTTTGTGAGATCAGTTTTAGTTCCTATTCCGAAAAAGGTAAAGGCTACATCATGTGAGGACTACAGGACGATAAGTTTGATATCCCACGCAGCTAAAGTTGTTCTTCATCAACATAAGGATGGAGAGCAAGGCAAATGATTACTTAGGGTTGGGTTAGGGGTTGAACATCAGTTCAACTGCTCAGGTGCGAGTGGGGAACGGGGAGTCCGGATGGGCAGTGTTAGGAAGAGGTGTAAGACAGGGTTGTCCATTATCACCATTGTTATTCAACGTATATGCGGAGGAAATGATTAAAGAGGCATGGGAAGAACTGGAGGTAGGAATTAAAGTCGGCGGGGAATTCGTAAAATCAATTAGGTTCGCTGAAGACTAAGCTTTAGTTATCAGTCAGCCAAAGGGTTGCTAGCTTTGCTTAGTGAATTGGAAATTCAGTACGACAGATATGGGATGAGCATCAATATAAATAAAAAAAGGTTATCCGTTTTCTATAAAGAAAATGTCTAATATAAACATTAAAATAGGAGAGCAAAAACCAGAGCAGGTAGAACATTTTACGTATCTCGGAAGTGTTTTGGACCAACACGATCAAAGTAGAAGGGACGTAAGGAGAAGGATTGCCCTAGGAAAAGAGGCTTTCACGAGGCGGAGGGAGTTGATGACAGGGACGTTGAGTAAGGATGTTAAGAAAAGACTCGTCAAAATTTTAATCTGGTGTGTAGTTATGTACGGTGCGGAAACGTGGTCACTGAAGCAGGACGATAGAAGTACATTGGAGGCTTTTGAAATGTGGGTGTGGAGAAGAATGGAGAAGGTGAAATGGACAGAGAAGAAAACAAATGAGGAAGTACTAGGCATGGTGGAAGAGGAAAGGGGTTTGTTGGGGGAAATACTAAAGAGGGAGGAAAAATGGATGAAGGGCGTATTGATCAGCAGTGGGACGTTGAAGACTGTAATGAAAGGGAGAATGTTAGGGAAACGAGGAAAGGCCAGGAACAGGATAGATATGTTGAACGGGATGAAGGGAGGAAGGAAGTACACGGAGATGAAGAGGGACTTGATGTAGAGTAGGTTGCTGGATTGTGTTTTGTTAGGAAGCGCAAAATAAAAAAAATATTCCAAAGAAACTGCGGGAGATGCCGCAACAGTAACTTTTAACGGAGTCATCCGCTAATGTGCATTTCAATGCAACAATTTCACAGTGTAAAAATCATTGGCCTTAGTCAAGGCGAATGATTTTTACACTTTGAAATTGTTGCATTAAAAAAATATGTTTATTTGGTGGTCGTTTCCATCCAAAACCTACCTTAACCGGTAGATTACTTAATAATAATTAAATATATGTAAAACTGGCACCCAACCCTGAATTGTGAATTTCACATGCCATCGGGCTTAGTGCTGGGTGAACTCTATAATCACCTACCAAACCGACCTTCGGGTTGATTACTGTGTTTATAGTGTGTATGTATATATACATATATATATATATATATATATATATATATATATATATATATACATATATACATATAGTATATATATAGTATACATATATATATATACATACACACACACGTGTGTGTGTGCGTGTGCGCGTGCTAAACGCCCAGAGACCGTGCATCACTGTGCGCCTTTATTATGCCATGTGCTTTCATGGACGTGAACCGAGGCTGGGAGGAGCCTGGGAGTTGGGAGCTCGAGAACAGCGCCAGCGAAGGCGCTCATCAATCTCCATCTACGGCGGGGAGGCTTCCTGCCTTCCCCTACAGCCCCGCCGCGGAGGGACTGCGCGGTAGCACATACCTTCCCTGAATGACCATGTAAGCACAGTCACAGGAAAATGATATACCACTGTTTTTCGATTCTTAAAATTATGCGTGTAAGACCAGCTAAAATGATAGAAACTAGCGCTCAGAAGGAATAAAGTAGGATGGAGCTCCTATTTGATTCAATAGACTTTACAAAGAGGTTTCCACTTATAAATGTTTTAATATATTTAAGCTACATCTCGAGGAAAATTCATCTACTGATAACAATAAAAACTCGCTGACCAACTGAAAGGTGGTCAGCGAGTTTGGAATTAGATTGGTGTTGTGCCGCCCTCGCCATTACCTAGTCAAATCGAACATTTTAAAATGGTGGATTTCGAACCAGAAATAATGTCAGCTGTCTGTCGGAAAAGTGTGAGAATTAATTGTAAATTCAAGACATTACGCTATGCAATAATTTAATATCAACCTACACCTGTGATATATAGGCTGAAGTATTACATGACTCAAGTTCTTCTCGCGTTTTATTGTACCGTTTAAAAATATGCAAAAAGCAAGTTCAAACGTGATTAAAATAATTAAATAAATTATACATTCGGATGTCATAAAATGATGCCGACATCTCCCACCTTCGAATTATGACAGTCTTGATATTATGACTATTGGTATTGAAGCGGCCGTACTTGCTTTTGCATCAATCGATACAAGCCTATTCACACTTTAATTCTCCATTAAGGTACAAACAAATTCCTAAGAAGTGTCATGTTGGGATCCAAATTAGAATACAGATGAATTGACTTTGCAGTGCAGTTAAAAATAAGAGATCGATTGGAATACGGAAAAATCGCATGCATTGATTTGCTCTTACTATTTTTTCGTTCATATAATGTGTAGGAACATCATGGACTCTAGCCAGTTGCGAAATGCAAGGGCTATATTTATGATTTACTTATGATGAAGACAGCTGAACTTAAAAATCAAATTGTACCGGAATTGGTGGCTTCTCTGGGTCACAATACGTTAAAACGTTATTGCTATTGATCTGACGGGCCCGCTCCAACATGTCTCTCAAGAATCGTCGCCATGACGACGATTGGGATTACAATTCTCACGTTCGTCATACGTTCGTAAACTTGTATATATCTTCGAGGAACATAGGAATACTAGCGTGACCTGTGCGATGGTGGCGACGGTTTCACAGCATCAAATGTTCGACTGTTTGCGTGACACGTTAAGAAGAATTGAAAAATAGCTAATATTATGTTGTAACACACCACGAATATGAAATAGACATCACATAACAACGTACATTTAAAATTAATATCACATAAATAATCTATTCATTAAAAAAATGAAATAATGCTCTTTTTATACGGCGGCGTCATGCACAACCAATTTGTTTTGTTATTGTTAAGATCACAATTAGAAAACTATTTTTACCGCTCTACGGGATGTAGTCACTGGTCTCTTTCCGTGGGCGTTTGTATATCAACCGAAAAGGTCGCTCATAGTAAGCACCAGCAGCATAGTTTCCCCTTCTTAGGCTTCCAGCTAAATGAATAATTTCACCAACTCCAGTTTCACGCCTCGAATTGTGATATCTGCCTTTAGCTTCTACTTCCACACAGTTTTAATTTTCTTCTTATTGATGATCATATTATATTCCCTAAGTACTTAGCCCATAGCATTCAGACTAGTGTGCAGGCCCTCTCGCGTCTTATTGCAATGGCCAAAATTCATGAATTAAAGTTTCAATTGCTACCTTATGCACCCTATTCTCCATATTTAGCCCCCTCTGATTTTTTCTGTTCGCAAACTTAAAAAAGTGGCTCGGTGGTCAAACATTTTCCAACCGTGAAGAAGTAATGTTGGCAGTTAATGGATATTTTGAAGAGTAAGACAGTTCTTATTGTAAAAAGGGCATCGAACTTATTGAACATCGCTGGGAAAAGTGTATAGAGCTGAAAGGAGATTATGTTGAAAAATAAATACATTTTTTCCAACATTTTTTTATTTTCTTCGTTAGGTCGGGTACTTCTGGGTCCACCCTCGTATGTCGAATGGTGCAGGCGAAATGTGCATCCTTGGTTTATTTAGCTTCTATTTTCCTTCTGTTTTTCATTTGCATGGTTGTTACCTGATTTTTGTAGAGGTGAGGGATTTTACATCTTCCGTTGTAGTCCATGCCAAGCGCTTCTAATATCTTGATAGTTTTGTTCCATTTGATGCTGTCAAAGGCTTTATCGAACTCCACAAATGACACATATAAAGGCTTTTTGGGTGCATCATTTTTTCAGCCGGCACACTCAAGCTGAGCATTGCCTCTTTTATTCCTGGGTTTTACCTGAATCCGAATTGATTTTCCGTTAGTTTTTCTTCTATCATTCCTTCTATACGCCTTATTATTGGAGTACGATTTTTTGATTCGTGAGACATCAGATTTAATGCTCTGCGTTCTTCGAATTTATCTGTTCTTGGTTTCTTCGGTCTTGCAATCATCACACTCTTCTCGAAGCCCTCAGGTAGTTTTCCGCTGTCGTAACTATCTTTAAGTATTCCAAAGAAGATATCCTTCGCTTTGTCCCCGAGTGCCTTAATTATTTCTCCGTTTATTTTGTCAACTCTTGGTGCGTTGCTGTTCTTCAGGTCTGTCACAACTCTGCCGAATTAATTTCCGGGCCCCGTTCGTCTTCTTCTATCAAGATTCTTCTTTATTTAAGTCACTTTCAAATTTTTCGGGGCCTTGAGAGAATACTTCAATATAGTCCTTCCATCTCTTCTCAGCTTCTTAATATTCTATCATTATTTTTCTATTAGCATCTCAGACGTCGTGGGATTTTGTTTTTATTTCTCCGAATTGTCTTTTTTCCAGTTAATAAGCAGTTTCGAAGTTTCTCTTCTTTATGTCGTCACTGATTACTTCGCAGCAGGTTTCTACCCACTCTTTCTTGGACTTCTTGCATTCACATATGATTTGGTTCCGGAACTTTTTACAAAGGGTTTCTACAGTTTTATTTCTTGGATTCTTGTATATTCTTCTTGCCTCTATGAGAACTCTTCTTCGAGCTGCTATCCGGGGCCACTCAGCCACCTTTCGCCACCTTACGAGTTGCTAATCTTCTAGTACGCTTATGGTCTTTTCTTTCTTCGTCATTCTACGCTAGTCTCATTCATTACTACTATTTTTCTAACCATGGTGGCGGTGAACTTTCCCTTTATCTGCTTTTCCTCCAGTATCATTGTGTTCCATATGGGTTCCAGAGTCACTTTCTTCATCTAATTATATCGAAGTCGGCTGTCCATGACCACCAGGTTACGATCGTTATTTATATCTGCGCCGGGGTAACTTCTAAATTGCTTAAGTTGGATCTTGTATCTCGTTCTGACTATAATGTGGTCAATTTCGTATCTTTCTTACCCTGGCCCACACCTTCCGTGTATATCTACGATGTTGTTCAAAGAGGGTATTTGCAACTATCATGTTTTTCTCATTACATAATTATATCAGTCTCTCACGGGGAGCTTTATTTTCACAATCGAAACTCTCACGTTGCCTTACATATAATATATTAGTATATTATTAATAAATGTGGACACTCCATGTTTGACTTGCATTCCATCGAGGTAACGCCAGTGTCACTACTTGGGCGAATGCAATATTTAAGTTGTTTTTAGCATAAAAAAATCAAATATTCTTCAAAACAATAAAATATATTGAATAAAAATGTATCTCTAAAATCTAAACAACTTTTGATGAAGTTTTTATTTAAAAATTACCTTAGATTTGACTCAACATTTGTGAAAGGCACTTGTAATATTAAAATGTTGATTATAAATTACCTACTATTTTTTAATGAAATGAAAATCCATTTTCCTCAAGTTCAGAAAAAGGAGCTTTCGTACTTTACTTAATTTACAGAAAAGTATTCAGTTGTAAAAGTGGAACACAAAAAATGCTGTCACGAATCACGGCTTGACTGCATTGGTCCGTTATTAGACCGCTGTCAATCGTCTTCCCAGCCGCTAAAGCTACTATACAATTATATAATATACAAGACAATGCATTACGAATAAATAATTTCACCAGGTTTATAAAAAAGAAAAAATAACTACTGTAGTCCCCCACAGTAGTTACTTTAACGTGACAGCACCACCTTTCACGAGTTAAGATGCCTTTGCTGCTGTCTCGGAATACGTCCGTTGCGTGAACTACCTTTCCCTGACATCCAACCTTCGATTTATCTTGCATGCGTGACGCTACCTGAACTAATCATTACTCAAGGTAGTTTAGATGCATGAGTCAAAAAACGTGAAAACCTTTCCAACTCATCGAAGTCCAAGAAGAGGAAAATAACAGATGAGTTAACATCAAAGAATATCACATTATCACAGTAATCCTATTACAGTATTACACAAAAAGTACGTCATAAACGCCAGGACGCCTATTATGAAACGGTTCATTGAACGAAGATATCCTTACGGGCGGACAAAGTACGTGTTTCAGACATTTTTAAAAGATTTTCACAACATGACCAACTAGATGTATTTCAGATGTAATTACCTTCCTTTTTTCTTTCAGAGTACTTTTCCAATAGGAAATTTCAAAGGAATCTTTTCGCTCTGAGTAAAGCATCACAATTTTAACATATGAAATATGTTAGGCATATTGAAACTGAATGTTCGTAAAGACCATCATCATTTCAAACCTAGGTATGTGATTTTTCGGGTACCATATATTCGTGGGAAACTATAACCCGCACAAAGAAAGGAACTGCCCCCCCTACCCTGATGTGTGAATTACACACGCCGTTGGACTTAGTTCAGGGTGAACTTTACCATGACCTACCAAACCGACCTTTCCCTTGAATACTGCGTTGACCGTGTGTGCGTGTGTATATATATATATATATATATATATATATATATATATATATATATATATATATATACATATATATATATACATATATGCTTTGATGCCCGCATTAGCGGTGGAAAATATCTAGAAAACAATGGACAAAAACCTCCCAAACGTTAGTCACCTGACAGGATCTATTTTGGACTTAAAGTTAGACACCTGGTAAGCATTCTTACTATCCACAAACACATAAAATAATTGCTCACATGAAATAAAATATTTTAAACGAAAACAGCTGCTATCTTTAATTAGGGTTTTCTAATTACTCGATATTCCCGTAAATATACCCGTCATTATATAAAATTCATCCTGAGTCGTTGCAGCGATGGTCATCTAAATTCGTAGGTAGTGTTCGGCTTTGATCGGAGAGTTCCGGTTAATTGTTTCTAGGCAACTCTTTCATAAAATTTAACCCATTTAATTTAAAGTCACCAAAACTTTGTCAGAAGCTGCAGGTGGGGTATACAGAAAGGAGTGTGCCTTTTTCCTGGAATGTGTGGATTTTATGCATCTTAGCGCTCAGTATGAGGTGAGATTTACCCTCACCTCCCAGGGGATGGTAGTCGTCAACACTACTTCCGCACGCATGAATCAGTCAGAAAGATTTATCGTTATAACCAGTCCTAATGCTGCGTTTAGCTAATTGTCTTTCTTACTTTATTCAAGGTATTTCGCAAATACTGCTCCCAGAAATTTGCTTTATTTGATGTACATGGAAAAAATAACGAATGATCCGTGTTGTATTTCCCATGTAGATAATGAATGATATATATATATAATTCCATATATATATATATAATTATATATATATATATATATATATAATATACAGTAGATAATACGTAAGAGGAAACTCATATTACGCAAAGTTTAAGCTTCCGGCCTTCTTCAGTTGTCTAGCCAAAGGCCTCATATATATATATATATATACACACACACATATATATATATATATATACATACATACATATATACATACATATATACACACTATATATATATATATATATATATATATATATGATAAAACCAAATATATATATATATACGACTCGTATATATACATATATATATATATGTGTGTGTGTGTGTGTGTGTATATATATATATATATATATATATATATACACATATATACATATATGTGTGTGTATATATATGTATATATATATGTATATATGCCTATATACTACCTTGAACAAAAAGTTCCCGGAATAACCACCGTGTGGCGCTCCCATCGTTCCGATTTGAGTTCTGTTTTTTTGTTAAATTGGTACATCTGTTGTTGATATTCCCTTTAAATCTTAGTGTCATAACTTGACATTTGCCAAAGTTACGTAGCCAAGAGTACATCTATCTCTGTGTGTGTTGGCGATTTTTTACAATTTCAGAAATGGATTTAAATTTGCAAAAACGAACTTGTATTAAATTTTGCGTAAAAAACGGATTTAGTGGCGCACGGACGTTGGAAATGTTGGAAAAGTGTTTCGGCAACGATTCTCTAAAAAAAACGGTCGTTTACCAGTGGCACGAGCGGTTCAGAAGTGGTCGTGAGTCAATCGAAGATGATGAACGCAGTGGCAGACCATCGACATCGAAAGTCGGTGAAAAAATTGATAAAGTAAAAGAAATGTTGGTCAATAACCGCAAATTAACCATCAGAGAAATAGCGGAGGACTTGAACATTGCCTATGGATCCGCCCAAGACATTGTGGTTAATGATTTGGGTTTCCGTCGTGTAGCAGCAAAGTTGGTGCCGAAAGACCTCAATTTCATGCAAAAAAGAGACCGTGTTGACGTCGCAAAAGACATGATTTGCGAGGCTGAATCCGATCCCACATTCATCAAAAGGATCATTACTGGAGACGAGACGTGGGTTTATGAGTACGACACGCAATCCAGACATCAGGCAAGTGAATGGCGTTCACCAAATGAGCCGAGACCAAAAAAACCACGTCGTTTTCAGTCAAAAAAGAAGGCAATGCTGACGGTTTTCATGGATTACAACGGTGTAGTGCATCATGAATTTTTGCCAGAAGGCCAGACAGTAAACAAAGAGTATTATTTGGGCGTTATGAGACGTTTGCGTGAAGCAATTCGCCGAAAGAGACCAGAAATGTGGGCAGAAAACTCGTGGATTTTGCACCATGATAACGCACCGTCGCACAGTGCTATCATTATTCGTAATTTTTTGACGAAAAATGCAACAAATACCATCCAACAGCCACCGAATTCACCTGATTTGGCTCCCTGTGACTTCTTTTTGTTCAATCGAGTTAAAAAACCATTACGGGGAACGCGTTTTAGCAGCCGAGAGGAAGTAATGGAAAAATCGCAGGAAGCACTGATGGACATACCGAAAACCGACCGTAACTTTTGCAAATGTCAAGTTATGACACTAAGATTTAAAGGGAATATCAACAACAGATGTACCAATTTAACAAAAAAAACAGAACTCAAATCGGAACGATGGGAGCGCCACACGGTGATTATTCCGGGAACTTTTCGATCAAGGTAGTATATATATATATATATATATATATATATATATATTTATCCTTAAAAATGTTTCGCTTCACAAATATAATGTAATTGATTACGCCTAGAAGATGGATATGAGAACACATTTTTAATGTGACCAAAATCATTACGAATAAAACAATATAGTGATAAAAGTAATTTAAAAGGCGAATATTTCCATTGTTAGATTTGAAAGGTATTTTTGTAACCAAAACGATAAAGCTATGCATTGATAAATCCCATTCTTAAATACAGCATTTCTGCCTAGTCTTTCATAAATTATCACCATGGTCATTCATCACAGTTACTGTAAGATAATATAAATATATAGATACTACGTTTACAATTACAAGGCCTAAACTGGTCAAAAAATACAATGGAAAAACATTAATGTGAGCCCTGAGCTCTCATATTTTTCCCTGCGTCTGGAGTGGAGAGAGGGAAGTGATCAATGCCCAGGCAGGCATGCGAACCGGAGAGGGGTAGATCTCGAGCATGCCATCCATTAGGGCAAGAGATGTGGAACGGAGCTAAGCCGATTACCCAAGGCCCTTCGAATTCAACTCACAAATGCCAGCCCCCCCCCATTTCCAGCATTAGTTCCTCCCTCCGAGATTTCTCTTTACTTCAAGAACATCATTTAGTCCCATTATTATACAGGTAGAAATGAAAGGAAACTTGGACCAAAGAATGCTCGAACATTTTAACTAATTAAAGGTTTTGGATTTCAATAAAACGCAACTGTGGTTTCTTAGTTGGATTTTTGGAAAGAAACTCACACTATTTAGGAAACAACGTGCGTGCATATAATGGCTCTTGAAACTTAGTTATAAAACATTCACTAACATTTTCAAACATCTGTTAGGAAATTTCTATTTAAAAGGATTGATTTGAACTTTTAAGGTGTGACAAAAATTGGTTTATTAACTGATTACGACTAACTTATTTTTTATTACAGATATCTCACAGAAGAAAATAGAGTTGTGTTTCTAGGGCGGAAACCTTTATCTGAGAAAGCAAATATGTAAAATTATATATTTCAGAACCTATGGTATTAATCCAGGATAAATCTGAAAACAAGAACCTGCACTTTCGACCTCCTTTTGTTGCTCACATGGGACACAAAGAAAAAGCGAGTCACTGCGACAGCGTTCAAATCCTAAGTAAAGCATATATATGCATGCATTTTCTTTAAATGCAATATATTAAAAAGGGTTGATGGAAATGTACGATTAAGGACGCCAATAGGTGTGATGATGTACACAAAATTAGATATGGAGGAAAACTGTTGCAGGTGAGTCATTCAGTGGCTTACTGAAAGAGAGCAATGAGACAACTTAGCGTGTAGTTACTAAGCTGGACAATCTTTACGAAAAAGGTGACGTGATGAAATCATGGCAGATCTGCACTGCGATGTGAAAGGTCGTCGGAAGTGGGCGAAGTAGAGATATGGTTGACAAATGCATCACTCGTAAAACTCGAAAACACTCCGTCAGATAGTACGAGTAAAAGAGGGTATCAATGTACATGGTCAAAGACATATTGTCAAGTTTGTGGACGAAAAATGGAATTGTCTTTATTTAAAAAAATCATGGAATGCTCAGGTGTCATTTAGAAAATCAGAAAATGAAATTTTGTTATATTAGAAAACCTTGACAGCTTTTAAGCTCAACCGATAATAGATATAAAATAAACGGACATTATTGAATAAAAATTCGACTTTCTTACAAAAACTGCAGGAAACGATTTTCGATTATATGCTTTAAAGTGTTTTTTTCTCAGGTACCGCGAAGTAGCGACCGATCTTCGTCTTGCCCACTTTATGAGATGGGGCGCACAGGGAATTCCTTGCAAGTAGATAGGGAATGCGGGTCGCAGAGCATCTCCATATTGGATTATTACAACCCAACTTGAATCTATTTCCCTGCAACCTGGTGATAAAAAGCCGAACTAAAAAAAAATGAATGTCGTAACAAAAGAAGCACGCAATGCGGCGAACAATTGAATCACGCAATGCAGAGAACAATAGAAACACGCCATGCGTGGGCGGGGAACGATTGGTTGTGCCCGAAAGTTGAAAAACGCATTGCGGAGAACAATTGAAACTCGCGAGGCGTGTTAAGCCCGGCAGTTGATAAACGCAATTCGGAGAACGATTGAAACATGGAGAAAGACGTTATGCGGAGAACGATTGCTTGTGTCAAACAGTTGAAAAACGCAATGCGGAGCACAATTGAAACAAGCCATGCGGAGAAGGCGAAAACGCGATGCGAACGTTCGTGACGGGGCGGGGCAGGGCCGGGCGGGGCTCATCTTGCTAAATGCATTCTGGCGGGTGTCTATGCACAACGACGTCATGATGTTGTGCGCATGCGCAGAGGTGTATAAAATTCTCAGCTCATACGCGTAATTCATTCAGAGTGAAAATGTCTGTGTTACGTTCAATTACTGCTCACCTCAGAGGCGAGCATTCGCTCGTTGTTCCCAAAGTGAACGATCATGTGAACTCAGTGTACCAGTCTACTTTCCCTCTACCACTCTTGATCGACAACGAAAGAATGATCTCATTCTGGAGGTGGAATTAGTGAAAAGGTTCATCGCAGTATTGGAAAACTCCATTTATCTCGTCGCACGGAAGGTGAATTTGTCAGGTTTCGAAAATCCTGAGTAAGAGGTGCGAATCCGAAAGCAATAGGTCGAACGCTTCAACGTCTTCCCGATAATAAACCTCAAATTGGGAGGGGAGATGTAGGAAAAGGCCGAGCGACAAGATCCATCCATAACGTGCCGTTAACGGAATAAGGGACAGAAGGAGTACTAGCTACTCCTAAGGGCATACGGACGAAGACGGACTAAGACGGACGGTGGAAAGGGAGCTTCCGCTCCCCCAGTGACTTTCACCACTGGTAAAAAATCAAGAGTGAACTATGGTGTGTGCTCAGAAGAATGCGATAGACTATTGCGAACACTTACATTCATCATGAAAGTTGTTGGATCGCCTGAAATTCTGCTGTTTTAAATTTTCATGTGATATATACTAGATAGATATAATAAATGCGATGAGATTATGAATAAGTAAACAGGTATTTTTCGTGTGAACAGGAATAAAGGCCGTAGGTAGAGAAGTTAAGATACGGGTATAAAAACTTTTACAGATACAGGAGAAGGAAAATCAATAAAGGAAGCTTTGCAAACGCGCTCCTTAGAGACTGTTGATAATTTGAAAAGAAAAGCAGAACACAAAATGAAAAGGGAAGCCGGAGCAGGTTTACGTGCTCCGAAGCGAGCTAGAATCGGTCGTGTCAAAACAAAAAACGAAATAAAAATCGTGTGCAAGTAGGGGGAAAGCGAGAAGGCCTCGAAGGCGAAAGCGTACGGTGAAAGAAATATACGAATAAATAGTTCGGTTGTAGGTGGGTTCGGCTTATTAAAAGCTTCGCCTCCGAAGAGTTATCACGGTTTTCAGAATGGAAGAATACATCCCAGAATCTTTTAACCTTTTTAGTGAACCAGTACTGCAACCGAGCGTGGATAGTTGTGCATTATTACCCCATAAACCGATCACTTCTCTCGATAATTCTCGCGAGATTCCTTATCGGTAATGGATAGTGGT
This sequence comes from Hetaerina americana, assembly GCF_022747635.1. Classification (NCBI taxonomy): domain Eukaryota; kingdom Metazoa; phylum Arthropoda; class Insecta; order Odonata; family Calopterygidae; genus Hetaerina; species Hetaerina americana. Next base: position 95,486,631 of record NW_027286874.1, read on the forward strand.
GAGCCATACAGAAATTTAGGCGGAATAACTGAATTTGAAAGTAAAGTTATGTGAGTCCTACGGTACAGATAAAGCAGAAAGTGATATTAAACAACCTAGGGTGGGTATTAACCTTCTACATTCAATATTCGAACAATTTCAACTTTATTTTAATGGGGTTCAAATGACCTCCTCAGAAAATTATCCATATCGTTCATATTTGGAAATCTTGTTAAATTACAGCGTTAATGCTTCACGCACTCTCCTCGAGTATAACTGATGGGCCTTGGATACTGATAACGATTTAGACATTCAGAGCAGGGAAGACAAAGGATTAACAGTTTTAAATCAAGGAAAGTGAAACCTCGTCAACGCTTCTGATTTTAGCCGCTACTCTTCGTCCCGCATCAAGACATTAATCCCACAGTTTTGTTATCTCATCAATATCTATTGAAAAACAACCAGCTATATATCCATATAAGCGAACGGAAGTTTAGACTTTCACCTATTCCAGTAATATCAATTCAATTAGTATTGAGAACTTAAAAGTCGGTCAAATTCCTTCTAGCCTATTAGTAAAAATAGTAGATGGAGACGCATTTCCGGGGGAAAAGAGAAAAAGCCATTAAGCCTTAAACATTATTCGATGACCGGATTCAACTTATAAGTAAAATGTACTGCTATACCGTTAAGTGGTGTGAAAACGAAAATCAACAGCGAAAATGATAGTTTTGCTACTCGCGCCTTCCTTAAACTCTATTCAGCCTTAGGTACGAACCAAAAGGATTGGGGTAATCAGACGATTGACATGTTTAAACACGGATAAACAGTATTATCGTGGGATCTCACTCCGGATAGTGTGAAAGGTGAGGAAAGTCACGAGTCTACACCGGTTTACAGTTCATGCGAGATTTCAAGCTAACTTTGCGGTTAATCTTCCAAATTCCGTAACTCTCATCAGCTATGCCCAATATATTTACATATTAAGATTGATAAAAATAGGCTCACTATTCTTAGATAAGTTGAGTAGTCATTCATCATGCAAACAGATGACATCGAAGACGTTGTATCCGGAGATCCTAGAACGAAAAGTAAGTATAGAGGCGTTCTTCAATCGGATCGACTGCCCGACCAGCCCAAGCGTGGAATTGATATAGTCAATTTCGATACTTCGTAAAAACCGGGAATACGCTGGGTCGCGGTAAGCGTTTTGAACTGTAAACGTGAAGAGTATTTCGACTAATATGCTTTTTCTCCTTCGGTCGGATATATTAATACTTTTCTGAAACCCTTCAGTCATAGTCAATTCCGTTCGGTTGCAAAATTACCAATCAGATCTTTGTGGAGAGTTTGCTGTCTGTATGCACTTTTCCGATCCATCACTCGCAAATCTATTTCCAAATTCACATCCTTATTTCTTCACCCCACACTCATGGACCGCATCTCTGCTAAGCTTTTCGACGAGTTTGGACGACGCGGAGGAAAAGGAATAAAATGTCACTCAGCATCGCAGAAATCCGTCCAATTTGCGAAATACTTCGGTAAACCTTACGTAAATTTGGGGTTTAAGAAAAACACTCGTCACGTTGTATCGTTTAATGCTGGCGATTGGGGAGATATAGTAGCTTCTTTTGAGTCGAACCGATTAGGCGGAAAATTGAATTATTCGAATATAAATCATATTAACCAGAAGGATCCAGGGCTGACGATTATTTAAAAAAGGAAGACCATGTCGTTAGGCATCGCAGAAGTATTGTGCTTTAGTGGAGCCTAGCACCAGCTCCACTATATACAATCAGGGTAAGAGTCTCAGTTCAGCATCAGTTAACGATGCAGCAGTCTCAAGAGAAAAATAAGAGATCTTCGTTCCATAACTCCTACCCCTTATTCTGGACAATTGAGCCTCTAGGTAAGAACAAAAGTGTACGCGTCTGTTGGTTGACGGAGTCGGCAACGCCTTGCATGAAAATTTCCTCTTTGACCGGGATTGAAAACTACACCGTCACCGTTACAGACTATTTCAAAACCGGTGATTCCATCACACGTGCATTCTACGTTCAATTTACTTTTTCTGGTGAAATTCATTTAAATTTGTGAAGTTGGAACAATCGCGTAGCTCTTATAGCTGAAGATTGGGAAGCATTAATAAATTTTTCGAGTCGATTTATTCATCTCTTAATTTAGTCAGCAGATTGGATGATTCAAATATCCACCATCTGATCGATTCTTTCTTAGAATGTTTATTGCACGAAGAGACATCCGAAATATTCTTTGAGTAAGATTACATTTACGATGAATGGATGTATCCTGCAGTTTATAAGCACAACGAGAGTCTCACGGCATCAGTTAATTATGAGGCGGTCTCAAGTGAAGAAGAGATCTTCATCCACCTTCCCCATACCACAGACAATTAAGCCCCTGGGCAGAAACAAAAGTGTGTATCGCTTTTTGTTTGGGGTGGTATACGCCATGCGTATACCATCCCAAACAAAAAGTGCGTGCGTGCGTGCAAAATTCCTCTTGGAGAAAAACCGTGAGACTCGACCTAGAACAGTGGACTAACCTAAAAACGAAACTGCTTCTGTTACAGACTATTTTAAAACATCAGTTATTCCTTCGAGCGTGGCGGATTCAACAATCGTTCAATATATAACATATTCTGGTAAACCTCGCGTTAAGTTGAATAGTCGGATGCCTCGCTATCCCATTGCCCTTGAAGCTAAAGAATTGGTAGCATTAGTAAATTCTTTCATTTCGATTGATTCGACTCTTAATGCACTCAGGGTATTGTTTAAAGAGCTGGATGCATCCTCTAATATACAAGCACGGTGATAGTCTCACGAGCATCTGTCGAGAATGCAACTGCAGCCAATGAAAAGGAGGTCATCATCTTCTGACCATAGGAGGTCCCCGGCTCTGCTCCGGTCATCAACCTGACCAGGAACCAAAGTGTACACTTCGATTGGTTGACGGAATCGATTACACCGGGTGTGGTAATTTCCTCTTCGGTTAAACCTCAAGACCCTGCCTGGAACAGTGGACCAGCCTAAAAACTACGCAGCTTCCGTTATGGACTATTTTGAAACCTCAGTCATTCCTTCGTTCGTGGATTCATCCGTCCAATTTGTTAAATATTTCGGTAAACCTCATGTTAATTTGGGAAGTATTAACATATGCGTTGCTCTTAAGACTGAAGATTGGAAAGCATTAGGGAATTCTTTCGAACCGATCGACCCGGCTCTTGATGTTGCCACTCAATCGAGTCATTCGGTAATTAGTCACGTCCTGAGAGTGAGATTTCCAGTGGGATGAATTGTACATCCGTTCTAGAGTTAATCCACTAGGGTCAGTCGTAATCAATGCATTGATATTGGACTTTCAAGCCCTAGTGGGGAAGAGTGGTGTGATGAATGAATTCATAGTCAGAGAACTAACCATCAAGGATCTCGAACATGAACGGCGCGAGTCGTTGGTGTTTCAGACCTCCTGAGTGTTCTGAACTGTGAAGATACGTGCGTGCAAGAGCATAACAATGGGATACCTCCCAATGTGGGGGAAACACCATACAATGAGCCGCATAAAATTCTTACAGAAACCACCATAGCCTATAAGTATCTCTATGTAAAAGGTATTGAAAAATGTTAATTCCTCTCTAATGCTTTCGATCGTGATGTGTTCGAAGTTGGAAACCTATTTAATGTACCCTCTAAAGAATCTTAAACCATTGGGATGCACGTGCTAATTAGTATGTCATCAGACGCATAAGTACACGCGCGCAGTAGAAAATTGTTCGAGATTGAAAATATGGAATTGTAGTAATATTTTTTAGAGCAGATTATCGTTAAAATTGGAAGGTGAAGAAAAAGAAGAAAATGTATATTTATTTTAAATTGTATCTTACTCCATATACTTGTACTAAATATGCTATAATATACTGTGAAATAGATCATCATATCCTTGTGTTTCATGTACATTTACCCATTAAAGGAATAAAAACAACAATTTCTTGAACAATTTTTTTTAACTTTACATATCGAAATCAGTGCAAGTACTGATCTCATCTCCATTTCTGATGGGGTTGTCCTCCTCCACATATTCTTCAGTCGACTCGGTGGCGGAAAATTATTCACCATCATCAGATTCCACAGGTCCACAAAAAGGTAATGTGATCATTACAACATACTCCGCCTTGTTCGGAATAATTTTCGAACACCTTTTGCATTCGTGAGCAGGTCTCAAATCCACAGGGACTTGACGATAATACATGCCGCAAAAGGTAATTTCCGGGTAGAACGTACACTTTTTCAGTCTCGTGTGTATAATACACTGACATGAAAGGTGCGTTTAACGTATGAAAACATTGAATGCAGACTTTCTCGAATCTTTTGCACGGTATTCTGTACTTTTTCCTTAGGATCTACCGTGCACTCGGTATGTGACGTACCTCACGCAGGAGTATAGTGGCTACTCCATTGGATATATCGCAGAACAAGTGTGTGATTGCGAAAGACCTAGGGGTGTTTTATAGGTCCGTTGTGCTCTCAGATAACATATAACAGCTAACAGTTAGCAGACTACATCTGGTCGCCGTTCCTTGTGCGTGAGGACCATGCTCGGCAAAGCTTAATTGTGACATCTGGTTGAAAAAAAGCACCCAAGCTGTGCGTGAGAACCATGCTCGGCACAACTGAATGGTGACATCTAGTTAAAAAAAGCACCAGCCGCTCAATCGTGGGAAGCAAAAAGGAAGAAAAAGAGCTCGGAGTCTACTCCCCGCTGTCCTGTGTTTTGGTGAACATACTATTTAAATGTGGCAGTTTCCACTCTATTGTTTCCATTCTTTATTCCCGTGAAAATATAAAGAGATACTCTTGAAAGAATAAGACCATCAAAGCTGCTCCTAGAGCGTAAGGAATTGAGCATAAAGAAAATTGGAGGCATTTGGTGTCCCCGCGAACTTTGTGTGTAGATTATCTGCGACGCTTGCATCTTTATTCAACATTCTCGTCATCGCAGTTGGCCCGAAGTTGTAAGCTGTCCGAAGTGTAACGAAATCATCACCTGCGAAGGCTATCGGGAGGATTTCCTTGTTCAGCCCGAGCGACGTTCGTATGATTTGAAATCATTAATATTCATCAACAAAGTTCCGAGAGAGCTTTTACGCAATACAATTCTTCAATTTTTTCGAATAATGGACCTAATGCGTACTGAAATTTATAAACAAATTTTGAAATCTTGTGACATTTCTTTCATTTATACACCTCTGAAAGTTTGCGCAACGTATCGTGACGTTAGCGCGAAACAGACATGTCCCGGGCAGAGCGGCAGAGCTCTTTAGGCTTTTCAATTTTTACCTGTTTGTGCGTGCTTCATTTGGGTCAACATTCATTTGTTTTTAGTTCCGCGTTTTACCACCAGGTGGCAGGGTAATCAATCCAAGATGGCGGCGTAAAAATCCAACATAAGGGTATGCTGGGACCCGCACTCCCTATCTACTCTTACAGCTTATATTTGGCAGATATATTAACACTTTCGAACATGCCATGTAGCTACTCGAATTTCATTACAAACTGTGAAGATTCTGCAACGTACAAAAGCGTATTTGTTCCTCTGAACAAACATCTAACAAGACATTTTATTGGTGGCAAGCGATCCGAAAAAATATCTGAAACTATGAACATCTCAGCAAGTTATATTTTTCCCTTTTTTGTTCGCCCCAAAAAATTTTTAATGTTTAACAGCTGCCTTGATCATCCATTGGTAGGACGACATTTGAAACAACGGCTGGTAATTAATATAACCTGGTAATATTATTAGGCAATCTACCGGTTAATGTACGAGGGTCATCCGGAAAGTAGTACCCGTTCGTGAAATAAAGACACAAAAGTAAATATTAACAAACATAAAAAATTTTATTTGAAAGAGGATACTTTAAACTACTTCTCAACATAATCTCCAAGCAAATTAAGGCATTTGTCATAACGTGTGACAAGTTTCTGTATTCCTGCTGCATAGTCCTTCGCCGCCAGCTCATTGAGATACGCGAGGGACCCATCTTGCACAAATTTTTGCATAATGCAGATGGTGTTTAACAATTTCATGAACAATTGTTCGAGAAACATTGGGAAAATGCTCACAGATGTCATCAATTGTGACGCGCCGATCGTTCCTCACGAATTCGTCAACTGAGCTCACCAGTTGGTCTGTAATGACAGACGGTCTCCCCGAACGCTCATCGTCGTGTGTGTTCCCCCTCCCCATGTTGAAGTTGCGACACCACCGCCGAACAGACGACTCGTCCATTACATTGTCTCCATACACCTCCTTTAATTGGCGATGAATATCACATGGGCGAACGTTTCTTGCATTGAGGAATTTAATCACTGCCCTCACTTCACAACTGGCGGCGTTCTCAATTTTTTTAAACATTGTAAACAATCACAGAAACAACACAGGCAATGCTAGCGTCACGCAACTTGGCTCAGAGAAGGCAGACAAGCCACTGAAGCTATCTGACCTCGTCCAGCGGCTACTCGCGTCGTCAGCACTTCATGCGGCACGAACGGGTACTACTTTCCGGATGACCCTCGTAGGTTTTTGGATGGACATAATTACTAATTATATAATTTGTGACCCCTAGCAAAACACAACATCGTACTCTACATCAGGTCCCTCTTCAGCTCCGAGTACTTTCTACCCACCTTCATCCCGTCCAACATCCCTATCCTGCTCCTTCCCTTTCCTCATTTGCCTTACATTCTTCCCTCTATTACAGTCTTCAACACCCCGCTGCCGGTCAATATCCCCCCTCCATCCACTTTTACTGCCTCCATAGGATTTCTCCCAACAAACCCCTCTCTTCGCCCACCATACCAAGTACTTCCTCATTTGTTTTCTTCTCTGTCCATTTCACCTTCTCCATTCTTCTCCACACCGACATTTCAAAAGCCTCCAGTCTATGTCTATCCTCCTGCTTCAATGACCACGTTTCCGCGCCGTACATAGCTACCCTCCAAATTAAAGTTTTTACGAGTCTTTTCTTAACATCCTTGCTCAAGGTCCCCGTCATCAACTCCCTCCTCCTTGTGAAAGCCTCTTTGCCTAGCGCAATTCTTCTCCTTACATCCTTACTACTTTGACCGTGTTGGTCCAAAACACTACCGAGATACGTAAATTGTTCTACCTGCTCTAGTTTTTGCCCTCCTATTTTAATGTTAAGCTTAGCCTTTTTCTTTCTAGAAAATCGCATAACCTTTGTTTTATTAATATTGATTCTCATCCCATACCTGTCGCACTGAATTTCCAATTCACTAAGCAATGCTTGCAGCCCCTTGGCTGACTGACAAACTAAAGCTTGGTCATCAGCAAACCTAACTGATTTTACGAATTCCCCGCCCACCTTCATTCCTACCTCCAGTTCCTCCCATGCCTCTTTAATCATTTCCTCTGCATACAGGTTGAACAGCAACGGTGATAATGGGCAGCCCTGCCTCACACCTCTTCCTAACACTGCCCAACCGGACTCCCCGTTCCCCACTCGTACCTGAGCAGTCTAAGACATGTACAGGTTGCGGATTAGCCACCCTCCCCCTCCAATCTATTCCTATTTTCTGCAGAATACTCATTAGTTTTTCCCAATTCACTCTGTCAAATGCCTTTTCGAAATCTACGAAACAGGCAAATACCTCCTAGTTGTGTTCTATATTTCTCTCGATTAATAATCTCATTACTGCAATGGCATCATGCATACCTCTCCCCTTCCTAAATCCAAACTGATCATCCCCTAAGTAATCATTTGCCCTACTCTCTATCCTTTTGTTTATGATCCTGAGAACAACTTTAGCTGCGTGGGATATCAAACTTATCGTCCTGTAGTCCTCACATGATGTAGCCTTAACCTTTTTCAGAATAGGAACTAAAACTGATCTCACAAAGTCTTCCGGCCAGATTCCTTCCTCATAAATACTAGGGATCAGCCCATATAGCCTCTTCTTCCCACATTTTCCTAAGCCTTTTAAAAGTTCCACGGGAATGTTATCTACCCCCACGGCCTTATTTAGTTTCATCTCCCTTAATGCCCTTTCTATCTCATTGTCTAGTATGCCTGGACCTAAGCTGTCTTCCTCTACGTCATTTTCTTTTTCAATGTCTAACTTTGTTGGTCTGAGATCCTTACTATAGAGTTCTTCTATATACTCCTTCCATCTCTCTTGGATCTTTCCTGCGTCAACTATTACCTTACCCGCCTTATCTCTAACTGTTAGCATAGCTCTTCCTTTCTTATTTCCCGATAACGATTTAACTTTGCTGTACAGCGCACCGATTTCACCCTTCCTCTGCAGACTTTCCATATCCTCGCACTGCGTCTTCCACCATGCTTCTTTTGCTTTATTTGTTGACCGCCTCAATTTATTGTTTAATTCTTTGTACTTCATTTTGCCTAATTCTGTATTTACATTCTTCCATTTTTGCCGCTCATCCATCTTTGTAATCATCTCATCCGTGATCCATGGTTTCCTAGTCCTTTTAGCGTTAAAGGTTCCAATAGTGTCTTTTGCGGCTTTAGACAACCCTTCCTTGATACTTTCCCATTTTTCTTCGATAGTACTTAGCTCTTTACTATCCTCCATGATTTCCTCTACCGCCTGTTTGTATTCCTTCCTTTTCAAACCATTTAATGCTTCTACATTCCATTTTCTAACTCGCTGCCCCTGCCTTATCTTTTTGAAACGGACTCTACATTTCATAACAACTAAATTGTGGTCAGAGTCCGCATCCGCTCCCGGGAAGCTGTGCGAATTCATCACACTTTTCCTAAACCTGTGTCTAACCAAGATATAATCTAGCTGATATCTTCCTGAGTCACCTGGCATTTTCCATGTATACCTGCGTCCTTTGTGGTGTCTAAACCAAGTATTGGTGATGACTAGCCCCTGTCTCCTGCAGAACTCAACTGCTTTCTCCCCGCGGTCATTCCTCGTGCCTAAACTGTAGTCCCCGACCTCGTCACCATCTCTTCCTTCATGTACCTACCCCCCATCACTATCAAATGTTTCCCTGCGGGAACACACGCAATTATGTCCTCTAACTGATCGTATATCCTATCCACCTCTTCTTCCTTATGGTTGCTCGGTGGCATGTATACCTGAATAATAGCCAAGTTCGTTGGTTCTGCTTTTATCTCTACTAGTAGTATTCTGTCCGTTACCTGCTCTATGTTGACTATGCTTCTTCCTACCTCTTCATTTAATACTATGGCAACCCCTCGTTGGCTCTCGTCCCCGCCGCTGTATATTATTCTATACTTATCACTCCAGTAATCCCCGCTATCTTTCCATCTCACCTTGCATAGACCTAAAATATCTATTTTTCCCCTTTCCATCTCTCGCTTAACATTCTCCAATTTCCCTGTCCTCATCATTGTCCTAACATTCCACGTTCCTATTCTAACTACTTTGGTCTTCTTCTCCTGCGTCTTCTGTCCTGCTGCTGCTGGTTTTCCCTTGCAAGGGTTTCGTGGGATGACGACCTCGGAAGCCTTGCTTCCCCCGCTGCCGGGCACAACACACGGCCGATTGGGCCGAGCCCCGTAGTTGCCAGGACTCTAAATCTCTGTGTTGTCCATCATTTGAATCTTGGGAATGACAATGGAGGTGGTTTCCCGTTGCCTTCCTCAATAGTGTTTTCTACGTGACACCATCACTTAATGGCCGCCCCACTTGGGGCAGACGCCATTGCAGCCGCCTCACTGAGGAACAGACGCTGCGTGGACTACCTTTCGTCTGGCACCTAACCTTCGACCTATCTGACTTGGGTGACCCTACCAGGAGCAATTATTATTACTCCCACCAGCACAGCTCTAGGGGTCATCGGAACGCACAAGCCGTTCCACAACGTCAAGGTTGTAGACTGGGGAGGGAAACCTTGTATAGTTAATGGCAAGCAAGCCGACCGGCATTCCTTTTCTTGGTAGATATGTTACAATAATTCAAAATGACGCTGCACAATAAATTATATCCCTTTAGTAAATTAAATCCTTTTCTTACCCATGTACACAGTTTTATACGACGGTCAGTTTCGGCCAAACAATGTCAACGGTACCAACATTCATGATTTTGCCCGCCAGTCGTGACCTCAGCGGGTAGAGTAGTTAATTCATGGGAGACACGGTCATCATTCCGGAAGGTTATGAGAATTTTGACTTCCTATTCAGAAATAATGAAATATCATATGGATCAATGATTGAAAAAATGTAGCTGCATGCCCTACAATCCCTCAGGTAAATATAAATATATGTGCATAATTATTAAGCTTAAATCTGGAATCATTGAATAATCTTCAATACCCACAATGTGAAATAAAATAAACAATTAGTATTTAAAATCGGAATGGATATTTATTTTAAACAAAAAATAATAGATGAATATGAATGCTCTAATTATTATGCATACATATACGAAATTTTATTTGAATTCTCACCTGCACTTTATTGTTTTGCAACGACTCCTTTCATTTTTACTCTCATGCAAACACAATTATGATTTCAAAATATTAAATTCACTAACATGTCAAAAAGAATAATAATAATCATAAACAGAAAATATTCAACTTGTGTTTTAACATTTTCCTAGATGGTTCCATCGATTGATGATCGACTGTATGAGGCAACGTTGGAAAAAGTGAGGAAGTGGAGAAAGCGCATTGAAACGATTGCTACTCGGTTAGGATATTTATCGTGTTTATAAGTAATCGTACTTTTTTATACATGCCTCCTTAATGTCGATCTTTTTCCTTGCTTTAATTCTAAGTTATAGCGACGCGGCTGTCCCTCGAAGCCGTACGCGTAATAATTAATTCTGTTCAATAATCATTGCTGATTAGTGATAAGTTTTTCGTTTTCAAATATTATTGCATGAGTTTCATAATATTTAGACTCTTCTCCTTGAATATTACAGTTTTAACTAGCTGTAGACCTCAGCCCAACGCATTGTCGACAATTAAGTTTGTTACTGCGACGACTTCGTTTATTGAAGGTGGTTTCAATATTAGTGAATCCATATGGCAATTGTGCAAAATGCCAAATATCCCATAGCTGAAACTCGCGGACTATTTATTAGTTTCGAGTACAAATTTTTGTCGTAAAAGCTGTATTTAACCGCTAAAATGTCCCATTTCTATGATACAGAATTCGAAAGGCTATTATGCCGAGCAAGAGAGATAATCATGAAAATAAACAACATTGAAGGTGCGCTCATCGTTAAAGGCATTGACCACCGAAATCTATGTGTCACTTATCATTTATCTCTTTTAGACAGAAGAATTTGTGCTCAGTGGGTAGCTAAGCTCTGTAAGTTGCAGTCAGAAAACATTGCTGTTAAGAAGGACCGGAATGGTTTCTTCAAGTACATGCTCCAAGTAATTGGTCAGGGCACGTTGGCTGGCCCGTTTCTATCGATTCCAGATCAAGGTCCACTACCCAATTTCACTTATTCCGACGAACAGGTGAATGACATGTGACAATTAAAGAAAAGATATTTTATCCGAACTTCTTTTAAAAATGTACATTATGTCGAGATATGACTAGGGTCAAACTATATTTTCAGTTACGCAAATAGTTTTCAATATTGTATCTTAAACGTGGTTGCTCTGTTTTTATTGAAGTATCAGATAATTTAGTTGTTTGGGAGTATACAATTACTATAATTTGAACGCACGACACATTCAAAACAAAGATCGAGGAATAAGAGAATTTTATGGACTAAGATTTATTGCAGACGGTAAATTAATTGTCCAATTAAAATGTTATCATGGTTCAAAATGGCAATTTAAATAAATGATTCGGGATGAAATTTATGGCACATTAACTTAAAATAAGAGGATGTGGTTATTTTTGCTGTACATATTATTTTGTCTGAATCAAATAGTAATAATCTAGCATCATTCATAATAGGGAAATCACCAAGCTTCTGAAGATGATGAACCAGTGATCATAACTCGATGGTCAGATGACAAAAGAACTTATGTAGCAGTTAAGGCTATACCTAATCAAGGAGCAATTATATACATGGCAGTGGCGAAGGATCCTACTCAAGGATGGGAAATACCACAATCTGACAGCATGTTTTAATGCACAAAGCTCCAAATTTACAAAATATGCAGATGAAGATACTACGACTTCCTAGGCAAATATTTTTATATCATGCATATTTTCATTGCATTCAATTTTATGCCAATCATGTTTCCGCTGAATTCAGATAGCTCTTGAACAATGTATGAAATAGTCCTAAAAGAACATTTGATGTGTACAGGAGCAGTTATAATATTTTAGCAGGAGAACTTATAATATTTTTGCTCCTGTCAATATATTAATTGAAAAGTGTGTTCAAATTAAAATTATGGTAGAAACATTTTTTAAATTGGCTGGATTTAAAAGTTATGTACACAACTCATTGGGAAAGTTTTGAATAATTCTTTATACTAGCTGAAACAATACCATCTCCTTACAAATTACTGTGAAGTTACAATACCTATTTCACCATTCTACTGCAACATCATTGCCCATTAGCAATACTGAGCATATGCATCAGGGAGGATTAGGGTGCATATATTGGTTCAGTTGAAGAGGATAATGAATGTATTAATGTCCATTACAGTAAGTATCCAACGCATCAGCCACTACTAAGTTAAAAGCAATTGCTTAGCAATGATCAACTATGAATATGCCCAAGAGATCTAATTAAAAAAGTAATTGCCATAATTTTTAATTATTTGAAGGTTCCCTTGTGTTTGAAACTTCTGCTTGCTATGCTAACTTCATCTGCATGTTGAGTTTTTTGTGATGCAAAGGATTAAATAAATATGAAGAAAAAATAATATATGCCTGTACTTCAAGTTACTGTAAATGGAGGATTAAAATGTTTTATAATTTCCTTTCTTCCTAAAATAGTTTTTGATGGACTATCTCCCTTAAATATTGAGTATATACAAGCTAAGCTTAGTTGTTATGCATGGAATCATATTTAGGTAGAACTCTGCAAAGACTTAAAAATGGAATCTAAGTAATAATGTCAAAACAAACACAAATCAATCAATGAAATAAAACCATAAACAAATATTGCAAAAGAAATATATTTTTTTCTGTAGTATATACAAGGCCAGATAAAGTCAATGGGTACTAAACAAAGCATCAACGCCTTTTACGGCCCTTAGCCTTGTGTATTCTCTGACCCTTTCCTGATGACTTGGGTCCAAAACCTTTACCCCCAGATGATTTCGGTCCAAATCCTTTACCCTTTCCCTTGCCACTGGAAGCACTCAAAGAGCCCTTTTTATTTCCTCCGTCTCCCTTGAATTTATTTCCTTTACCCCCTTTCCTTTTGCTGCCTTGGTGCATTGTCCTCTTTTTGCCTTTTTTTTTCTCTGTTTTCTTCTGTTCTGCTTTCCTGAAAATTACAACATTAAAAAAAGAATGAACAAAAATGAAAGAGATGTGTTTATAAGTTTGTGTCATTAGATTTGAAAAGTACATTGATAGTAGATTTGAATATATTGAGGGCTGCAACATTTTTGTATCAAATAGAGCAAATTAGAACAACCCACAAATTTCTAACATTATCACATTAATAATGGGCTAGAACTGGGTTAGAGTATGGTAATTTGCAGGCAGCAAATTATACATGGAAAAACTCATTAATTCATCACAGAAACTAAATACATAATAGTAAATTTGACTATTTAAACTGTTAACAGATTCATTCCATTTGTGAGGCTGGGATTAAGAAAAGGGATGGAATAATACTTTTAACCACAATTTAATCTTAAAGAACTGTAGCATTATCAAGAATGCAAGATACTGTCTCTGACAGCATGACAAGGGAATACTGTTACTAGTCTAGGAGTTAATTTTGATGACCTTAAACAAATGAATTTACTGACAATTTTCATGCATTGTTAACTATTAGGTTTGATTTTGGGTAACGAATAATGTTTTCTATTTTATACAGGTAGGGAGTTTCAGCTAATGGGTCTAAAATGAATCCCTTGCAAGGATGTCATAAGTAAGCATATTAAAAGTCCATATAAGATTACCAGAACTAAAAATTGCCATTGATACTTTAATTTTTATAGTTCTAAATATGATACATGAGCAGCAATCAAAGAAAATTCAAGTGGCTACTGAGTGGAAACCGTGAACATAAACATACTGTGTTTTGAAAGTCAAGATTTAGGAATCATCAAATTGACAGTTAAATGCTTCCAGGCATAGTAATACACACACTATTCTCATTTATGATTGTTTATACTAGGTGTCTCATTTCTTCCGTGTGTACTTGAAACTTATGTCAAATTTATTTCCCAGCATACACAAACAAATGATAGAAAAAGTGAGCAGAATCAAGAGTAATGGAAATGAAGAGAAGGAATGTCTAGGAACTTACATAATTTGAGACATTTTTAAGAAAACAAACAATGTGGATGGAAAAGATATTGAGAGATTTTATATTATTTCTTGTAACTGAGCACTAAGGCATAGGGCCATCCACCAGCCTGTGAATGGGGGGCTCCTCTCAAGATACCCAAAATAAGTGAGGGTACTTGATGAATAAATGTCCTTGGGGAATCTTTACACTACATGAATCTGACAGTTAATCACTTTTATTTCGGCTATTTTGTAGCTTGAATAATAATGTAGTTTTTCCAATCCTATGGCATCTAATACATTTGATGTTGCATTAAGAATATTAAAAACATCATAATTAAAAACAAGGTTTTATGTATTCCCCTGAAATTCTATTCCTATCCCTAGATATTAATACAAATTTAATATTTTTACATCCATTTTAATCAACTTTTATCTCAACTCGATAGCACATAAATTTATTTGGTTCACTATTTGGTTTTTATTAACAATAAGATCACTGTCACTGACAACCTTTACAGTCCTAGAATATTTCTATCCTTTCTATATTTCTTACAATAAGATGCTTAATTATTACACTAGTAATTCAAAAAATATTTAAAAGGTTATTTAATCCTTACTGATTGTTAGTCAGATTTTTAAGTAAGCAGAGATAAAACTATACTTTGCCCTTGTTAACATGATTTTCCTTACGGAAAATCTGAGTTGTTTTCAATAACTGATGTATTGTAAAAATTAGGATTAATGCAAGATTTTTTTGCCGTTCCAGTGAAATGTTCAATATTCTCAAAAAGTATTTCCTTTATACCATTCAACATTACCCTTCAACATAATAACAACAGCATAAACAAGATCCTCCCTACTGAACAGGTCATGCTGAATACCAAATAATCTGATTAGCACTAGCAAATCTGCATATACGATAGTCAACATTACTTGTAGCCACCATTAAAACTAATCCCCTTCCCAGAGTTTGGGAATCAAATATGAAGTCTCATCTCTCAAGTTTCTTGTAATGGATATTATGGATTAGAAAATTCATGGGGACACAATATCTAGACATGCTACTGCTGGAATCTACATGATATGCATAACAGCTTAATTTGTTACTGTTGATTATCAAACATGTGCATCATACTTAAATCCAAACCCATCAACCATATGGGATTCTCTTATGGTGCAATGCCCTAATTACCCTTCTTGTGCAAATTGGCTATCTCTTTTTACATATTTGGGAATATTCAATGTACCTAGCATATAATTAACTATCTTGCAGCGACTTATCGTAAGAAAAACAAGTATGACTTAATGATGAATAACAGTTATCACTCTCAGAATACCAGAAGATTAAAAGATATACATGTGAAAACATCAAACCTGTCAATTGTAGCTGAAAGACCAGCATCAACGTACACAAAATTGTTTAACAATCCACCAAATCATTTCAAAAATGAGACAAGAACTTCACTATTCAAGGATAATCATTTGCATATCTGGATGATGGAAGATATTATAGCATAAAATTTCACATATTTTGTTTCAAATCATATTTTTTGCTACGAGTTTTGCTCGTATATTCCAATATATGTTGACTTCCCAGATAATCATAATCTCACTGTCTTTTGTGTCTTTTAATTTTTTATCAGTATTGCATTATATGAATTTCTCAATGTCCGCTGACAAACTGAGTTGATAAATTATTATATCTACTAGCTTGTTCTCACCCATACATGGATTTTTCCTAAAATCATTCTCACCTTCCATTCTGAGCAACACGTTTTACATAATAGTTTGTCTTGAATGTTCCCCGTTTAATTAATAAGTGCCCTATACTGTAATCACCGATTCCAAGATGAATTTAAACATTTTTTTAATACATCATATGGCCAAAGTGGGGAAAAAAAGCATTTTATTTATTTATTAACCATAGCAGAGCCACCTGCAGATTTGAAAACAAATGCTTGAAGTTCACCGGGTAAAAATCATAGGGCATCCTTTCTCAACATCATTATTTTCACAAAAATGCAAAAAATCTCCTCCTAAATTCATACCAATTGCAAATCACACCCAAGAGTGCTATTAACCACCAACATTGAACAATTAAAAAATTGAAGTAATCCATGACTAATATCTTGAGTTCAGTTATTTTTATTATTAACAGGAATAACAATTTTTAGAATGCGGGTTGAAGTTTCAATTTTGATGACTTCTACTGAGATTGTTAAAGATAAGATAGAAATACAGGTTTGAGTAAGAAAATTGTACTTGGGAATACATACTATCATGCATTAGATACAAAGATGAGAAATACTTTGCAAAAAGGCAGGCCTTGTCATGATACAAGCAAACGGAAAGATCATTAAAAACATGACATTGGGTCATCTGTCAAGTCTCCCTCATTCTGTTGGCATGATTCCAAAAACGTTTTGTGTTATGCTTGATGGATGACTTAAATTATCTTACATAGCCGTTGTAATGATCCCTTAATTAATTTTGCACATTCTGACCTCGCCTACAGAAGTTTAGCAAAATCTACAGGCATAACATTTAGTATAATAGAGCTATATATTTAAAAATGTTACATTCTTGAAAATGCAGCTATGATAATTTCAAATATTTTTAAATTCATGAATTGCAGTGGGCTCAGAAGTGCCATCCAATCTATAGAACTATTATTAGCCACATGGGAGTACCAGTAACTGGCTATGCCAATGAAGAATTTTCACTTTGGGTTACAGAGATAATTTACAGACAATGGCATTTTTCAAGCGATGAACTACCAGCAATGATGGCATTTACTTTATGAGCAGCAGCATGCATGCATGGCATAATTCAATGTTTAAGAGTGACTGTTCAGCCTATTGAAAATCACATTGCATCATAAAGATCAACTCTAGAAGCGATTTTGGAACTAAATACATAATTAATTATATTTTCATTCATTGTGGATAGTAAACAATAACCGAAACATTATTCTCATTATTTAACAGATATTTTTCAGTTATCGTGTGCCAGGAAGCTTGAAAACAGAGATTAAACAGATAGAGAGACTTTTAAAGGAATAATTTCTGCAAGGTTATAAGCGACTAAAATTTTCCTCTATTCACCGCCAATATTGGGCTTAGGTGGAATAAAATTTTTATGCACAAATTTTAGAACAACTATTTTTCACATGAAAATCCTTCCAAACAGGGTGAATACAGTTAGGTCAAAACTTTTTCAGTCACTAACCACTGGGCTGAAACCTCGACACAAAATGACTCCAAAAACTTTGTGGTGACCTTTTATTTTTGCAAGACCTATATTAAATCAATAGTTTAAGAGAGCAATATTGTATACATATATATCTATTTATGGGTCACAGTAGTCCAGGGGTAGAGCATTGCACTACTGACCGGATTCGATTCCTAGGCAGGCCTCTCTCGACAACTGCAGTTCCACCCAACCTAAGTGATTTTTTGGCAACTAGGTCTTCTTGATAAACCGAAACCAGCACAGGGAAACATACTGGCCTCCCTAAACTTATGTGCGAATATCACATTCCGTCGGGCTTAGTACTGGGTGAACTCTACCATCACCTACTAAACAGAGCTTAGGGTTGATTACTATGTTTACGGTTTATATAACTATTTGATGTATGTACTTACTCTTGATCCTGATTGTATAATTCAGTGTTGACAGCCTTTTCAACATCTAACTTAGGCTTTTTACAAAGAATACTGTCAGCAATTGATAAATGAGTGTTCTTTTCCATTTGTGGAGTAATAGACTGAGCATCAATTTTTCTTTTCTTTGGAGCTAAGGGAGATTTTGCATCAGTTTTCTCCTTTCGTAATTTGGGCTGAAATTTTCCTAAGGAAGCTGTTGAAGCTTTAGCCAAATGAGTGGCAACATTGAGCTGCAAGTAACAGTAATAGGCAATTAATTTTCATAATCTCACTCATACATGCAAACATACACTCATGCAAACTTCAGATAAATTCTGAATACAACAAACAAAAAGATGAGCGTTTAAATGATAATACAGTTGCAAATTATTGATTTGCAACTGTATCATCATTTACTTGCCAACTGCAAATCGAGTGGCAATCATCAATTTCAAAAGCGAAAATTGATGACAACTTGAACTGAGGGAAGACCCACAAAATCTTCACCCCAATTGTGTCAACACCAAACTTTTCATAAGATTTGGTGAGTAAAACACCAAATCTTATCAAATGATAGCAGCCACTATTCATCAAAGTAATTGATAGTGGATTGGTGAATGCTTGCAGAATCTATAACTATAGGTAACCAAATATATATAATATTTTAGCCTCAGTACGTATATATGTGTGTATATTTATTAATTCAAACAGACATGAACAGAAGATGGATTTTTGAGAAACTAGCAGATTAAAATTATTTGAAGCAGTACCATTTGGGTGCCTGAGGGGTAGAAATGAAAGCTAGGCTCTATTCAATTCTGGATTAAATTTCAACTTTGGTAGGCAAAACTAAGTATAAGAAATTATGGTAAAATATGCTAGGATATTAAAACTGAAATAAGGCCTTACAAGTTCTATCATGCAAACTTCAGTATATTTTGGTCTCTTAATGTCGTTACGTTATGAATACCTTTAAGGGTCGTACAATGAAATGACAACTGTTATATGACATACCATGTGAAATTTGCATATCCACATATGAACTTAAAATTGGCAATACTAGAGTTCGCGAACTTTCATATTTTTAAGCATCAATAAAGACAATCGCTGCTATGCAAAATATAGTTAATATCTAGTCTAAGTACCACGTTATATGGTTTTATAACACATCACTTATGTCTCAATGATTATGCATTTGGCATAAAAATATTTTCATTGGCAGTAGTTGGAATGCATTAATTATAAACGCGTGTGCAAATCGTAAATAAAAATGCAGAAAGTGGTACAAAAATGAACAATATACATCACTCAATGTGTAAACGACGTTTAAAAGCTCTATATGGCGTCAATTCCTAAACTGTTATAAATGGACTCACATGGGCAGAACTAGGATTATCTGTAGGGAGCAATCCTATTTTTGGAACTTTGATATTCTTCGCAGCGGCTAAATTTCGTAACCTTTTGAGTTCATTCTTGGCCACACGTTCTTTTTTCTCTTCCACTTTCTTGGAAAATTGATCTTCGTAAGGATCTGCATTTTGAGGTACTTCTATGATCCAATCTTTATCCCTCTGAACCGAAGCCTTCTTATAACCGTAGTTGGGAACCCATTTCTGAAAAAAAACATTATTCAGTTTTCTGTTGGAACGACTGTGTCTGAAGTAATCCATTAAAATTAAATTACACCAGTCACAAATACCTGAACAACTTCATCCCACACCAATTTTTCCTTCTTCTTCTTTTTAATACCTTTTTCTTTAGCATATTCTTGCCACTTAGTTAATGGCCTTGGTTTCGGTATGGGTTTCTCGCGAGGTAGAACGAATGATGAAGCTGGAAGCTTCGCTACAAATGCTTCTTCAACTTGTTCCGTAGGAAGTTGCCATATTTTGTTAATTATTAACTGAGTGTTATCTCTTGCCAGCTGTTTGAGATAAGATTCAGTATTTTTCCTAAAACAAATAAAAGGTATGGAAATAATGATTTGTTAGGTTAAGTTGTGAAACTCACGAAAAAGCTGTCAAATACCTTAATTCCTTTTCCTCTAAATCGTTTTTGTCAACTGTAATCAAATTTCCAATGTCATATTCCAGATCTAAAGGTTTATTTACGGTTATTGGCTTGAATTTTTTCTCATCTTCAGCCGCTTTTGCCAAAACTTTTGCAACTAGATCCATTATACCAAAACAAATTCACGTGGACTTATTTAGCTCGCAGGACGATTGTCACTTGTCATTCGTCATTTTTAATAAACAATTGAATAAAGTATGGCATTAATGAGTTGAAGATTTTTTGGTTGATATTGTAGCTTGTGATTATATCCGCGTAGGAATGCATGACTGTCTAAATGATGCTATTCTTGAGAAGGAACTTAATTAAATATACTTTCATGGTGAAAAGTTGGTGGAATACGATCGAACCAATATATTTGTCAGCCATACTTACAAAGCACAAAATGAAAGAATAAATTTTCTTTCGGTGCTGGGTACTACTTGGAAACTTTGAATTTAAATACACCATTTAAATCCAAACCCATCAACCATATGGGATTCTCTTACGGTGCAAGGCCCTAATTACCCTTCTTGTGCAAATTGGCTATCTCTTTTTACATATTTGGGAATATTCAATGTACCTAGCATATAACTAACTATCTTGCAGCGACTTATCGTAAGAAAAACAAGTATGATTTAATGATGAATAACAGTTATCACTCTCAGAATACCAGAAGATTAAAAGATATACATGTGAAAACATCAAACCTGTCAATTGTAGCTGAAAGACCAGCATCAACGTACACAAAATTGTTTAACAATCCACCAAATCATTTCAAAAATGAGACAAGAACTTCACTATTCAAGGATAATCATTTGCATATCTGGATGATGGAAGATATTATAGCATAAAATTTCAGGGTTTCAGGGTAAAATTTGAGGGTACTTGATGAATAAATGTCCTTAGGGAATCTTTACACTACATGAATCTGACAGTTAATCACTTTTATTTCGGCTATTTTGTAGCTTGAATAATAATGTAGTTTTTCCAATCCTATGGCATCTAATACATTTGATGTTGCATTAAGAATATTAAAAACATCATAATTAAAAACAAGGTTTTATGTATTCCCCTGAAATTCTATTCCTATCCCTAGATATTAATACAAATTTAATATTTTTACATCCATTTTAATCAACTTTTATCTCAACTCGATAGCACATAAATTTATTTGGTTCACTATTTGGTTTTTATTAACAATAAGATCACTGTCACTGACAACCTTTACAGTCCTAGAATATTTCTATCCTTTCTATATTTCTTACAATAAGATGCTTAATTATTACACTAGTAATTCAAAAAATATTTAAAAGGTTATTTAATCCTTACTGATTGTTAGTCAGATTTTTAAGTAAGCAGAGATAAAACTATACTTTGCCCTTGTTAACATGATTTTCCTTACGGAAAATCTGAGTTGTTTTCAATAACTGATGTATTGTAAAAATTAGGATTAATGCAAGATTTTTTTGCCGTTCCAGTGAAATGTTCAATATTCTCAAAAAGTATTTCCTTTATACCATTCAACATTACCCTTCAACATAATAACAACAGCATAAACAAGATCCTCCCTACTGAACAGGTCATGCTGAATACCAAATAATCTGATTAGCACTAGCAAATCTGCATATACGATAGTCAACATTACTTGTAGCCACCATTAAAACTAATCCCCTTCCCAGAGTTTGGGAATCAAATATGAAGTCTCATCTCTCAAGTTTCTTGTAATGGATATTATGGATTAGAAAATTCATGGGGACACAATATCTAAACATGCTACTGCTGGAATCTACATGATATGCATAACAGCTTAATTTGTTACTGTTGATTATCAAACATGTGCATCATACTTAAATCCAAACCCATCAACCATATGGGATTCTCTTATGGTGCAATGCCCTAATTACCCTTCTTGTGCAAATTGGCTATCTCTTTTTACATATTTGGGAAAATTAAATGTACCTAGCATATAACTATCATGCTGCGACTTATGGTAAGACAAAAACAAGTATGACTTTATTCACATGTCTATCGATCTTCCTCATGGCATCTCCTCTTCTTTAATGTTTCTCATTAATCTATTGTGCCTCAAGCTGTCTAATCCATCTAGTTCTTCTTTGCTATAGAGTTCTCCATATGGCCCTTTACTCTCCTCATTCTTCATTTTGTCCATTTAATCTTCAGCATTCTCCTCCAACTGCATTTATCAAAGGCTTCTATTTTTCACTGGTCATTTTTCACAGATATTTATTCCATGTAATGCACAATCATCAGGTGCAATAACATTTGAATAGTCCAGAGTGGGGTATGCATGCCTATATACATTATATATATGTATATATATATATATATAACCATTAACACAGTAATCAACCCGAAAGTCGGTTTGGTGGGTGATGGTAGAGTTCACCCAGTACTAAGCCCTATACGGAGTGTGAAATTCACACATCAGGGTAGAGGGGCCAGTTCCTTTCCCTGTACCGGTTATGGTTTCCCAGGAAGATCTGGTACCCGAAAAATCACATAGCTTGGGTAGAGCTGCAGGTGCCCAGAGATATATGTATTTCCCCCCTGCATATTCTGTTATGGTGTTCATTTGTGAGGGGGGTCGTTTTTGGAGATGTGAAACTTGAAATTGTCTTGTTTTAATTCTGCCTCAATATCCTGGAACAACTGGAAATCATGCAGCTGAATAGGACAGGGTAACTTTGATTTCCCCTTCTTGGTGCTAACCTTCATAACTTCAACTACAATAATTCCCACATGATTTCCACCCCACTGCTTCCCCCATCCCCAAACTCACCCTAATTTTGCTAGAAATTAGGGTGAGTTTGGGGATGGGGCCCGGCAAGTGGAAAGATCCGGTGTTCGAGTCCCGGTTGAGGAAATATTTTTACTCTTGTGATCCGTTCGATTCCGCCTTCCCCACCTCTATTGTGTTCGTCCTTTATACGTGTTCCTATCCCTTTTCCTTATATATGTTTCTGTATATATGAGTATTTATTCGCCGTTTGGCGGGATTTCGTGTTTGAATGTGTATTTGGCCAATGTGGCTCATCTCTTTCTTCTGGCTATGCGTGCCACGAAACGCACTGTTCTTTTCCTGTATGATGTTGTATGAATTCTAACCACTTTCCTTTCCTCTTGTGTATTGTCTATTTCTCCTTTGGTGGGTGAAACAGCCCCCTGACGCCATCTCTTGGCTAAAGAATCGGGGCGCTTGGCGACATATAAGACCCACGGATCTCAGGGTAAATTACATATCCTCGATAGCTCAAGTGGTTAAGAGCATCCGCCTGGCAAGTGGAAAGATCCGGTGTTCGAGTCCCGGTTGAGGAAATATTTTTACTCTTGTGATCCGTTCGATTCCGCCTTCCCCACCTCTATTGTGTTCGTCCTTTATACGTGTTCCTATCCCTTTTCCTAATATATGTTTCTGTATATATGAGTATTTATTCGCCGTTTGGCGGGATTTCGTGTTTGAATGTGTATATATACTACCTTGATCAAAAAGTTCCCGGAATAAACACCGTGTGGCGCTCCCATCGTTCCGATTTGAGTTCTGTTTTTTTTGTTAAATTGGTACATCTGTTGTTGATATTCCCTTTAAATCTTAGTGTCATAACTTGACATTTGCAAAAGTTACGTAGCCAAGAGTACATCTATCTCTGTGTGTGTTGGCGATTTTTTACAATTTCAGAAATGGATTTAAATTTGCAACAACGAACTTGTATTAAATTTTGCGTAAAAACGGATTTAGTGGCGCACGGACGTTGGAAATGTTGGAAAAGTGTTTCGGCAACGATTCTCTAAAAAAAACGGTCGTTTACCAGTGGCACGAGCGGTTCAGAAGTGGTCGTGAGTCAATCGAAGATGATGAACGCAGTGGCAGACCATCGACATCGAAAGTCGGTGAAAAAATTGATAAAGTAAAAGAAATGTTGGTCAATAACCGCAAATTAACCATCAGAGAAATAGCGGAGGACTTGAACATTGCCTATGGATCCGCCCAAGACATTGTGGTTAATGATTTGGGTTTCCGTCGTGTAGCATGCCAAAAGACCTCAATTTCATGCAAAAAAGAGACCGTGTTGACGTCGCAAAAGACATGATTTGCGAGGCTGAATCCGATCCCACATTCATCAAAAGGATCATTACTGGAGACGAGACGTGGGTTTATGAGTACGACACGCAATCCAGACATCAGGCAAGTGAATGGCGTTCACCAAATGAGCCGAGACCAAAAAAACCACGTCGTTTTCAGTCAAAAAAGAAGGCAATGCTGACGGTTTTCATGGATTACAACGGTGTAGTGCATCATGAATTTTTGCCAGAAGGCCAGACAGTAAACAAAGAGTATTATTTGGGCGTTATGAGACGTTTGCGTGAAGCAATTCGCCGAAAGAGACCAGAAATGTGGGCAGAAAACTCGTGGATTTTGCACCATGATAACGCACCGTCGCACAGTGCTATCATTATTCGTAATTTTTTGACGAAAAATGCAACAAATACCATCCAACAGCCACCGAATTCACCTGATTTGGCTCCCTGTGACTTCTTTCTGTTCAATCGAGTTAAAAAACCATTACGGGGAACGCGTTTTAGCAGCCGAGAGGAAGTAATGGAAAAATCGCAGGAAGCACTGATGGACATACCGAAGACCGAATATAAAAAATGTTTCGAGGATTGGATCAAGCGCTGGCATAAGTGTGTTGCAGTCGATGGGGATTACTTTGAAGGGGACAATATAGATTTAGATGAATAAACTTGTATTTTTAATTTTCTGAATAAATTCCGGGAAATTTTTGATCAAGGTAGTATATATATATATATATATATATATATATATATATACACATTCAAACACGAAATCCCGCCGAAATATATATATATATATATATATATATATATATATATATATATATATATATATGTAAACAGGTCACACATAAAACATAGAGGACAATCATATTGTAGATTGTTTGAGCTTTCGGCCTTCTTCTGTGTTATAGGTACCTGATGATGCATTAGAATTGTAACTAGCAGGAAAAAATAAAGAGCTGAGGAAAATTACAATTTTATTATTCCACATTGTGGTATTCCCTTTAATGTCCCCCCTAAGCAGTTTTGACATGTTTTCAAGGAGATATGGGTTGACATATACCTGCACTATTATGAATATAATACTGGTAGGAAGGTGCCTAGAATATAAATGCACTTTTCCACTTGATGAAATTTTTTTATTTTACGACCAGGTTACGATGTATTACATCATCATCAGGCAACAAGATGAACTGACACAGCTTCAGTTTGTTACCTGATGATGATGTAATACATCGAAACCCAGTCGTAAAATAAAAAAAAATTTATCAAGTGGAAAAGTGCTTTTATCAGTTATTCATTATGCTCGTCTTCCATCACATCACGCCAGAAGCTACTCAATTTGTCAATAGAAATGCTTTTCCATTTATCCATCATCACCAATCTGTATCGTATTATGACACTCATAAGTTACCATGAAAAGTACATTGTATTAACATATTCCCAGTTTTTCCATGTGATTATGGAGAGCAGAATGAAATCCATATCATAAGACAGCATTATATGACAAGTGCTGCCTGTAAGTCATTGATAAAACTTAGAACCATTGTAAGCTGTACCTATGAACATATGAATAGTAACTTTTAATATTTTATAAATGGAAAAAATTCATAACCGAGAAAAAAAACCACGACAATTTCTTCTCCAAGTTGCTATACACATATAAATGTATTTACACAAAAAAGGGTAACTTTTCCTCGGCAAAATCTGAACAGATTTGAGAATATAATTTTTGTGTTTATGGTGCTTGCCTTTGTCAGGGATTCTATACAATACAAGGCATCTCGTTTTTCCAAATACACAGTATAAATAAGTGCTAATTGCAATGATGTGTATAATGCTGATTGCAGAAAAATATATTTATTTCTATCCAACATTGTATCACCGAATAAAATAACAGCATGTTTATCCAAATTATTGAACTACAAGGTGATTTAAATCATTGATGATACAAATGCCATTGTGCCAGCCTCCTCAGTAGACAGTTTGACAGAAAGAGCAGCTGAAGTAGCTCAGATTTTCAATGAATGGTGTCTTGATAACTTTCTAAAGCCCAATATAAATAAGTCCAGCCTGATTTATTTTACTAATAAAAAGGAAGTTTCATCTGCAATGTCAGTAGATGTAGAAGGTGTGAGCATTCCCCAAAATTCCAGTACCCAATTCCTGGGAGTAATCCTGCATAGAAACATGTCTTGGGAGGAACACATTTTCAAATTACGTAGCAAGTTAAGCTCCCTATGCTTCCTTATTAGAAATATTAGATATTCTGTAAATTTAGAGGTCCTTCTATCCATTTACTATGGTGAATTTTATTCTCGTGTTACTTTCAGTATCCTCTTCTGGGGTTCCTCTCCCCATGTGGCCATAATCTTCAAAATCCAAAAGAGGATTATATACGGAGTATGAGCAATGCTCCTTGCCATGCACCATGTAAACCTCTCTTCAAAAGACTTGGTTTATTACCAGTACCTTGCATATATATATTTAATGTCATCTTACATGCAAAGGGTAATATTTCCCAGTACAAGTCCAACCACAATTACCATAGTCACTATACAAGAACCTGCAATGACCTGCACCAACCATTTGTCAGGACACCCAATACTGCCCATGGGCCCAAAGCAATGGGCTTAAGGTTTTCAAATAACTTCCCCATGAAATCAAATATGAAACAAAAGTACCTGTTTTCAAGAAAAAGCTGTTTACCCTTTTAAAAAATAATATGTTCTATTCTGTAAATGAATACCTTGAATTGTCGCTAGGGGTCAATTCCGGCTTAAACAATTAATATGTAATTATACTAGTGAATTGGTATGTATATATATATATTGTATCTCTTCTAAAATTGTGAAATTTATATCTGACGTGTCCTATATTTGTGTATGTATGAATATGCAACAAATCTCCGGACAAATAAATGTATTATTATTATTATTATTTATTTCCATCACTGTTCAACTGCTATCACCATTAAGGAGCTCATAAAATTTCTACACTTTACTCACACCAAACTTGATCAAATCATGATGGATAAAATGTTTTAACAAATTCAGTTTATACTGTGTAGTCTAAAACTTTCAGGTTAATAGTTTCTGAGACTTAATATTATCAATACTTAAAGTTGGAAATAAGCCTAAATTCTTTTAATCATGAGAAAAATTAGCAATAGTTCCAAGAAATATTTCAAAATACTCGCAGGTGGCATCCTATTAAACTTACATTCTTTGTTATGGGAAGAGTCAACCCCAGCCGTACTCTTACAAATGGGCAAAGGATATGGCGAGAGAAAAAACAAAATAAATAAATAATTCAAATTTAATAAAATTCCTTCTCTGAAGAGGACTGCTTAGCAGTTGAAACACACTGTCAGCTTCTGGGCTCATCCCTAACCTTTCCTTCAGTGCGATTACAGGACTAACGTCAGAAGAGATTCCACGGTAGACCTGTCTGAGTGAGTGAGTTTTGAAAGGGTTAAGGTATTTACTCATATTCAAGCAAGTGAGTGATTGGCGGGCCACTGACACAGAGGGAAACCTCTCACAAGTCCTGGTTGTGAGTTCCTGCGACTAGCAAGGAACAATGCTACTTAGTACATCC
Organism: Hetaerina americana; assembly: GCF_022747635.1. Classification (NCBI taxonomy): domain Eukaryota; kingdom Metazoa; phylum Arthropoda; class Insecta; order Odonata; family Calopterygidae; genus Hetaerina; species Hetaerina americana. The sequence goes on from NW_027286874.1 coordinate 95,514,426, forward strand.
AAGCTGGAGTGTGCTTGATTTATTTGCATTTATTTTATTACATGTCATTGGTGGGCCACTGGCACAGGGAGAAAATCTCTCGAGACTTGTCTGGGTGAGTGATTGACAAGGGCGACGGTCAATGCTTTCTAGTATACCTTAGCCAGAGCTTTTTTTTGTTATTTTGGTTTAATTGTTTTCTGTTCTAACCCCCTATATCATTTTATTTAATTTGAATGATTTATTTTGTTTTTAACTCTCTAATTTCCCTCACCATATCCTTTGCCCATTTGTAGGAGTACGACTGGGGTTGACTCTTCCCATACTATTCATACGGCCGTAGTTACCTTTCGCTTCATACATTACATTCTTTGAATGAAGGAAGATTTGGGATGTGCAGGTCAGCTTCACTGCATGGATACACAAACAACATTTCTCTGCAGCAGTTGGATTAGAAATATACAGGCACAAGAAAGTGACTATTATTTACATGCTTATACCAAGAAAAGGTTAATGACAAGGGTATGTAGAATGTTGCTGTGTGAGGTTCTGGAGAAGTATGGGGTTAGAGATATGCTTCTGCAGGCACTATATGAAGGTGAGAAATGAATGGTTTAATGTGATGAAAGTCCCAAATGGCAGTTCAATATCTTTATTGTAAGTTCATGACAAGTGTGTGAGGAAGTTTGAAGGAGTCACAATCATAGATACAAGAGTATCTGTCCTCGGGTATGCAGTCTTAGAAAATTAACAAGTAAATGAAAAGAAATTTTTGGCTTTTGGGAGTGGAAATGATGAGTGTGATTTGGAGGGTAGTGGAGAGGTGGAATTGGTGAATGAGGTTGTATATTTGTGTAGGTTGGGAAAAATTATGTTATGGATGGCGAGATTGAAAGGAGTGTGTTTGAAGATGAAGGGTAGCACTAAGAGCCAAGCAAGGAGTGAGCACTGTCAAAAAAGGGTTTAAATTCCTATTAATAGCCTGATGCTACACCTTAGCATGCAAGTAAAATAAATGAGGTGGATGTGACTTTCCTACGTGGGGTCTAAGAAAAAAAAAGAGAAAAGTACACAGCCCTGCACAGAAGCTATACATGAATTTGAAATAACTTAAGTGTTTATGAACCCCACCAGAGAAACATGTTGATGTGGTTTGGGCAGATAGTGAAACTGATGGAATAGCAAGAATGGGACAAGAAGAAGGGGTTACCCAAGGAAAGCCAGGAAGACTGCAACCAAGGGATCATTTTTTTATTGCACAACAATATTGCACTTTGCAGTTGGCAATTGGTAATACTAAGAAAATATGAGAAGTCAAAGGCATCTAGGCAATAGTTAGTGTGAAAAAAACAATAGAAAAGAAAATACAATAAAAATATTGATCACCTTCATTATTAGGTGCCTATAAACACAACAAAATCCATCAATGTGATAGTTTTAAGAAGGCAGTCTGGGAAATGGACTAAAAATAAATTTTCTAAAGATTTTTATCAACGGTTCTTAAATATTCTAATAAATTTAAATTCATGTGTTTATTTAACATGACCTCCAGGCTTTAATAACCATATTTCTAGTGTTACCAAAATAATGCACTCCCCATTCATAGGAAGAATACAATTATTTTATTTGCAATGATTTAAACATAAAATTCTTTTTTAAAAGAGTTTCTGGTTGGAGTCAAACTAAAGAATAACTAGAACAGTCATTTATGTATCTAAATAAAAAGTAGGTCGGAGTGAAGAAAGTAAAATCATTATTAATCCAGCCTGTTAGCAAAACTGCCATGTCTTTTGAGAGATGAAGTGGCAGAAATACAAGGGCAATGAAAAGTAATTGAGAACAGACTAACAAATTCAACTATACAGTAAAATAGTTGATACAGCCCATTACCAAGTACTTATTAATTGATAAATGTATCTCAAATTCGGAATGATCTCATTGTAGATTCGGGTCCAAGAAACTATGTTGTTATTGTGTACGTATTACTGGGTTCATTGTGTATGTACATTAATTCTTCAGCATTTTGCCTAATGCTATGTCCTTGGTACAACATGAACACCAGTAATACGATTCACAGTGGAATCCTACAATTGATAGTGCCTTCATTATCCGTATTTCAACTGCTACTTAACCTTTTATTGACATGTCAAAATTCTAAACAGCTCAAAGGGAAGAAAATGAAAAATATAAGTTTATGATAATGAATATCAATTTTCTTTATTGAGTAAAATACAAAATAAATGAAAAATAATTCAATGAATCAATGTCTCATAGCTAGAAAAATCACTGGAACATAACCCGAGAGATGTGATGTCACAAAAATGACACCCAATTTAGACTTAAAACAGCCATACAATGGAACATAAGACAACAACATTCACTTTTATGTAGTGAACTAAGTCATGTCACTGAAAGTGAGAAATTATTAGAACTCACTGATCATAATGGTGGTTTCAACATCTTCCAATCACTGAAATACCGGTGACGTGAAGCAGCCCTAGCAGATATTCTTTTATGAGGATCATATGTTAATAGTTTCTGAAAAAATTATATAAATTTAACAGTTAAGGATATATATTACCATGACACTGCACACTCAAGTAAAAACAAATAGATATGTATCATGAATGCGGTAAAATGGAAGAATACTTTTAACATATACATGCAATAATTACTGGTAAGTATATTGTAATTAGTGTTCCATATTATTATTTAAACAACAGTGAAAATTTTTAGACAAGCATTTTGCCATAATTTAGACCATAATGGAGGGCACAGAGTTTTGTGGACCCTGTTCCACACTTTGATTTGGAAACTTCTGAGAAGTAGAATAGTTATTAAGGTAATCCACCTTAAGTACCTGATGGAGACAGAACTACCAACCATGTTAGCACTTGATGTGACTTTTGCTTGTCTATTACTCCAACATTACTTGAACCTCTTAAAAACCAGTCGAGTACCAATTACCAATATGGTATCTCTCTTTCCTTGAGTAACTAGCCACAAGGGAATAATTTTTGTGCAACTCAAGAATATGAATAAAAGTGAAATAAAATAGATGATAGTTTAGCAGACTCTCCACCCCCAGTAACAGAATACTTGACTTATTTAAATCCTCTCTCATGAAAGTCATCAGTATATGTAAAAGACACTCCTTTGCCTTATTAGATCCTTAACTCGAGTAAAATACGTAGTAAAAATTAGTGAGCAAAGAATACATTCCAAAGCATAAGCTTGAAAAAAAACAGCATTTATTCGCCTAAAGAGCACAATGACATTGCAATTTACCTGCTTAAAATTATTTGCACACTTCATTAAAACATGCACGTCACTAAGCCATGAAAATCACAGAGGTACAAATCTCTCTCCTGTCATTCCTTTCAAACAAATTTTCATCATGGCACTGGTATAGCAAGTTTGCACAATTTTCATTCATTACGTGTGATAAGAATAGCGAATACAGCCAACAAGTGGTGACAGGACAACTTAAGTGACAATTGAGCCCTGACCTAAGCATTGCCAGCCACCCATGGTGCCCATCAGGCTAACTGGCTGACTTTATGATTGTTTCTTATCTCAGCTTCAACAACTATGGCAATTGCCTGGAAATGGTGTGTTCAAACAGTCAAGTTCTATGTAAACTCACCAAGAATAAGTCCTTTGCATCTGGATCCATATTAGGAATAACTTTAGATATATTTTGTGACTCCCATCTAGGAAATATAGATTTATAATCAGGCAGGTTAGAAACTCCTGGCCACATACTCTCATCTGGTGTGCCTAATGTGCGAAATATTCTAAAAAGTTGATCAATTTCAGAATCTCCAGGAAAGAGTGCTCTCCTCGTGAGCTGTAAAATAGAAATTGTACAAATTATTTACTTTCATTACATTCCATATTGGAAAACTTTTACATGCCTTAAAAGCCGATGTAAAAAATTCCAAAGCAACATTACAGTAAACTAAAAACCATGTAATTAATACCTTAAAATCTTAGAATACTACACAATATTTTTAGCGAATTTTAGATATTGCGTTAGCCTACATATTTCCTTGAGATAATATATATCACTTTTACATAAATTTGACTCATTTAACACTCAACCTAGTTTAAAACAATAACTACATAGAAACAAACTTCATTACTTACAATCGCAAGGAAAAAATCCAGGGAAGCAAAGAAAGAAATGTTTTGTCATCAACATGTTAAGATAAAAAGCTAAAAATATGTAAATAAATGTTCACTTTTGATAAAATTTTAAAACTTACAATTTCCTCACCAGCAATATTTCAGTTATTGCAAAAGCGAACCTACAATTTAGACTGCATTACTTCAAAAGGCAACAAATTCTAATATGTATTTGATGAAAATTTCTGCAATAGCATACCCTTGTTTCCCAGTAAAATAAATTGAAGTTATTTCACCATACCATCTCATTAAAATATGCACCCAATTTGGTTATATATAGCCAAATATCAGGCATTGCTCGGTGACCAAATAATGAAAAATTGAAAGTGAAATAAATAAATTTTGCGTGCATAACATTGCTAAGTCATATTAATATCACCAATACAAAAACAACTAAATTCCTTACCATTTCTGCAAAAATACACCCAATGCTCCAAACATCTACCGAAGTAGAGTAAAATTTAGTCCCTAAGAGAATTTCTGGGGCACGGTACCACAGTGTAACAACTTCATGAGTGTACGTGCGAACAGGAACACCAAAAGCTCTTGCAAGGCCAAAATCAGCAAGTTTGATCGATCCTTCTGCATCAATCAGCAGATTCTGAGGTTTAAGATCCCTGTGTAAGATTCTGTGAGCATGGCAGTACTTGATCCCTTGAAAAAGCTGCCATAAGTAACTCTGTAAAATGAAAACTAAGGATAAGAGATATTCCCGTGGTTACACAAGTTTAAAAAATGTTCAGAAAGTAAGGCCAAGGGATTTAATGTTTATTCATCATTTATTCACCAAAAACATAAACACACACTGGATTTCCACCACCTTTGCCACCAGCTCTAGCAAGTCTTGAATCACATTAGCAAAGTGAAAGCTCAAAATGCTATTCAGTATAGGATTAAATGATTTCAACTGCTATTCAAAGTATCCCACTAGTAAGGGAGTTGCTATTAATAGCCTCAGCAGCATACTGTCAGGATGCAAAAAATTGCATCTAGCCGGCCCCGGTGGCGACGGAGTAATGTCCTCGCCTGCCAACCCAGAGGTCATGGGCTCAACTCCTGCCAAGGTGGGTTTTTCTACATCTAGGGCTTGGATGCTTGTAATTGTTATATCATTGTTAAAAGTCTGATGTTAAGGCCAAAGGGCTGTTTTTGTATTAATGTGAAATAAATAAATCCAGTCAATCATCTCATGAACATTGTATACAATTAAGGGTTTTTACTTCCAGCAAAAGAATTTCTTAACTCTTAAGTAAGCATTATATTCTTATTTACATGCTATAGGTGGAGCCATTATTGTATGCTCTAGATATTTAAGAACATACAAATAATGCAATTTTAAAAATTCAAGATGGAATAAACAACAAAACTATATTTTCATCAACTTTGACAGCTAGTTAGACTTAAATATACATATATGCTTCTCTTAGGGTTTTATTTAGAGAGCTTTATGGAATGTATTATCCTTAGTCTCTTAAAATTATATATTAAGATAAAGTAACATGTAATTTCAATTAGGCATAATATTTGATATATATTAATTAAATTAAAAGACATATGTACTAGGACTTAACTACAACTCTTGCCAGTAGCATAATGTTGGCAAGCATCAGGCCATTAAAAATTGAGATAATAAAACAACTCATCATTTAACATCAGTCCCATACACCAACATTCAAATTTTGCGCAATATATAAATAATTTTAAAGTTCTGATCGACTACAAGACATTCTACATGGGAGTTTCATAATTGTTTCCATCTATAAGATAACTTGACTTTTTGCATGAGGTGACGATCAAAATGGAAGGGTCTTCTCAATACGCCACTGAAAGCCGGTAAGGATTCATAATGACCCATGAATTCAGGGAAAAATTGATACTCCTTATTCTAGGCCCAACCAACAACTAGTCATGCTATTTTACAATCCCAAACACCTAAGCCTTACATGAAGGAAAGCCCACCTAACTGAGATCTAAACCTGTGGCCTTTTGAACAGCAGGCAAGAATATACTTCCAATGCCACCAAGGTTGGTTGGGTAGGGACCCTAGTGAGTTGGGACCCTTCATGTATTTTAAGAGGTGTACATATTCACCACAATGCACAGTAATTTTGATACTATTGCAAAATCTATCCATCCATCAAAGTTAAAGAACAGTGGCTCAAATTAAAATTATTGGTTTCAACCAGTCTTCTTGTGTTTCAAGAAACCCAAGACAAAAGAATGATTCACTTCAAATGCTTTAACAATGTCAAGAATTTAAATGAATTTGCAAAAATATTTCCTATATGAATCTGATGTTATTCTGGATTTAAAAAATAAATCATTGAATTAACACATGACTATGTATCACCTGACATAAATCACCCTGAAGAACAATCCATTCATTTGAGAATTGTAACTACTTCTGCCCCAACAAAAATCTCAGGTCTACTCAAAAGCAATATTTGTTCACTTAGATGCACTCAACAACTGTAAAAATCAACCAGTAAAAAACCTGCTGTATCTATTAACATTTGCCTCTTATCTTACTAAGTTTTAGTTTTCTCAAGGTACATTAATTTGGAGAAAAATTATCGTACATTCAGGACACAAGCCATATTTCTATGAATCAACATTTCCACACATTGTGTACTATAAATGCTTGGTACTTAAAATTAATAAATGCCATAACTTATTATGAAGCTGCCACAAGACCCTAACAGCTTATTCCATGTGAAAATAACCGATTAACGAAAGCAATAGATTTTCTTGGGCAACTGGAAACTTTAGAAGGTTAAAATCAAAATCTCATGTGAGCCTGAGATGAGAACCTTTGATATATCGCATATCACATCAAGGAACACCGCAATCTCTTCAATAAGTTCACCAGAACATGAATTTTGTTCTATTATGACAATGAGGACCCTTATGAAGCTAGTCACCCTCGTTTGATTACCTTGAAATAATTAATTTTATGTTGAGTAATTCCTTTCAACATTCACAGCTTCAATAACAAAACTGAAGAATACCATATGAAGACAGCCCAATTCTTGATCCATCAACATTTAACGATTCCCATTTAATCCATATCCAAAATTAGCCCATCACATTTTATGGGTCACTGAAGCGTTAACATATGATATACCATACATGGCTATCTGCCAATAATATAGCATTTCGAAGATGGGCTGCCAATAATATACATTATAAATGATACTGCCAAAAATTCCAACATTATCATTATCTAATTTTGATGAATTACTAACTTGACTACCGATTATTAAAAATAACAGGGGGGCAATTTCCATATTTAATATCAAAATAATATGAATACTTCTCTTTGAGTCAGAAGCTTGAGCACTTAAGTTAAGGAATACCTTTGTCCAGAAAGTTCTCAAGACACTTGAAAGTATCCAATCAGTTTTCGTGACTGGCCTGAAACGTGTTGCTCATCATCACACATTGAACACACATGGGGCATCTCCATTTTACTTGTTCATATTTTTAAATTAGTACCTTTTCCCTTTTTCAATATTAGGTTATTTATTTCCTTCTTTATTATTTTGGGATCATTCTGTCTGGGAGATCAGGGACCTATTTCTGGAATCTTTTTCTTTGATCATACAGAATCTATGGCTTTGCAAAAATATCTACTTCATGTATTACAGGATTGTGAACGTTTAATACTGTTAGGATTGTTATATTTACCATCATCTTTAACAATAGACCCCAGATTGCTAACATATGGCCCCTTTCTTTCCATGCATCTGTATGAAATACACAAAGTTAAGACTAGAAAACAAACTTCTTTCCATTTATGATTAATGGCTATTTAATCTTTGAATGTTAAAGGAAAGCTAATTTATTACATGAATTTCTGACCAAGAACCTCGAAGAAATAAATTCCTACATGTACAAGATTCATTATCATTAAGGATATCCATTTAATGGCTTGCCATTAATTTACTTAATCATGCACCTAACATGCAAACTACTTACTCTCCACTACAAATGAGTTACAAGCTGGCTCACGATTTTATGCAAGCGTCTATTGCTTGAGTAGTTGTAAAGAGAGAATTTCAAAAAGGCGAAGTCTGCACCACTTAATTAGTTCAATGCTAGGTAAGAAAATATTTTACCTCCTTAGAGCTTTAGCAGAGCCTGCTACCTTAGGAGTGCCCCTCACAATACACATTAATATTTTGCGCATCAGAAGTGACTCACCAATGTTTGTTCATTAATAATTGATAACCATCAAATAGCTTACAACAGCATATTCTTCCTTTGATGATGACAAGCTACAATCCTGTTCATTCTATTCAAACTCAAGTGCTAACCACTTACCAAGATTGCAAATCTAACCTAAAGAGCTATTTAGAGTGAAATTAAATTTCTAACATTACTTCGACTAATTTACATGCAATGAAAAATTTCAGATAAAAAACTTAACACTCCACCTTACTAAAGCTTTTAATGACTAGCACTTATAGATGTAACATTCCATTATGGAGTAGAAAAAGGGAAGAAATGCACTTATGTATACATTACTCTCTCCCCATTAATACTCTTGTGACCAATACAACTCTACACTTCACCTTCCTTCATGCGCAGCTGATGTTATATACTGATAGAAAATTTAAAACTGATATTACTCTACAAAACATCTATGGAATTTCATATATCAGACTTCAACAATGAAAAAACATTTCACAAAAAATTTAGTGAAATAACTGGTTAAAGTTTAAGACATATGTTATTCTGGTAATGCCTACACCTTTAAATTTAAACTAAGTCGATTTGGTATGGAGTCGACAACAATCAAACAAAGAAGTTCTGAAAGACGCAGGCTTGATTAGGATACACAAGTTTTCAAGACATTGCAAATGGATTCATAACAGCCTCCAATTGATAGAGCCTGATGGCAAAATGAAAACCTGCCCAAATTCAATATATTCCTATACCTTAACTAATGCAGGAGGAAGCAAATCCTTCGAAGAATCAAGAAACTTCTTCAAGTCTTGGGTAAGAAATTCAAATACAAGATAGAGTTTCTTGTCTGCATGAACCACATCCAGGAGGCGAACAACATTAGGATGTTTTAATTCTTTCAGAAGAGAGATTTCTCTGATGGCAGTACTAGGAACGCCTTCTACTTCCCTGAAATAGGTTAATTAAGTTATAAATAATACCGCTTCCTTGGAAGAGGGCCGTCAATGCCGCGAATGAGACACATAAGATGAATTCAAATATATTTATTCAATACCAAACTCCACACAAATCTAAATACAAAATACAAAGACATTCAACATGTTATAATTAATCTAATCACTGCCACATGTACATCTTAAATCACATTGTTAAATTTAAAAATCTATTAGAACTATTAATTAGGTTGCAGCCGAAGTAGTATTGTTACCCAATATTAGTAGGCTTTCTTCTGTTGGAGGGTGATAGGGCTTGAGGCTTAATGCGAAGTCGATGAACGGGCAAAGCACCCCAGCGGACTAAGCTGAATCATGTGGTGCTACGCTCGGTCACCACGTATTCACCACAAGATTCAGCTCAGCCCGAAGGCAGGGGATGTATTACTTAGAAAGAAGACGAGGGAGCCCAATAGATGGGAGCTTGACACCCTGAAAGTGAGTTGTAGCACAGTTCATGCAGGCGTTTGGTTAGATCCTCTCTCCATGCGCACTCCCTTTTACACAAGCATTTCATTTAAAATGTGATACATTTTGAGCAAAAAGATATAAAAAACAGTTAGCAGTTAAGAGCAATCATACATTGCATACAAGCGAAGTTAGCTTACACACCAGTGTCATCGTTCATGCTTTATTTACAAGCCAATTAACCCACATTGGATATAATGACATTAAAGCAAAAATCTTTCGCATAACTTGGTACAAAAAAGAATAAGCCATTCCAGAGAGCAATATTTACAGAGCCCAACAAATACATAAATATAATTGGAAACAAGGTCAAACATTGCGTATTTTTTTCTCAGAAATAAATTCGATTAGTAGGCAGAAAGTAACATTGCAAAATATCACAAACGATCCAACTTAACCATTTTACAAACTTATGGACACAAATGGGATATTCCAACCTCTGCGTTTTGTTAAAACAACATTTTAGTAACACAATCGCCAATTGGCAAACAAGGCAAACGTCAACAAACAAAGAGCGTATTAGCAAATACAAGTACAATTAAATATATATAACTTGCTGTACAAATGATGATACCTGAGATTAGAAAAACCAATACGGCCAAATTGTTATATATTAAGAAATAGCTCGGTTACTAAAGAAAATGAGCAAATTGTAGCCACGGATACGACGCACATCCGCCATTTTCACTAAGCCGAAATGCAATTTTCGCAAAGGTGCTGCCACCTAGATACAAGCGGAGGAAATCTACGAAGCCCAAGCAAATCGAAAAATTCATACGCACCAAAGAACTTTAAACCGAGCATTCCTAATTCGTAACAAAAATAGCAGTCAAATACTTGCAATGCTCCTACCAAAAATGCTCCTGCTACCTACAAAATTTCGAAGACTTGTGCATGCAAGATATAGAAACTCAGAACTGTGATATAATTCAGTTCCCATATACCACAGAGCGAGTTCCTTAATCCGACATCCAACAATTTGCACTAGTCTCGCAGTAATAGAGCTTACACAATATTCTTGCAACTTTAACCAAATAAATAGCTACACGACGCTGCTGCGTTTAACGTCTCCTCTACATAACGGCATAATAGGTCGTAATGACGTCACCAAAAATGCTAAAAGCTTCAGTTTCCCAAGTTCATTCAATATGGCGACTAAAATGAAGGGAAATTTCATACATTTCGCGCACCATACCGTGGCGAATACTTCTCTCGGGACTTAAAAGAATACAAAGTCTTTCAATACTCACGTTTCCAAACGTATTTTCTTCAACGCGACAAGTTTTCCAGTTTTCGTGTCTTTAGCCTTGTAAACCACTCCGTAAGTTCCTTCTCCAATCTTTTCAATTTTATGGAAAACGTCCATGCTGATAACTCAATAGGTTAAGTACCACTTACTTATATGAACTACGACCACAGACACACCATTATCACTAACTTCCAGAACCACCTGTTTTTTGCTCCACACACCACATTGGGACGCACGTCCTACGGATTCCCGCGCATTTTAGAAAATGAAATTTATTCTGCGGGCGTCTACGTAATCATGGGAAGGAAATGACAAAATACTTGAGTAAGCGCAATATTACTGTTAACAATGGAGAAATTATAAATGCAAACTTCAGTGAACAGCTGTAAGAGGATTTTTATCGGAGATAGTGTGCTTGTTAGCAATCCTTAAATTATTATTAATAATTAAAAATCTATTGCTCATAGTAGTGTTCTTTGACAGCGTGGCGTTACAATAGGAATGAACTTTTATGGCTATGAATCCGTTAACCCAAGGGAATTGGCTGACACGACGAAAGTTAACATGCAAAACTGCTTAACGTTGAGCTGTGGTGGCTACGGTTTTTGCTGAATTCAAAAGGCCAAGCATACAAATGACCATCACAGGGTCGAAGTCTATTGGAAATTTTCTTTATTTTTTCTAAATTGAAAATTTGTCACTAAATTTGAGTTGATCAATTACTATGCTTACTGAGTTTTAAGAGCAAAATTTAGATAAAGTGTTTCGTGCAAAATTTAACATTGAATTTTTTAATAAGATTTGTTGCATTCGAAAGAGCCTCGGCAGATTTTAAGGCCGTTTTAATGAGTTTCCAAATGACCGAGTGATCCGTAGCAGTGTACTTGACGGATAATTAAGATTCACTATTGACGGCTGATGGTCGCGCAGAATAATATATTCGTTTCACTAGTGAGTAATTAATTCTGATGGAATTGCATCAGAAGCGCAACAATATTCGAACAACCACTGAGCGCGAGGAACGGGCTGGCGGGGAACTTAGCTGGTGCCCCTTTAGGTCACCAGTTACCATTAATAAATGCTTTTAACTTTTCTCAGTCTTGCCCAATAGGTTATGGATCAAACGTTTGATTGTTCATAGTCTCGCTCACCGAACATGTAATAGTGTTGAATAACCATTGAGTTTATTATTTTGTTTCTTCTCGTTCCTTTATATCTTTGTTACTCAAAGTATTCTAAGAAAATAATAAATGAATCGATTGAAATACACGTAATTTAAACTTTGCGTAATACAGGGAAAGGCATTTTCATCAATTTTACAAGCGCAAAACCTGGTGTTTATGTAAAGTAGTTAAAGATGTATAAGACACCCTATGCCCTGCTGATCTTGTAGATGCAGCATAACTATCTACGCTGAATGTTGTCTGACGTGTGTGCCCTCCTACTATTTCTGTACACTGATAGCGTGAGTAATGAATTATCTACACCATGTACATGAGCTCTTTTAACTATTTCGTCTAACTCGTGAACCACACTCATCCTATCCAAGACTTAGATAGATATTTGTCAATATAAGGGCAAACATAAGCTTCTTTATGGTATTTCACGTGTTTTCTCATCCAAAGGCGTTTGAATTATTGACCCTTATTATGAAGTTCATTGGCGCAGTTAATAACACCTACACAACAACCACTCACATTTTTCCGTGTATCTAAACATAAGAAAATTCAACTATGGCCTTAAGAAACCAAAGATTCTCAGGTGAGCGGATTATATACAGCTACAACAAAGGATGTTGATAATTTTCCTATTTTCCTTGTTTCACAATAATAATATGATCATCTTTACTGTCTTCTAAACCATTCAATTGCAGGAGTGGTGTTCCCCTAAGTATCAGCTGACCTAAACTTACTAATGTTTGCACATGTTCAGGAAGCCTTTAATGAAACATTTCCATGCTGTAAGCATATTTTAGATCTTCCTTCATTTCCTTCCAAGGAATACAGGGCTTCACTTGGCCATTACTAGCGAATGAAATCACGTATAATGATTGAATGGCGTAGAAAATATTTTGTACTTCCAAGAGGAGTGGAAATTAAATCCCATATTTACTTTACTTTGAAGAGTCCATAAACAAATTGATTGTATAATGTAGTGTTGAGTTATTATAGTTCTCATATATTTGTTCTTGTATAGTTTTCATGAGGTTTTCAAATATGTTGTTTATGTGTGTTGCCATCATTTAACTCTGCTTTTAGGTCTGATTATTATAGGAATATTATCTCATTAATGTAGTTTATTTGCCTAGTGGGCCTATTAATATGTAAGCATTAGGATGGTGAAGTGTATTAAAGCCAGCATTATGTCATATTGAGGCATTGGTGAACTATTTAAAACATTATTAGATGTTCTATCAAATTACCAAAAATAATTATGTCTAAATATATTTTGCAGATATATTCATTTTACATGACAATGCCAGAACATTTTGGCCAAAAGGTGTTTTTCAGGAAACACCAGTGCCTCTAGTCCTTCCATAATGCAAGAAGGAAGTTCTTTTCACATGATTGCCTGAATGGCACCTTTTTGACATAATCAGTGTGCCTTGTAGCAGGCTTGCCCTGGAAAGTGCCCTTTAGCTTTGGTTAGAAATAGTTCTGGGGGTGGTTACACATATTGGTGCAGAGTGTCAATTGTTGCCTAACTCTGCTGACCTGGCTTCGTCTTTATTATGAAAGCCGAAGCTTTAGCTAGAATGCTTAAAATGCATAAAAGAAGGCAATAAAAGCATAAAAGAAGGAAGAATAGTTAAGCATGGTGTGAATTATTAGTGTGTAAATCAAAATTTTCTGGAGTTATTATTATTAGGTAATCTACCGGTTAAGGTAGGTTTTTGGATGGACGTAATTACTAATTAAATAATTTGTGGCCCCTAGCAAAACACAACATCGTACTCTACATCAGGTCCCTCTTCAGCTCTGAGTACTTTCTTCCTCCCTTCATCCCATCCAACATCCCTATCCTGTTCCTTCCCTTTCCTCATTTGCCTAACATTCTCCCCTCAATTACAGTCTTCAACATCCCGCTGCCGGTCAATATCCCCCCTCCATCCACTTTTACTGCCTCCATAGGATTTCTCCCAACAAACCCCTCTCTTCGCCCACCATACCAAGTACTTCCTCATTTGTTTTCTTCTCTGTCCATTTCACCTTCTCCATTCTTCTCCACACCGACATTTCAAAAGCCTCCAGTCTATGTCTATCCTCCTGCTTCAATGACCACGTTTCTGCGCCGTACATAGCTACCCTCCAAATTAAAGTTTTTATGAGTCTTTTCATAACATCCTTGCTCAAGGTCCCCGTCATCAACTCCCTCCTCCTTGTGAAAGCCTCTTTGCCTAGCGCAATTCTTCTCCTTACATCCTTACTACTTTGACCGTGTTGGTCCAAAACACTACCGAGATACGTAAATTGTTCTACCTGCTCTAGTTTTTGCCCTCCTATTTTAATGTTAAGCTTAGCCTTTTTCTTTCTAGAAAATCGCATAACCTTTGTTTTATTAATATTGATTCTCATCCCATACCTGTCGCACTGAATTTCCAATTCACTAAGCAATGCTTGCAGCCCCTTGGCTGACTGACAAACTAAAGCTTGGTCATCAGCAAACCTAACTGATTTTACGAATTCCCCGCCCACCTTCATTCCTACCTCCAGTTCCTCCCATGCCTCTTTAATCATTTCCTCTGCATACAGGTTGAACAGCAACGGTGATAATGGGCAGCCCTGCCTCACACCTCTTCCTAACACTGCCCAACCGGACTCCCCGTTCCCCACTCGTACCTGAGCAGTCTAAGACATGTACAGGTTGCGGATTAGCCTCCCTCCCCCTCCAATCTATTCCTATTTTCTGCAGAATACTCATTAGTTTTTCCCAATTCACTCTGTCAAATGCCTTTTCGAAATCTACGAAACAGGCAAATACCTCCTAGTTGTGTTCTATATTTCTCTCGATTAATAATCTCATTACTGCAATGGCATCATGCATACCTCTCCCCTTCCTAAATCCAAACTGATCATCCCCTAAGTAATCATTTGCCCTACTCTCTATCCTTTTGTTTATGATCCTGAGAACAACTTTAGCTGCGTGGGATATCAAACTTATCGTCCTGTAGTCCTCACATGATGTAGCCTTTACCTTTTTCAGAATAGGAACTAAAACTGATCTCACAAAGTCTTCCGGCCAGATTCCTTCCTCATAAATACTAGGGATCAGCCCATATAGCCTCTTCTTCCCACATTTTCCTAAGCCTTTTAAAAGTTCCACGGGAATGTTATCTACCCCCACGGCCTTATTTAGTTTCATCTCCCTTAATGCCCTTTCTATCTCATTGTCTAGTATGCCTGGACCTAAGCTGTCTTCCTCTACGTCATTTTCTTTTTCAATGTCTAACTTTGTTGGTCTGAGATCCTTACTATAGAGTTCTTCTATATACTCCTTCCATCTCTCTTGGATCTTTCCTGCGTCAACTATTACCTTACCCGCCTTATCTCTAACTGTTAGCATAGCTCTTCCTTTCTTATTTCCCGATAACGATTTAACTTTGCTGTACAGCGCACCGATTTCACCCTTCCTCTGCAGACTTTCCATATCCTCGCACTGCGTCTTCCACCATGCTTCTTTTGCTTTATTTGTTGCCCGCCTCAATTTATTATTTAATTCTTTGTACTTCATTTTGCCTAATTCTGTATTTACATTCTTCCATTTTCGCCGCTCATCCATCTTTGTAATCATCTCATCCGTGATCCATGGTTTCCTAGTCCTTTTAGCGTTAACGGTTCCAATAGTGTCTTTTGCGACTTTAGACAACCCTTCCTTGATACTTTCCCATTTTTCTTCGATAGTACTTAGCTCTTTACTATCCTCCATGATTTCCTCTACCGCCTGTGTGTATTCCTTCCTTTTCAAACCATTTAATGCTTCTACATTCCATTTTCTAACTCGCTGCCCCTGCCTTATCTTTTTGAAACGGACTCTACATTTCATAACAACTAAATTGTGGTCAGAGTCCGCATCCGCTCCCGGGAAGCTGTGCGAATTTATCACACTGTTCCTAAACCTGTGTCTAACCAGGATATAATCTAGCTGATACCTTTCTGAGTCACCTGGCATTTTCCATGTATACCTGCGTCTTTTGTGGTGTCTAAACCAAGTATTGGTGATGACTAGCCCCTGTCTCCTGCAGAACTCAACTGCTTTCTCCCCGCGGTCATTCCTCGTGCCTAAGCTGTAGTCCCCGACCTCGTCACCATCTCTTCCTTCATGTACCTACCCCCCATCACTATCAAATGTTTCCCTGCGGGAACACACGCAATTATGTCCTCTAACTGATCGTATATCCTATCCACCTCTTCTTCCTTATGGTTGCTCGGTGGCATGCATACCTGAATAATAGCAAAGTTTGTTGGTTCTGCTTTTATCTCTACTAGTAGTATTCTGTCCGTTACCTGCTCTATGTTGACTATGCTTCTTCCTACCTCTTCATTTAATACTATGGCAACCCCTCGTTGGCTCTCGTCCCCGCCGCTGTATATTATTCTATACTTATCACTCCAGTAATCCCCGCTATCTTTCCATCTCACCTTGCATAGACCTAAAATATCTATTTTTCCCCTTTCCATCTCTTGCTTAACATTCTCCAATTTCCCTGTCCTCATCATTGTCCTAACATTCCACGTTCCTATTCTAACTACTTTGGTCTTCTTCTCCTGCGTCTTCTGTCCTGCTGCTGCTGGTTTTCCCTTGCAAGGGTTTCGTGGGATGACGACCTCGGAAGCCTTCCTTCCCCCGCTGCCGGGCACAACACACGGCCGATTGGGCCGAGCCCCGTAGTTGCCAGGACTCAAAATCTCAGTTTTGTCCATCATGTTAATCTTGGGAATGATAATTGAGGTGGTTTCCCGTTACCTTCCTCAATAGCGTTTTCAACGTGACACCATCACTTATTGGCCGCCCCACTGGGGTCAGACGCCATTGCAGCCGCCTCACTGAGGAACAGACGCTGCATGGACTACCTTTCGTCTGGCTCCTAACCTTTTCTGGAGTACCCTTATAAAAATAGCTCAACACAAAAGGTTGTACAAGCCTCATGAGTAGTCACAAATTTTATGTCTGTGCGAATTCCATAATATTTAGTTCACAAATAGTACATTTCCAAATTTTCCTCCCCAAAAACAAAGGTTATCTAGGTCTGGTATAGAGCCACTATGGTTTGATAAATTATGGAATTATAGGAAACGATAATGGTTGTATTATTGACTTCAGATTATTTTAAATTTTGACTGCCTTTTAATATTGTGTCAGTAGCCTGCCAGCAGGGTGTTTCTAAAATTCAAAATAATTTTTGAAAATATGCTCATTAAAATAAAACTATTAACTACTAAAATTATCCTTCAGAGTAATATTTAACTCAGTGTTCTGTGTTGGTGTAGTATGTATCTTTCCAATACCTAACTTTCTTAAAAGAGCAGTTACATGAATTTAGAATTAAGGCATTTAATACACACGTAACCTTATGTAGATTTTAATGCAAAGTTGAATATGTATGTAAAAATATTAAAATTTCAATGTTGTACCGGGTGCCACTTGCATGGCTTTTCTCTTTCATGATCATTCATAATATTTTCATGTCATGAGTTAGGCTTAATTCTACCCAAAAAAACTTGAATTTTCTTGCTTTTTATCATTTAATTAATGTAACATCAGCCTCTAGTAAAACTAGAAAAATGTGGAAAGCAGCAATGAAAGATACCAAATCAAAGTACCAAGATACAAAATATGCTGCAGAAACTCCCACCCTATGTATTTGTGAGACTTTCATGGCAATCCAATCAGATTTTTTCACCATGCATCTTCATTTGTTGTTAACCTCTCCTCCAACCACTTCACCAAAATCATAGTCCTCTGATGCTCTCCTGTACATTAAAAATAATCCAAAATTCCTTCCTTCATGTATACCCACTTAACTCAAAGCTATAATTCTTAGTTTGATTTTGAAACAGTGCTGGCATATATGAAATTGAATTTAATGTGTTTGTCCTACTTTGTATTCTTAATTTCATTGAATTTAATGTCCTTGCTGCATCCATGGCCCCTTTATTTTGTATCTCTTATTTTGAAAATGGGGCAATGTGGTAGTTTAGTGGGTGGAGTGGTGGAAATTTGATTAAAGCCATTCTAATTTGCATAAGGAAGGATTACCCTAAAGCTTCTATAACTATTGCCCAATGTCCCTACTAAGTATTGGCTGATAAAATATTTGGGAAACTGCATTATCCAGCTGATCTCTTTCCTTGAGTTTTGAAAATGTTTACTGCATGTCAGCTTGGTTTCATAAAATAAATTTACATCATCTGTTGTGCAGGAAGTGGTGAACTTTATTCTGTTATCTTCCATTACCTTGAATATTGTGGGGTTATTTAGTGATTTCTGTCTACTACGACGACTGACGACTACGCATGCACGACTACGAATGCATGTGACATTGTATGTACGGTATTTCGTCGCAACATCTAGTTCCTTTAAAAGCCCCAAAATTTCAGAGTTTAAGAGGACGCCTCGGTAGCTTAAGTGGCTAAAGCACTCGACCGGATATTGAGGGATCTGGGTTCGAGTCCCAGTCAAGGCGAATGATTTTTACACTCTGAAATTGTTGCATTGAAATGCACATTAGCGGATGACTCCGTTAAAAAGTTACTGTTGCGGCATTTCCCGCAGTTTCTTTGGAATTTGTCAAAATAACTGGTGCTATTAGAACTATTGAAACATCACCAATGGTACATTTTTAGTGCTGTACTTAAGTCCTAAGAAGAAACACTAGAATGACCCAAATGATGAGAAATCTTATCTTCTTTGTCAAGCCCAGGGCATTAAGCTCATGGATATTCAAGTAACCTCCAACTTTTCTAGGAATTCAGCCTGCTTCAAAATCATAGTTCAACAAGTTTCCTCATACGCTTATCATGTTCACTGTTAGCCAAGATGTATTACTCTTTACTATTGCTTTTTCTATGTCTACTTTGTCACTAACATTATTTTCTGGGGTTCATCTCCCGCAGTAATTAAACTCGTCAGACTGCAAAATAAGACATCACCTAATGACTTTTACACCACAATGTTCTATGCCATTGAGTGAAGAAACAGAACATTCTCCAGCTCCCATATTTTTACATGTCTATACTATGCTGTATGAAGGCAAACTATAAAGAGTGTTATAAAAATTCTTAAGTGCACAATCATCATATGAGAGTACCTGTGGCTTTGTTACAGTACACTTAAAGTATTTCAGGACAAAATTTACTTCAAAAGGCCCAAAAACTCAAGGGGCATATACTTCCAATGAGTTACCATGTGAATTATGTGAGCTTGAAAGTTTAGGGTTCTTTAAAATAAATTTGAGAGGGCTTTTGTGAAAAAGGGTTGACCATTCCCTGGATGTGTTCTTCCAGGATAACTGCTTCTAAAATTTGTATTATGGTTGCTAAACTTGTACTTGATGAATCCTATGCCATGCTATTTTGATCTCTTAGTAATGAATATTATTATTACCCCTCAGTTCTTGGAATACTAAAAAGTTCTTTTTTCAGTGTTGAATGTTCATACATATTTGCAGTAGAATGATTTAAATGCCACTATATATTTCCTTTTTATATTATTTAGCCGGGGAAGAACTTCTTCATGACACTTTGCAATTGAGTTTTTTGATAATTTGTCAGGATCATCCAATTCAAAGGATGATAAAAAAATCAAGATTGTCTGGTTCATTGCTGGCTATAACATTTGGTTGATCTGCCAGGTGCTAATGCCTATGTTTCTTAAAAGAATGTCTATGCACTATTACCCATCTCTCACTTAGAAAATGGACAGTAGGTCTCCACATAACGGGAGAAGAGTGGTAGATCCTCAAAGTCTTACTAGCTGTTAACTTAATCTAGATTTGTATCAGAGTTGGCATGATTAGATTAATCATTGACTGACAAATGGTCCTGATTACTACATGTCAACAACTCTTTTAGGGGGAAGAATATTCAGGGAAAATATTTTTTTAGAAGCCATTTCCATTTCTTAATGGGCCAATATTGTACTATCTATGCTGCTGTTTGTGGCTGTAATTGTCTAAGGTTTTTCATTGACATTTTAAACTAATTAAAGGTAGGGTATGCAAGGTTACCTGTTTTTCCAACCATGTGAAGTATTCCCTGCTAACGGATACTGGTCAGTTTTGGAAAATTTTCTCCAACATAGCACAAATTAGTTCTCAAAGCAAAATACAATTCATAGTTGATGTACAGTAGGACTCTTAAAGGAAATGTGTTAGATTAATATAATTACAAAAAGTATTTTTACTCCAAAAATGATGGAAAAAAGCACCTTTGTCTATTTCTGCCACTTCCTTTGTGCAAACAGTCTGAGAAACTGAATCTGTGCTCCCAATGTCAAGGTAAATGCCAGACAGATCAGCTCCCCACTGAACAGTTAATAGATTCAACCCAACTGGACTGTTTTGACCTCTGAAAATCTGACACATTCTAACATATGCAGTAGATTTCAACAACATATATTCCTATCATTAATGATCAGTTTATGGAGGCTTACTAGCATATTACCTTGAAATTCTGAAAAGTTATCAATACTGGTGGTAAATTGGAAATTCTATCACATAATATTCTAAAGTTAAAATCAATAAGAATGAGGTCCTGGAGTTTCCATAGTAAAAATAGGAGAGTTATGAAGAGGAGTTAGAGAGTTGGCTTTGAAAGAATGTGAGCTGAATCCACTGCTAATAGAAGAGTATGAAAGTGCGCTACCCAGAATTTCCCAAATTGTGAGAATAAATGAGTGTTGAATCTTGAAGCAGGTATATGATAAAAAAGTGAATGGTCGGAGAGGAAGGGATGCACAGAAGATTATAGTTGATTATGGTTAATGAGGCCCTCAAGACAATATTGGATGTCTTTGGGGCAGAGGAGGATATATGTAACAATGGTTGAATGAGAAAGAGGCAATAGAGTTATATAAGGATAGAACAGCACAGAATAAATGAGTAAAAGTGTAAGTTTCCCTTTGTAACCTAAAACTAGCTTTCTGTTTCTTTCCTATGCCTCTCCTTAAAGGGAACAGCACGATTGCTGTTTACTTATGCATGCATTTTAGAAGTCCCCAAACAGAATAATTCCTCACTACAAGCCAGGAGAATGACATTCAGAAGAGAACCTTTATATTTACTTCATATCCTCCAAAATTACTTGATGAACTTTTACAACAAAAGGATTAAGAGGAATTATGGATACTTAATTGACCAAGTCTTTATAGAAATAGATCACAAGCAGCAATTTCAACTGTGCAGGGCTGATTAATTTCTTAAGACAAATTTTTCACAGGACAGACTATGCAGGCATCTAATAGGAAAGCTTTAATTAAAATAGATCTGAAGCCAGCTAACTTGTTCTAGATATTTATCTCCAAAATAGGAATTTCCCTGAATTTATGCCTACACATAGCATCCATCCTACTACGCTTTTATCTAAATAATAAGAACGAGAAAATCATCAGAGCAGCAATGACATACAGCTACGATCACGCATGAAGAGCCTTTCACAGTTAGCAAAAACTTAGTAGTTCTTTGAGTAAGTATATAAATTCATAAAAGTAAGTAAATTACATCAATTTATAAAAAAAGCTGGGTATAACAGGAACTTATAAAATCACAAAGTTGATGAATAACTGGTTAGGAAAGTTAAATAAAACAATAGAATGTGGTAGCAGTACCTATTATTTAGGTTTTTGAGATGGTCTAATAGTATAGCTCAGGTCATACTCTGTACTTAATTAAGATAAACTGCTACTGAGCTAGAAAGAAACTTTTTGAACAACACTAAAAGCGGCTTCTTTCTTTGCTATTCAAGAAGTACATTTATTTCTTAAAATTTTATCAGATTCATCTGAAAATTATATTTTTTTATAATTGACTGGTGGTAGGGTAGAGTTTTTGGGTAAAGGCAATTTAACACCTAGCACCCGATTGTTATGAAGCCCTTAACAATCATTAGTCCCTAGCCACAATTCCCCAAGAAAATTGACACAAAATTAACTATCATAATACGAAGGTCCTGATTGGGTTACAATATCATTAGTTTGAGTTGTTTATTGCATGATGCTGAATTGTGTATCATTGATGTGTGGTCTGTGTCTTCTGACACACACCTGTGCATAATTATTGTGTGAATTATGCATTATAAAAAACATTGATGAAAAGGATACCATGTTCAAATAACTACTAATAAGGACTACCTCCAATAATCTGGGCTGGCTATCCAAGAAATAATACTTAACTACAAATAAACATGACAAGCTTCCAAGAATTAGGGTCAGTTTTGTAGAAAAAAATACGGATGCTAAAAAGAAGGGGAAGCATTCAAATCCAGGACTGGCTCTAAATGTCTACAGTACATAGCCCTGCTACCCATAGCCTGTTCATCTTACAGAAATCTCTGCATGAAATACATTGTCCATCATCCCTTCCAGTAAATTCAACTTCACTGGTGAGACCATCATCCAACATTTTCATGGGTTTTCAGCATGTCCCAATATTCTGTGCCAGTCTATATACTGGAAATGACGATGTTTCATTCGCCTTTTCCTCAGGAAATAGATTAACTTGTATATCCCCCTGTATGTATTTTTCTGTACGCTGCACTTCAGCTTCAATGTTGCAGTTGTCTTCATCGTACACTTAGCATCCATTTTTGAAAAGGTAATGACAAGTCTCTTCTTCATGATCTTACCGGTAGAAAGAGGATTGGTGCTCAGGTCAGGAGCATAAATAATATTTTTAACTTCAACTACCTCACTAACCCCATCATGATTCAACCTTATGGATACAGTTCATGTGCTCTCCGTATAAACTTCATCATTACTGGTGACAGTAACTTCCAAAATACTTTTACCTTACTTACTTTACTATCCAGTCTTTTTTCATTGTCATGTATGACAAGGACCCAGAATAGCTGATCTAACCTCTCCTGCTTGTTGTGGTTTCTGATAAGCCAGCTGAGTAGAACTGATACCTTCTGCACTTGATATTCGGTCATGTATTGCTTTTTGCTCCAATTTCTTGGGTTCCCATGCCCCTTATAATCCAATTGATATATTGGAATGACTTATACCCTTTCTTGTTTCACTCATAGCACGCAATGTGTTTGGGTAAAATCTGGAGGCTTTTCTATAAGCAGGGATTATGTGCCTGATCTGCCCTCAAAATATATTCACATAATATTTTTGACCTGCTCGCTTCAGAAATCCATTTCTTGATTTTAAAACTGGTTTTGCCAGCTCTTGTTTTATTTCAAGGAATTTTTTCCTTGTGCAAAACTTAGGACCCATCTTGTTATGATGAATGTGTTTTAATGAATTTGCAGCCATGATAGATGCAACAGATAAAAGAGTGGCACTTCATGATTTTTTATTATGTATTATGTATCTTTCCAGAGAATACAATGGAGAGATGGTAAAAGGTATGGACAAAAAGGGGTTGCAAACTTTCTGAATACCTTGCCGAAGATTTTTTCACTAGTCTTCCCTGGAGGCAATCTGAACAGGTAGGAATTTTATGATTCCAAATGGCATGAGAGTTTAAGAATATGAGCTCCCAGAAATTCCATACCTCTGAACACCTACATTTCGAATCATCCTTTGCCTAGGCATCTAGGTCCATTGCCACATCCCATCGCCCCATGCTTCTCTGCATGAATCTGGGCCCCAACAGCAGGTCATAAATGGTTGTCAACCTTTTTTATGACTACATAGATAACATAATTCACTCCAAAACATCTCATTACAGAATGAAAATATATATCCAACCTTGCCAAAGGAGACTGCAGTTCTGAATACTTAAAGTTTAGTAAAGGATCGAGATTGGATGGCTGGGAAGAATAGTTAGGAGTAATGACAATTGTCTGTTGTAATCACGACATTGTTAACCAATTTTTGTATGCTTTCCACTCTTCCCTCCCAGAACTTTCTCTTTTTGTCGGCTAAGTGCTTGGGGAGTGGGGGTCCTCACCTCCTGCTTAGTCTTCCTCCTTCCATGCTCCTCTCCTAACTGGTCTCCCCTCATAATCTAAGTAACTCCCTACCTTCCCTCTCTTTTCTGATGATATATATATATATATGCAGGATGCGGCAAAATAACTTCCCTTCTTCAATTCAGTTTGCTTTATAAAAAAGGAAGTCATGTTGCCACACCCTGTACTTGTGAGAGTCTTCATTAGTTCACCCGATGATGATGTTTTATATTGAAACCCAAGTCCTGTCTGAAATAATATTGTGTTGAATAACTTAGTATTCTTATTAAATTTTACTTTGATAAAAGTTTCGGTGAAAAAAATTAGTTAAGTGTTAAGGACTACAAATTATTATGAGATTTGAATGTAGTAGGCAGATGAAGCAAAAGAAAAGTGTGTAAAAATGTATTCTTCATGTAATTCTTGAAGTGAAGGCTCATTCTCAGAATTTTACATAAATGCATAAGAAATGAGAATTAAAAGAAAAGTTACTCCAACCAATGGCTATCTTATAAAAACAGCTGTTGAATGTACTATAGGTAGCCAGCCATCTTCGGAACCGGGAAAAAACTGAGAATAGAAAAAAACCTGAGAAAACTCAGGAATTGAGACATGAAAACTGTTTTTTTAACCATGTTTAACATTTGCCATTTTAACCTGTAACATTTACCAAACCATGTTATTTTACGGTAAATTTGCTAGTAGAGAATAGAGGGAAATTCTGTATTCTCATGATTCGAATTTAAGAGTAATGACTATTCTAATGACTTTCGTATTTTTTTCAAATCTATAATGAGCTTACTTCAATAGTTATTTGGGTATTTGTATGATCCCAAATGCTAGCAATAAAAACATTAATAGTAACGAAAAAATTTGAAAAAGGAATTTCTACCATTGATAAACTCAAAATCAAGAACCATCTAATTGCAGGTCACCCTGAACTAATATAATAGAAAATGTGTCGCAGATTAATTTAATGTTCCATTAAAAAAGTTTTGGAAGACATTCTACCAGGGGATGGAGATGGTGCGGGGGCTAACTTACTGGCTTCCCACCCAGAGGGCCCGGTTTGAAATCCCGGCGGTGTCGAATATTTTTCAGAGGTATCTCGATCCCTACTTGAGGTGCTTTGTGGAGGGCACTTTGAGTGAGTATGCCGTCCGTTGGATGGGATGTTAAGCTGCAGACCCCTTGGCGCCTTTTGTAAAGAGTAGGCTAATGCCAATGCCGGCAATTTCTCTCCACCCTTCATCCTTTCCTGTCCATCCCCTATGGCACATATGAGCTCAGCAGTTGACATTCTACCTAAAAATAAGCTTCTATACTCTTGAATACTATAAACTTGGTAAATACAATTGAAGTTCAATTTTAATATAAAGCATTATTTCACCTTGAACTCGACTAATCTTAGACAGGCCAGGCCATGAACACAGGATAAACAGGCCATGTTCAGAAGTGTTTTAAATAAGGGGTTGGAATTGAAGGAAAAAAATAATACATAATTGTACATAAGGCAAGAATCCTAGGTAATTATTGGTATTCAAGAACCAATACCAAAGTACCTACTAAAAATACCAACAATATAGGTAATTTTTGGGTAGGCCAACATCCACGGATAGGGAGAATAGATCTAGAGCTGCATAAATGGGAAAAGTGTATTTATAATAATGACACAGAAAATGTGAAATGTAAGATTAGCACCGGTATCTAGGTTAAGAAAACTATATGCCAGTATTCACATCACAAACCCTATGTACCCACATAGTGCAACAATCCTGGACACTGATACCTAAGGCAAAAATATTTGGTCTTTCTAGGAACATAGATACTGGGACTAACTCAGAGTTTTAGGGACAAATATATGTAGTGGGTTCTGAGATGGCACGAATGGGAAGTACCTCTCTTCACCCAGGCTCTCTTGGCATAAGCCATTGTATTCTTAATAGCTGTCATGATTATAAATAAAAGTTTCTGGCGTCATTTGGTGGAAAATCTTCATATTGAACTTGAAATTAGACTTTTGGCTTTTCCACATAGAAAAAAAAATTTATTTACTGCCTAGGTTTCGTTATGGTATAACATCATCAGGTCACTGGGTGATGATGATGTTATACCATAACAAAACCTAGGTAGTAAAAAAATTTTTTTTTCTATGTGGAAAAGCCAAGTGGTTTAATTTCAAGTTCAATATGTCATGATTATAATTATTTGGAAACTTTGAATGAAATCTCACCTTTTGATAAAGCCACTTGTGGTTTTATCAAATATAATTGTAATTACATAAAAGCTTGTATTTATAATTGAATGTTATTTATAATTTGAGTGATTAATTAGTCACTTGCACACATTTTTTCTTGAGTAACCTAACTCCGTGACAGCAGCACATTAAAAGGTTTAGTGAGTGAATAAAAAAAGATATTTTGTCAAGTGTTTTTACTCTTTCCTTACATTTTACAGAACAGTATTATAAATTTTCACTTAGGTATACATACGGAATGGAATCAAATCTCAAATAAAAGCCATTTGTAAAACTATCAAGCACTGAGTGTTTCATAAATGCAAGGTATTCCTGGATTGCAATTAGTCATTCACTCCATTTCCACATATATATCAAATCAGACAAATTTAAATTCTCATATTTTTACCTATTTTAAACAATGAAATGTTTATAAATTGCAATAAACATTTTCATGCACTCAGAGTGCACTTTAAAACTTTGATTAACATGCATGACTTATGAGGTTCTCATGGAATCTCAGAATTGTGGCTGGTAAAAACATTTAACATCTGTTATTCTATTAAACTGAGTTAACACCTGCACGAAGGCAAAATATTGTTCTCATTTTTAGAGAACCATTTGCTTCAATGGTACCATATTATAAACATGCAATATGTTCTTTAAGCTTCTTTTTATTATCACTGCTGAAGTGTTTATAATTAGTCATGGAAAATACATTCTTCTCCATTATTCCCCATAAATGATTTACATTGCATTTATTGCCTAAATAAAATTGCCTGATTGCTACTAGCACCACCTTAAAATATCAGAAAATGGACAAGTTAAAATTAACACTGAATTTTTTTCTCATAAAGCACATTCAGACATTCTTTTTGCTCACACACACAGCCACATGGAAAAGATATTATATGTATAGGCATGTAAACATCTTTATCAAATTCAATTTTAAAGTTTCAAGTGATTCATCTAGTTTCATTACCAGATATACAAAAAACAAATTGGCAGAGTATATTTAAGTTAATTGTACACAACATTATACATTTCAGTCAAGGTAAAGCACAGCATATTAGACATTGTGACCAGAAGATAGCATTGAAGTGTTTTATTTACTGTTTGCTAAAAAATGTAACTAAGATTAATAATTTCCATTCATTTGTATATCCTTGTATTACATTAGGTAGATATTAAACTGGCAGTCTATAAGTAAAATTATACACAATATTTTAAATAAAAGACGTGTGAGAGACTACTGTATGTACATATAATTTCTGTGCAGATATTTAATAAAAAAGAAAATTAACAAATCATTATGGAATATCTTTGGATTAGAGAAACTATACACTCTTAATTGAATATATAGTTTGTGTGTTTATATCCACAAATATTTACATACACCACCATTCATTTGATTGTAACACTAAAAAGGTGCTTGAAGGATAAGATTTTTAATTATACACTATTTATTCATATTTTTGTTTGGAACATTATTTTGGCATTTTAATACATGCATTAAAATTCTGATATCAATATTAGATCACTTTTCAAAGATAAAATTAAGAAAATACAATTTCTCTTCACACACAGCTAAGCTATCTGAAAACTTGAATGAAGATAAGCCCAAAAATAAAGAAAATTGAAAAAATATTATGTGTTTATTCGTCTTATAATCATTAACATTTAATGATGAATATCAGTAAGTTTAATGCAATAATTTAAAAATACCTTAAAGTAAAGTGACAGGTGCTTTTTATCTCTTATTCAAAAAGTTATCAGTATTATTCTTTAAGTGATTAATTTATTTGTCAAAGAAAAATGTTCACATTGTGCATATCAGAATGCAAACGTCTCACAAGCATACATAAAATATTCATTTACAAAGATTCTGATAAAATTACAAACACTTTGTCACTGCTATGTTAATGCATTACAAGTGGAGAAGCACCAAATGCCAGAGTTTTTCACAAGGATATACAACTGGGAGGGGCAAATCATAATGCAAATATCTCTATGAATGATAAAAAATTATCAAAATCCTAGCAAAATATTTGAAGGGATTTTTTTCAACATGGATGGTAAAAGCATTTTGACACCATTTCATGTACCTATTCATACACAAAATATTACTTATAAAGAAACATCACTGTACAAAATTATCAAAACTTTTCCCTTCTCAAAATGACTGCAAACAGTGTCATATCACAACAAACACTACCGTTGGTGATGGAGAGACTCTTACTGCACTTCAAGTCAGTCAATCTTCACTGATCCAGTAGCCAATCACATAGTCAGGAACGAAGACACTTTCACTGCTTCGACTGATATCTAACTTTCTTCCACAGAATTCTCCTCAGAGAGTCGTTGTGGTGACATTGGAGGTACTGGACTCTGAAATAATGGATAGATATTCCCATTTTAGCTTGATATAAATTCATTTATTTTGTTCAAGAAATCTACAAGCTAATGATGGCTGTCGTACCAATATTCACACCAAAGGAATAGAAGCAGACAATTGTACCAAATAAGACCTCCTTCACGTGGACCATCTTGGAGGCCACATTTAAACTTGGTTGCCTATTTCTTAATGGAGTAAATTGGACGAGAAGAGTCCCCATACACATTAACAATCGTTGAATGAATTTTGATCAGCATTTAACTTTTTAATTAAAATTTTATCACTCCATTTTTTTCCATTCATAACATCATATGCACCAAAACTGAATCAAATGACTGCCTACAGTGAAATGCTGGATGGAATGGCTCGCGATTTCAAACGGCATCTACTTACATTCGCGCCAACATGAGAGAAAAAAATCATGTAAGTAGTGATATCATCTATGGGTGAGGCCGAGAACTTTTCAAATCACTCTTGTACTTTTAGTAGAGTACTATCCTGATGTTTGAATTTCACACGCTTGGGCTTAGTGAACTCTATCATCACCCACCAAACAACCTTAGGGTTGATTACTGTGTTTATGGTTTTTTAAATATTTAATAATGGTTTATTTTCTCCATAGAGTAGCCTTCCCATGGTCTTAGACTCTGATATTCATAGTCTCAGTTGTCAGCATTATTTTCTGGACTCAGAAACATAAATTGAAAAATTTCCAAATGTGAATGAACTTCATGTTTTAAATGTACGTTACTCTGAGTGGATTTACCACGCCCCTAACATGGCTCATCTCATTTTGTCCTCAGCAGCTGTCCTAGCCTGTCAAATTTGCGTTGGGTAGAACTCCAATGTTCATGTTGTCTACATTCATATCTATATTATTTTTTTGTTTTGTTGCGAAAATTACATTTTATTTTCCTTTAAACTTGTTATTAATGAAAGCAGTTCTTCAAAGCCAATGAGAATCCTTGAAGTGATCACCATCAATGAAAAAGTATTTATTCATGACTTGATTCAACAAGAAAAACCGAAGTCATCAATGTGCAAGCAAGAATGAATCTTCCATCCATATGTTGGTTAAGAAAAAAATAATGATCTAGATTTACTGTGGCACAACATTCTGAAAATGTGATATTGCATCATATGAAAAGACCAGAGTAAAACCAATAAATTGGTTCATAGGCATGTACTACAAACCTCATTCATTTATTGTCTTTATTCATTTCAGAAAACTGACATGAAATTTATCATCTCGGAATAATTTGAATGGAGATTGAGTTTTCATGTATCAAATTGAGGGCATTGCTTAGTTTGCAATTTGAAGGGCAGAAAACTTTTATTCTTACTACAATTTGCGGTGAGTTGTGGTAGGTTATTTTACGTCCTTCACACTTCATACTAAACACAAAATCCATTTGACAATGACAGATATTTGTGAATGCCTAGAGCCAATATCGTTTGTTCATTTGACTGTCACATAGTAAGTTGTAAAGCCATGCAGGCTGATATGTATTACTAAATAGTATTTACTTCATTTTGTGTTTCTCAATGTTTAGAAGTAAGGTTTTCCATCTTGTCAAATAAACAGTAACTTAGCTTATTATTGGTGTACCAAACCAGCTTAGAAGATGTGATATTTGAGAAAGCTCAAAATGCTTACTGAGCCTGATAAATTCTATCACATCCAATATGTGACTAAAAACCATGTTTTGAATGCTTTTGTAACCCTCACAGTTAGTGCCAAATGATGCCATTCCATGACTGAATAAAATTTACAAATGAAAGAATTTTTAGAGGCCACTCATCCATGTTAAAGTACCCTAGCAGGGTACCTAATACCTGGGTTCTTCAGTACCTATACCCAGGTTCCCAATCATTACTTTTTAACTGAGATATGAATGTAGGTATGTTGTTGTTTATAACAATGAATAGATGCCACTTTTTTGATATTATAAATGGAAATATATTTTTATTAATACTGAAAAATGAAAACAAAAATATGAGAATGTACTATGGGAATTAAAAAGACCAGAAGAAAGAGAAGAAATACCTCCACTGGTAAATGATACCGATAAATGATAAATTCAACGTTAGAAATAAGTTATCTACTCTCTCTCTCAATAGTAATTGACTAATCAAGGTATATTTTTGAATGATCCCAGAAATAATCACTGCCTTAACTGACACTACCTAAATTAGCACCCTGGAATAAAATAAACCATTATTAGACTCCTCATACTTCTTACCTCCCTTCCTTTTGGTCCAATATAGCTATTATTTTTCTGCTTCCACCCCTACTTTCCCCACATTCTCCCCTCTATCTACAATATACCCTGTGTCTGCCCTGTTTTTCTGGGCTTCTTTCATTTTCTCCCAACTACCTTCTTTCCACCCACATTATGCCTAGAAGTTCATTTGTTTTTCCCTATATCCATTTTGCTTATTCCTACCTCCATTCCTACATATCCCAAGGATAGTCATAAAAAGGTTATTTAATACCATTACAGATCAGCTGTTATTCGTAATTAGTGAATTCCTAAAAATTAGAATTTTCACAAGCACTCTTAAATCAGCCATAATAGTGCCAATGTACAAAGGCAAGGGTTGTAAAATGGCCATGAATTCTTAAAGATCAATTCCTTTTGAACCAGCTGGGGAAAATATTTGAAATAGTTGTCTTTCATCCTCTTGTATCATATCTTGAAACATATAACCTGTTCTCCACATCTCAACATGGATTTAGAAAAACAAGGTCCTTTACAACAGCCACATATCACATGGTGAATCAAACACTTTTCAGTTTGGACTGAAACTTTAGGATTATTTTTTGATCTCACCAAAGCTTTTGATTGCGTCAATCATCACCTACTCTTGTATAAACTGAAATTTTATGTCATAAGAGGCACATCCTACAAATGAATTGAATCATATGTAAGTGAATGGCATCAGCATGTGCAGCTCTTAAGAAATGCCTCTAAATTTGTTTCTCCCGGTAGAGAAGTAACACTGAGTGTTCCCCAGGGTTCTGTATTTGGCCCTACTTTATTTTTAATCTACATTAATGATCTACCAGATAAGCTTAAGTCAATTAAGGGAATAGACCCATTAGAATGCTGATGATACAAATATTATTGCGTCAGCTTCCTTGGAGGACAGTTTGACAGAAAGAGCAGCTAATCTAAGTAGCTCAGATTTTCAATGAATGGCATCTTCTTAACTTCCTAAAACCCAATTTAAACAAGTTCAGCCTGATTTATTTCATTAATAAAAACAAAGTTTCCACTGCAATTTCAGTAGATGCAGCAGGTGTAAGTAAGCATTCCCCAAAATCCAGTACCCAATTCCTAGAAGTTATCCTGCATAGAAACATGTCTTGAGAGGAACATATTTTCAAATTACGTAGAAAGTGAAGATCCTTGTACTTCCTCATAAGAAGTATTAGAATTTCTATGAAATTGTTGGTTCTTCTATCCATTTACTATGGAGAATTTTATTCTCATGTTACTTTCAGTACTCTCTTCTGGGGTTCATCTCCCTATGTAGGCATTACATTCAAAATCCAAAAGAGATTATATGTATTATGAGCAATGCTCCTAGTGACACACTATGTAAACCTCTCTTCAAAAGACTTGGTTTATTACCAGTACCTTGCATTTAATGTCATCTTGCATGCAAAGGGTAGTATTTCTCAGTACAGGTCCAACCACGATTACCATAGTCGCTATACAAGGACCTGCAATGACCTACACCAACCACTAGTCAGAACACACAATACTGCTCATATGCCCAAAGCAATGGGCTTAAGATTATTCCCCATGAAATCAAATATGAAACAAAAGTACCTGTTTTCAAGAAAAAGCTGTTCAATCTGTTAAAAAATAATGTGTTCTACTCTGTAAATTAATTTCTGGAATTGTCTCTGCACATCAATTCTCACTCACCAAATAATATGTAAATATAGTAGTTTAGTGTTATGTACACCTGTATGTATATATATAGTATTTTTTTCTAAAATTTTGAAGTTTATATATGACGTGTCCTATATTTGTGTATGTGTGAATATGCAAAAAATCTCCGGACAAATAAATGCATTATTCCAAAGAAACTGCGGGATTTGCCGCAACAGTAACTTTTGATGGAGTCATCCACTAATGCGTTGCATTGAAATACACTATTATTATTTCAAAAGCCACACTTATCCTCTTGCCTCCACAACTAAGTTTGCAAGCTGGATAATACTATGATCTGTATTCAAGTTTTCACTATCCTCGTCCTTATTTATTCTCTTATGGTCCCTGTTACCAGCCCTATACTATTTTTTTAAGCTTCTGTGCCTAATGTAACTATTTTTCTGATGTCCAAACTGCTTTGACCACCTTCTTCTAAAAACACCTTTTTAATTGGTGGGCCTATCTGGTGGGTTCCACCTGATGTAGTTTATGTCACACAAATTTGGATTTTATCTTAGAATTCCCATTTCAGAATCTCATTAGCTTCATTTTATTATGCCATTCACCTTTTATGAATGATGTTTACACTTTGAAATTTTTGCATTTTAATGCATATTAGCGGGTGATTCCATTAAAAGTCACTGCCATGGCAGCTCCCTCAGTTCTTTGAATTTGCCTAACTGAATTCTGGTCGTCTGCAAATTTTACTTGATTATTTCCATGCTTCCTTACTTTCTTTGTTTTTAATGGTACTAGCTTTGTCACATGAAGTAAACATTTTTATGTTCATTCAATACAAATGTTTTAATCCTTTATCTAAACAATCATGATTTTATATACACACATGTGTGTTTATTCAAAATAATTGCTTTATTAACTTATGTGCCATGCTTCCTAATGCAGCTTATTTATTCGAACAATATTAATACCTCAGAACAAGTAAATACCCTTCATAAAAATCTTTAAGGCACTATCAGAAACTAATAATTGAGAGCCAATTCTTACATGACCCTTACTATCAAGGTTAAATTGATAACCTTAGATTTATTGTAGCATGTCAAAAGACATGAAAATCATCAAACATGGCTGAATGCAATACAGAAATAAAAAGGCAAGAATATCTATGCCGCAGTGCTGCTATCCAAAAGAAGAGCTGATCACCTAGCAAGTATAATTGACATATCTTTGGAAGATACATGCTGATGTTCTTTGTGGTGCTGAATTAGCACACGTGACTTAATATTGTTCATCAAAATAAGTATGTACAAGGTGAAATGACAGATGAAAAATAAGTCCTTTTTTCAAGCATTTGAAAGTTTTCAGGATTTTTACCTGTGCACCGGAAGCCACACCTTCTGAGCTAGCTTTACTGCTGCTGCCTCCTACTTGTTTAAGGTAGTTTTTATCATCAAAAATCTTGCGTTCACCACCACCAGGCTTGTGCTTAACATTATCCATAGATCCAATTTTACTCTGAGCTTTGTCTTTAAACTCCAACTTCTGACACTCAATCTGTAGGAATAAATAGAAAAAGAATGTATAGATGATGAATTAACAACTGTTATACTCATACTACTATAATGATATGAAGTAAACATAACTTAAAATTATAACATTGCGTAACACCATAAAACTGTCCATTTTCATAAACATAGGGTATAAACCTTTAACAGAATGTTTACTCTTTTGTTTAGACAAATGGTAGGTGAGGCAAAATACTACATACTGCAACGGCACAAAGGTTGAAGGAAGCATTGGACTTTTGCTCATTTCAGTCACAATAAAGCGTACAATGTAACACATGTTCATAAACAAATGTTAACATGTTTGATGAAATGAATGAGATAGATGGAAAGATTAACTTAAAACACAAATCAATAAAAGAAATGAGAAGTTGAGCTAAAAGAAATTTCTCCTTGTTTGCCAAGTAATAAAAATTGTCAAAGATTTCCTCAGCTATGTCCATAGTAAAAATGAAAAAGAAACCAAACATTTCAACCAAATAAGAGGGACAAATGTGGAAAGTAATGACTTCATTCCCATGAAAATCATTCAACTCTTAAGAGAGATGGCATAAGGAATATTATAATAATGTTTTAAGTGAAAAAATGATAAATATTACAATTCAGTCAGGGTTACTTGTATAACAAACAAAAGAACAATAAAATTACTTTACTATGTAATTTGTCACTGAAAATATAACTTTAACCCAACATCTTAGCTACATGGTCTGTTTTGTAAATTCTGCATTGGGTTTCCTTTCATTTTGCAGTTCAAATATTAAGGAACACTTTCAATGTGTTTAAAAAATATTATATTTGTTAACACTGGTGGTAGTCTGTTGGGAGTAATGTTTGGTAACTGGCTGAAAAGTCGAGTATTAAAATCCTGGGCACCCACAGCAGAAGCATAGCTGCTGAATTATTTAAGTACCAGAACTCTCTGGGGAGTTGCAAGTGGCCGAGAAAAAGCTATTCCCCTGCCCTAAACATGTGACTGCAACTTGCTTTATGTTTATAGGTGGTTTCTACCTTTACCTATCAAACCAGCCTTCAAGCTGAAGATTGTTTCGCAAAATTGAATCATGCGATACTTTTCTTGGATAAGTATTTTTAAGGATTTTCCAGTATCTCAAAGATACCATGTTTCTACTGATTATCTGTACATGACTATCACAATATAATTTCGTTTTGTTCTTGTGATTTCTTATGTCCTTTTAATTTAGTCTCCCATGAAAATTCATACTTCAATACAGGACCAATCTAACAACACTAGAAATATTTTTTTGCTTTTGGTAGAAGATGATTTAAAGAGGGTTAGATACTCAGTGAAAGGGAAGGTGAGCTCATTCCACATTATACTGTTCCACTTCCATTACTCTTCCAGCCTATAAAATATTCCACCATTTGTGACAACGTTCCTTTTCCTCATTACCACTAAAGCCAATCATATTTTTAAAAACTTGAAATTACTAATCTTAATGCTTGCATTGCAGATACTATACAGGTGATAAGGAACAAAATTGGGAGGGGAGAGGCTTGTAAGGAGTGAATGCTCTTTAGAAATGAACAGTGAAAGCTTATGCAGACTAGCTTGAGGATATATACAAGTTTAAATGACACCAGAATTTGGAACAAACATCAAGGGAGCACATTCTGATGACATTTCCCTAGTTCTGGGAGCTAAATTGGTACCAATTCCTAGACAAGTGAATGCCCAATATCCTCATTTTTTATGAGTAACTGATTTTAGATGTATGACCATTAATTGTGATTAAAAATAATTGCTTGTCAAGTGCTAAATGATTGAAAATATTAAAACATTATTCAAATGGTATATTATGAAATAGTTGCATAATTTGTGAACTGGTTTTTTTTGCTGTATGGCTGGATACTTCTGGCAAAATTATTACAACTATGTATCACTACCTACTTTCGCATCTCTAGTAGGTTATTGTCATCACTCAAAGAAAATGAATTTTGATTCAGAAACAGCTGTTTTCAGTTGTGATTCCCTCAAGTTTACAACTTCTTAATATATTTAAAAAAGCTGACACAAATGTTTATTAAAATTTTTTCATAATTATCAAAAGTTATACCTTGGCAATGAGAATAAATCATGCCCAATGTCAATATTTTATCCGAAAAAAGACATATTGCAGTCCTTCTTACTGACATTAGCCATCAGGTTTATATACATAATCGATACTGCATAATCAATTGGTGCATTGCTAATCCAGCTTTACTTAACCAATTCAATCGAATATAAAACAAATTTCTATATAAAACAGCATAAATACAAATATATTCATATATTAGATACCCACATACTGCACTAACAACACCCAAGTTTTTAAACATCTTTGAATTTTGGAAAGCACCTATTTATGGACATATTATTACTTAAGAGATTTTTTGTTTAATATGAGGAATATCTCAAATTAAGGTGATGATAACAAAACACAAGATCAAATTATTTTATTAAGTATCTGCTACTGAAAAGGGAACATGAAAAATAATTAATGGGGAATACAGTATCATTTGAAATTCTGAATAATTGATAAGGAAAACCACTATGCAGCATTAAAACATCCACTTCCATTGCAGGGTATAGACATTGTATGCAGATGACCTTCAGTTAGAAATAAATGAGTAAACAACCTATTCAACCTGGAAAGCTTAATTGAGTCAGGCTTTAAAATTATAATATTTTCATTATAAGGTAGGTTTATTACTGTAGATGCACCACTTTACATTCAAACATTGAATGAGAAAATAGTGGATAAATTAAAATTTTAAAACCCAAAACATGTCCTGCATTCCTTATTCAAAAACATTGGATCCAGATTTTGTTAAAATGTTGACAAAATGTATTTCACAGTCTTGGAAAGACGTTATGTTTTATTTATTTTACATCTAAAGGTAAAAACTTGATGCGAGTGAAATTAATGCAATGTAGGCTATTTCACCAACATAAAATTAAAACAGATGCATTTAACCATTGTCACAAATGGGGAAATCTTAAACACAACATTTTTACAGTAATAAATAATCTTCAGAACCAGGTTAACATGCAGGATTTCAGATATTTTCTTCATAGGACTCAATAAAGAATGTCAACAGAGTGAGTTACTTGTCTTGTTAGTGACAAAACCTTATCAAAAACCAACTTTTTCTCATATTCTAGATATTATTTTGCTTTCAGTTCTAAGTGTTCCTGTATAAAACTTGGTATTTTTATTATTGAAGTAGGTAATTACATTACTGAAAATTTTAATTAACTAGAAGTTTTGGATTAACTGAATATCAATTGTAACCAGAACCATATGTATGTATGGAAATTTTATTTTTGTGGCATATATGCTCTGGGCATTTCAGAGTTAACTAGATGGATATATAAGAACAAACACAGCTGACATTGTAAAAATATTTTTTCTTATGGAGCAGATACCTGAGACTTCATTTAAATGAGCACACTGGTACCAAAAATTAAAGCGTTATTAGTATCGTTACAGGTTAATAATAATTAATCAAAACTAAAACATCATTTTTAGCTTTTGCAACTTCAGTAAAATTGGTTACCAAAAGTTGAACACTCTAGCTAGGTATATTAGGCACAATAGAATATCGGTATTGTAGCTGCCAAAATGAAACTATTTTAGTTAGAGGCTGTCTTTTTGGCTTTTTGTATCCCTCCCCTCATTGTATGCATTTATAAGATCTTGAAATAAGGGACATAATGTATTCATCCACTGGATTTTATTTAGGTACAACTACTTTCAATGCTAGCTAGATAGCATAGCTAAACGCTTAAGCTTTTTAACTAATCGTACCTCAATTAATTCCAGTAGATGAATACATTGTGTTCCTTACTTCATGAAAGTGAACTTCCTCATAGTAGAGTCATAAACAATCAAATTCATCCATGAAATTTGAGCCCTCATTTAATTCCCTTATGATATTATTGGCACTATTACTAATAACAAACTGGCACTAAAAAACAAAAAATTATTTAGTTTTACAAAAGCAAAATTACACTCTTGAAAAACAACTCTTTATTTTACCGGTATAATACCTGTATGCAATAAAATGATACAAACATATGAGAACTCTTTGCTAATAAATGCTTAAATAATTTGAAAATGAGTTTTATTAGAGAGTATATGCACAAAGTCTTCGTAGGTGATTAATGATAATTCAAAATCTTTCTTCATAAGCAAAATAAAATATTTGTTCTTTCTGTTCCCATGAAAAAGAAACAAGCACAGTACAAGGGGGTGAGTGCAGCCATTTCATTCAAAATTAAATATAAAAACTGAATTTTCAAGGATTACACAACAAATAATTTTGAAAACAATCACTTGTCCAAAGTTTCTTGAGTCAGTCTACCAACAGCTCAATCAGCGCTAGTAGGCAAGCTGATTTGATGACTCCATTAGCTTCAGGTTTTGTCCTGATGAAGGTCTAAATTGTAATCGATGACCCACTCCACATTCCCTACCCTAGATTTGCTATCTTCACACAGGATAGAAAGAACTTATCACCCTTGATGCACCCCTAAGTGTATAAGATTCACTCCCAAGGAAGATCATATACTCGAGGAGTTTTATGCTTTTTTCATTTCTTTTTTTATTATCTGATAAATAGAATCAAAGTGGAGTTCATTTAATTTTTGTATTTATATGAAGTGATCCTGATTTTTAAGGCAGTCTCTCTTATCTTATAATTCTGTTGCTCTTAGAGACCTTAATAATTGAATACATTATTTTATATCTACTCAGTAGTAAACAAATACCTTCATTATTTTAATAACAAGTAACCGTGAACTCTTTTCTTTAGTAAGCTAGGCTGCACAAGGTAATATTTCGAGATTACTGTGGGGAAAAAGCAGTTCAAGAATATCTATATTTTTGGCTAACTTGGATGTGCCCTTTTCACAACTTTGAGTATGACCTAACCCTGAACAGGAACTGAGTTAGCTCTTCATGTTAATGCATTAAATTAAACATTTTATACTAACAATATAGAATAATAAATGCCTCATTGATTAGCAGTCACCACACAAATTTGTTGCAGCTAAAAAAGTGCATTAATAAATCTTGAATATGATTTCTTCTGAACCTCTTTCCTCCTTGAAGAAAACTTCATACAGTAGGATACATCACACTTTCTAAAAGCCGTATGTAATAAAGGAGCAGCCCCTAAGGCAAGTTCACATTTAAGGGTGAGAACCAGCCTTTCACATGACAATGTTTCCAGAGATTTTCAGGTTTTTAGGACTTAAAAGCCTAGTTTTTTATATTTTATCAAACATAAGAGTATTTCAGTTACTTGGAAATACCTGTTCTGCAATGTCTCAAAGCCATCAATGCATGAATTTTCATGATAAAATTACATATTAAATCAGTTGACAATCTTCAAATGTGTCAAGCTAAAGCTCTGAATTACAACTTTGTTCTTAGGCATTGAGGAAGCATTCCTTTTCATTTTTGGAGATTGGCCTATTTGGTAGGTACTATGTGAATTTACAAGGTGAAACTATGTCATTATTTATCTGCTGTTAAGAGTGTAGTGTAAATGACTACAGCCTAAGAAGTACCCAGAAAGCATAGTATTAATTATAGGTCCTCATTAATATTATACTACCTAGAATACCTAATATTTATTTATTTTAATTCATGGGGTTTTGGTCCATATATTGTTACACTTAAAAAACTAGTAATGCAACAGTGAGAGTGAGGACCCTTTAACCTGAAAGTAGAAAATTGTTTCCAATATTTTTACATTCACAACACATAATCTAATGCAGCTTAATGATTATGGTTTCACTCACTCCTACATGCATATTCATAGGTTGTTAATAATATTAATTGTTCAGAAGTCTCTATACAGCAGTTAACCTTGGAATAATTCTTTACTTGAGGGCCTCACTAGACATTTTTGATGTTCTGGTTGGTATACGGTAACAAAAACGTCAATTTAATTGATGGATTCAAGAAGTTCTAATGAAAGAGTCCATATTAGTTTCTATGTTTTTTTCAAATTCTTTTCGGCAGACATATTTTTAGTCTCTGTTCCAATTTTTTCATTAAAGATTCACCAAACACTGGTGACATAATGAACTTTTTTTTAAATGCTGTTATATAGGAATGAGAATATAACAATGCTTATATAAAACCTGTACTCTAAGAGTTGAATCTTTTTAAATTTCTTGATGTTTCTCCAACATTTTTCAATTGATGGAAATAGTGAAGTTCTCAGGTCTTTAACTGCATACTAAATGTTTATTCTTAAGTTTTGTTCAAAAGCTTACTCAGTAAAAAATACTTTCTTCATTTTAAAATGAAGTTTCATGCTGTATTAATTCTATAAAAACTCACTTTTTTAGGTACTTCACCAATTAAATCCTGCCTCTTTTTTTTAATCTTTAGACACTTGTGCTTAAG
This sequence comes from Hetaerina americana, assembly GCF_022747635.1. NCBI lineage: Eukaryota > Metazoa > Arthropoda > Insecta > Odonata > Calopterygidae > Hetaerina > Hetaerina americana. The sequence goes on from NW_027286874.1 coordinate 95,555,131, forward strand.
ATATGACACCTCTTCTATTGCCTACAATTAATACTTCATCCAAATGCCAACTGTTCGATTTAAGGGATAAATAAATTCCCCCACAAGGCATTCAATACTTATTTCTAGAACTTTGAGAAGCTTTGGCTGATGTTTTACAAACTATGGCTCTTATTGTCAGAGATGACTCTTCATCACCCCTTAAGCTTGTTGCAACCTCTTTAAACCAATCACCTGCTATCCTGAAGGTTATAGGCGATAGGCCTACATGAATGACATTATTTTTTTATAATTATACGGATTTATCTGAGCTGAGTTGTGGTGCAGTATAACCCCAGTCATAGGAGCACCGTAACTCAGTTATTACCTCTTTAAGCTGGCCATGAACAATGTTGAGATGGGCTCTTATCTGGTCAACATAAGGGAAAGGAGTGAAACTCTCCAAGGGATTTTGGAAGAGGGCAAGCATTGAAGGCAGGCTAATTACAATTATGTCCATAAATGATGTTTAAGCTTCACTATTAGAAGAAAAAAGTTTTTGGCTCTTTTGATTGGGTGGACATTGCATCCTCTTAGTGACGGCCTGAGTTAAGGAATGTTGGAAGAAAATTATTCTTTCAAGTATCATATTGTAGAAGTTGCCATTAGGATTTATGACTAAATTTATTGAAACTAATTACAAAATATAGGGCAACATGAAATCAATGTGATGTTACTTTGCAAATTGAATTGAAACAATTATTTTTACAGCTGGCAGGTTAGAAAAAAAGTCTGTCGTAGCACATTACAGCAAACTAAATTCATTGGTGTACAAGTACAGTAAAATGAGAGGCTAATTGTCCCATAAATTTACCAAGATTTAGCAGTTATAATTCATAGTTGATATGAACAACTCCTATTACAGAATATTTCCATTTCAAAATGAATGTTTTTTCGTGTAAAGAGTAATGAATCATATTTGAATCGTCCATTTCAATTGTGAATGGTCTTCATGACATCCTGTATCATAGCTTTATATTATTTATTAATCCCTTTCTTTGTTTTCTTCAGAGTTCCAGAGATGCTCTCTGGTAAACCAGTGATATAATCCTAATTTTTTGTCTAATCTGCAACAAGCTATTATTATAAAATCATTATGCAAAATCTATGTCCACAATGTAATTTAAGTGTGTACCTTTTTTATATCCTATTACATACTAATTGTTAGATCAGTTAAATAAATTGGAATTTTATCAAATGAATATTTATACATGGAATTAAATTTTGGTTACTTTTGCCATTGGTGACTGAGACTTAGATGGAATGGCCATTTAAAGTGATACCCTTCTAAATTGTTGTCTAAAAGATATCTTGGTAGCTATATTTCAGGAATATTATGACCAAAGGATTGATCTATGCCATTTTATTTGCACTTCATCCAAGAAGAAGCTTCAAAGCTTGCATTCTTATATTTAACTGCAGACATTCTCGAGTATCTAACTACAGATGACAGTGTCCAGCATTCACATGTATGAATGGCAATTTAAAACTGAAAATCAGACTCTTATAAATTAGGATGTACTTTAAATCATTCCAGTTTCTTGTAGGAGTATAATGAGTCTATTCAATGTAAAATGAGTAGGTATGTACCTCAGATGTCAAATTTTGAAGATGCGAGAAATTTCACATGTGAGTCCTTCCATTAGCATTCCTATATTTCACACAGGTAAGTGCGCAGTTAAATATGCAGTGCAATGACTCCTGCATTTAGTGCTGTGGGGTAATTTATAAACATCAGTTACTTATGTATAGTATTACCATTTCTCCCTACTGTGTTAATGTTTTGGGCTATCATCACTAGGATACAGAAAAATCACCAAAGACATTGCACAGTCTGTGCAGTATTTTACAAATCCAATCTTAACTATTTTACCTTAGAAAGGGATAAAGGAAAATTGAGATAAGCATGCCTTAAATGCAATTTCTATTTTTTATAAATGCCTATGCTCACTAATCAGCTCACTTGCGTTCAGTACATGTAATTCCCATGTATTATAAGTAAGTTGGTTACAAGAATGATGCAGAAGTGGTAGAAACATATATGGCTAGTTTTCTGCAGGCAACATGATAAAATCTCTTTTCATGCAGGATTAGCCCAAGTCCAATCAGAGCTTGTCTATTTGTTTTTAAGTCAATTCTTGCTTTGATTGGTGGACTAAGTGTCCAAAATGCTCCTGGTGTAAGCCATTTTTGGTTCATCATCAGATTTTTCTGGGGCTGAACAACCTGAGTCTACCTGACTCCCAAACATTAGCTGGGACTTGAACTCAATATATTTGGAATACAAGGCTACTAACCAATCAGAGCAATGAAACTGGCAGTGGATATCATACTTGGGATATCTATTGTTATTATTAAAGAAATTCAAAGTTCAATTAATGCTAAAAAGTGTGCAAACACAAACCATAAATAAAACATTTTAACTGCATCTATTTAAAAATAACTAGTCCACCATCAGAAAGAAAATGCATACATGAAAATATTAACACACTAAGTAAATTAAAATACATCCACCCATTTGGGTTTAATATTAATTCTGTGTCCTTCGGCTGACAACTACATCGAGCAAAATAAAAGAATATGTGGAATATTTCCTTCTTTCTCTAATACATATTTTCTCCCATTTGAAATAAAAATCTGAAGGAAAAAAAGGAAAGGTTACTTTTTCATGCATCAGTTCTTAAATAACTCAAACCTGACTTTCATAAACTGACTCTCTGACACAGACTTATTCTTTCAATTCCATCTGAAGTCCTCTATGGTAAGTATCAAATAATTTGATTTTCCCAGTATGTTAACTTCATTAAATTAAGAAAACTCAACACCTAGGATTACAAATATTTTTTCAAAAAGAACATTGTCCTCAGTATTTTTATTTTTTATTCAAGACACAGTGCCTAATTTTGAAGCATTTCTTATCAATTAGGTATTGTTTTCACAGGTATTTATTATTTCCAGATAATTTAGTGAGTGGTCATTTTCCATCAGAGATGGCTTACTTATTGTTTGGGTGACAGAAAACAAAGTGCACTAAAGCCTCTATGTCATTTACTCTGCATTAGTAAAATTATAATATAACACAATTTAATGAAATAAATAATTTTTTTAATCTTAAATTGTACCACAATATTGCAGGAAAATGAGTGTTTAGCTTCAGGATTATAGACCAATCTACTGAGGTGCCCTTTGGAATTAGAGAAAAACTGAAAATAATAAAAATAAGAAACCCTAAGCTATTTAAGTTTATCAATGATTGCATTTGGAATGTAAGACAGTAGGGTAAGAAATATTTCATGCACATTTCTTGCCCTAGCATCATTTTTTTCTTTTAATATTTTTAATTGATATCTAGACTGTTGGAAAGCTAAATGTTGATTTTAACTAGGAATGTAATTTCAATACTTTTTACCTAAAAGAACATTAACATCACATGTCAAAATTGTGGAAAGAGTATTCTGCAATATTTTCTCCAAATTACTGTGCTTATTGGAATGAAATCACCAATTGTCCTCCTTCCAAACCATTTCATGGTTATATATATTGTTTCTCAATGCATTGCTGCTTGGAAAGAAATTGCTTATCATCTCCCATACTGATATTGTAAATTACTCTGGTTCTGCATTATTTCCAATTACTTGCATTATTGTGCTGAAATGAGTTATTGTCTTTCTCCTAGATAATATCAGGGATGCTACTTGCTCAGTGCTTCCAAATTTCACATATTATGACGTAGCACCCATAGAAATGGTCTTGCTTTTGTCTGCCTAACAGAATCAGTGGTCTTTTCTGAGTGTAATGCAAATCAAAGTGTAATCGTTCAATGTCTTATTTATTGCTACAATGCTTACACGTTTTGGAACTCCAACATGACTGTTAAAGTGTACTAAGACTGAACTAGTACTGAATTAAGCTTAAAAATCCCTTATGTTGATGAAGATTTGGTTTTGGTTGCCCAAGCAAAGTACAGAGTAAAAGATAAATATTCTTCAGCAAGGGCTCTTTTTGGGCGTCTGTAAATTACATAACACCACTATGAAATCACTTAGTTCCTTCATTACATAAAGAACTATAATTTTTTTTAAATTTAACAGACTGGCAACAGTAAGGACAAGGGAGCTGGTTAACATCAAACACAATCCCATCCTGAGAGATTACAAACCATCTTGTTCCTAAACATTTGCTCCCATGTACAACTGAAATAGCAATCTTTTACCCTTATGGGCAATGGTTTAGGCATGAAGAGGTAAAGTGGAAGCTAGTCCCTGTCCATAACTCCTTAGTCTGACCCTGGGTATATGTATTTCTGAGAACCACTTGACTTTCAGCATCAGTATATGGCGGGTTAGATGTCTTGGTTAATTCAGTGTTGGGAATGGCTAAATTATCAACCCCACCATTTCATGCAAGTTTTGAGTAAAGAAATGTAGAAATCAGAAAAAATTTCAAAAAGTTTTTTCCCAACTTTCCAGGTCTATATTTTATCTTCCTCCAGGGCTATACTCCACTGACCCCTCCCATATTACTTTTCACCCTCACCAGTCCCTGCCAAACACCCTCCTTTCCTATTACTTGCCCAATGATATACTCCCCCTCCTCAGCCCTGCTATCTCATGGAAATTACGTTATCTTTTAAAAAATAACTCTATCAAATCAATACTGTGACAATTCCATCACTCTTCCCAATGTATACAAATATATAACTTTACACGATGTAGACTATTTAACTTTCATGCTAAAATGCAGATTTCACTAAGGGGTTTGGCAAACAGTTTGCTCTTCAACTAAAATAAATACTATTCCATCGAATTACATATTACATATAGATAACATCAAAATTTTAGAAATCTTAAATTTAGTCTAATGACTAACTCTTAAAAATCATTGTAGTCCTGAATGTTTTTTGCGTACAAAACTAAACAGATGCATAGGAAGTAATGTGATAGTGTGAATCTTGACTAAGAAATGTGATAGAGTTATTATCATTTTAAATTTTAATGAATTTATTACCATTGTATTTTGTGATTTATGACTATTATGCTGAATTTTATTAATTTTTTCAACCAGAAAATATTATGACAACACAATTTTTTAATTGAATCTTCCTTAAACTTTTGTCATTCAATGCCAATTCTAGGGAACCCTCCCAAAAAGTAATCCATCTCAGGTGTCAGTGAGAAACTTCTGATGAGGCAGCATTGTAGCATACATGGGAAGGCCCAGAAGTACCCGGCCTGACCTAGATATGGCGGAAGTTGTTTGAAAAATATCACTGTATTAGAAATTATGTAATCTATAAAGCATATGTTTCAAGTTTGAAGATGCCACGTTGTTTTGTATTTGTTTGGCAGCCATCATCAGTGAAAGTTTTCAGTGAATTCGTGAAAATGGAGAAAATTGGTCAGCGTTATGCAATACAATACTTTTATTTGAAAGGCCTCAGCCCAACCAATATAACAGCTGAACTAGATTCTACTCTGGGTGAGGCTACTCCTTTGTTTACAACAGTAAAATATCGGGTAGCAGAGTTTAAACCGTACGAGCATCGCATTAGTTGACCAAATGAGGTGACAACTCCAGAAATGGTGAAGAAAATCCACAAAGTGATACTGGATAATCGTCGACTGAAAATACGCGAGCTAGCAGACATTTCAAAAAGAGTGGTTCATCACATATTAACTGAAAATTTGGACATGAGAAAGCTGTGTGCAAGATGGGTGCCTCACACTTGAGCAAAACCAGTATCGTGAACATGTTTCAATTGAGTATTTAGCAAAACAAAGGATTCAAAAGGGAGAACTTGCTCCAAAGAATGCGAAGACCATTTCATCTGCAGGCAAAGTCATGGCGGCTGTTTTATGGGATGCGAGCGGGATAATTTTCATTGACTGTCTTGAAAGAGGAAAAACTATCAACAGCGAGTATTATGCAAAATTATTGCAATGCTTGAGCAAAGAAATCAAGCAAAAGCAGCCTCATTTGGCTAAGAAGAAAGTGTTGTTTCATCAAGACAATGCACCAGCTCACAAATCCATCATTGCAATGGCCAAAATTCACGATTGAAAGTTTGAATTGCTACCTCATGCACGCTATTCACCATATTTAGCCCCCTTGGATTATTTTCTGTTCATGACCTTGAAAAAATGACTCGGCAGTCAAAGATACTTGTACTGTTGATGACAGGAATCACATGTTTCGTGGTTTCCGTACTATTTTCTTTTCCCCAACCCTATTACCATGATTGCGTCTGGTCTATACTAAAAAATGACCTTCTACTCCTTTAAAATTTGCAATGGATACTGTAACAAACTGATTTTAGGCCAATTTATTTAGCCAGCTAAGTTACCCAAGTGTCCTCCAAAACTGTGAATTTCTAATGACTTTAAAGGAATAAAATGCTCCAATAAATTGCCAGGCATAAAATCTCGTGCATAATGAGGTTCAAGTCAACGTCATAAAAACATACATGTTTACCTTAGACCAATATTAAAAAATTGTGGAAAATGCTACCACAGTATCTGGGCGGATCTTTGAAATCTGATTCCTAACTTTTGGCCAGAAGTTGAAGGATCTGGGTTCAAACCTTGATCTAGGTAAACATTTTCTTGCACTGTGAAGTTCTTTATGTAAACAACAATCGATGACCTCTATTGTTACTGTTATGAAAATTCTTAGTGTTTTTTCAAATATGAATTTGCAGTAGGTGAAGATTGTAAGGATTAATTATTTTCTCTAAGTATCTGTAATTATAAGGTAGCTACCTAGGCAGATATGAGCCTGATTAAAATTTAGAAATCTTCTGTTTATGCTTCATAGTTGAAGATACCTATAAATCATTTTAAGGAATGTAAATACTTGCAGTAACTTTCATTTTATTAACAGATTGTAAAAAGTGGTATTTATAAATATTTAATTAATTAATACATTCAATTATGCTATATAGTGAGTGCACTTATACACTGCAAAGGGAAGAAGAGGTGTATCACCACTGATTATTGGTTTCTTGCACTGCCTACTTATCTGCAAGAACCTGAAAAATAAGTGAGTTTTTTCGCTAAAAATATTCTTTTTCTGATAAAATAATGGTTCATTATTTTTGAAAATCACGAGGATCTTGTTTAATGAATATTTTATTTAATTTCCAGCTCAGGTGTACTTTTTGTTAAAATGTATTTGAGACAATTTTTCAAAAGTGAATGTATATTCATTTAATAACATTCAATTGGAGGACTGATACTCATTCTGAAATGGAAATGGTTTCTTCATTTGGACCCACTCCTTAATTTATTCTTACCCTCACTAGTCTCTATACCTTCATTCATTTGGTTCCTCAAAATTTACATGTCCTAATAATATTCTATTTACTTCATCTGCCTATGCTTCTTATCCCTTACACTCTCTCTTTGAATCATCTCTCACCAGATTACTCTATTTTGATAGGCTGGCAGAATATCCAGCTTCCTAAGGCCTTTCCAAAGTTAGTCATAAAAACTATTTCTCTTTAAGATCTCTGCTTGAAATTCTTTTCTTCTCCCCAATTTTACCACCCTGTTTTTTCTAATCATGGCTATGCACACAAGCCTCATCTTCTTCCATAATATCTGTTACATCTCATATTTAGGCTTACAGCTATGGAATATGCACAACAGTAAGCTGTTACATAGCAATCATATTGTTTGTTTGGAAATTTCTATGCCCAGTAGAAGATGATGGGGTGTCTCCAATCAGTCTGCTTCTGCCTCATACAAGTACTTGTCAACTACCTTGAATGAGTCATCTCAGAAATAAATACTTAGTAATCATTCAAAGCACTGATGGTAATTTGATTTGTAGACTATCAGGATACAACAGCCATCTCCATCAGGCAAGCTCAATCCTCAATGTATTTATTCGTTTGAAAAAAACCAAGCTTTCTTCTTAAAACAATATTTCAATCTATAACTTATACTATCTCTTGTGTGTTTTATGATTCATAAGAAATATTTACCCCATGGTTTTCATACTTGCTCACAATGCCCTTACAAATATCAGTACATGAAAAATAAAGACTGCATCAGGACATGCTTTGTATTGGCATAAACATTCTAAAATACCTGGACGTTAATATTCTAGCATAGTTATTTTTAAGATCTTCAGTTTAACAAACTTAAGTTTAAGCCTTCTAATTCATTGTCAGCTCTCAGAGTGCTAGGGAAGGAATATGATCATGATTCAAGGCAAATCGTAGTAAAAACTGAACTCATGAAAATAAACTGCTTTATAGTCAAATTCAGAGCAATTATGATATTTAATAGCAGCTACCTTTATCCTTCATCATACTTAATAGCAGTTACCGAATTATCCTTAAACCATCCAAAATTCTATACATGTAATCTTTGTACATGTATTGCCATACACATAAAAAAACTATATCCCAACATTTTAAAATATTTTCAAAATCATATCTACAAATAAAAATGCAGCTTTGCAGTAAGTTGAACAGTAAAAAGAAATTCCAACTAGATAATAATTTGCTGTCAAAAAGAAAGGCTTAAAAGATATAATATTAGTAGTATGTAGGTATTTGGTATTGGGGTTCAATCCTGACCAGGAACACCATTTTGAGCAGTAGATTTTAAACATTACAAACTATTAGAGGAAGTATAGTATATTGGAGCACTCAGTGAAAAGGCCACTTAGATAAACTATGACTGTGACTGAGTGATTGGACCCATGATGTTTAGGCAAGCATGTAAATGTTCTGCTCACAATGCCAACTTGGGTGGCCATCAAGGGAAGTATATATAAATTTGTGTTGCTAATTGAATAAATAGACATCCTTTACTAATTAATACTAATTTGAATGTAGCATAAAATCACAACAATCGACATGGAGTTTTTGCATGGAAAGTATGACATACACTGCCTGTGACTTCATAGAGCACTTGATGTATTCATGCACATGCGAATCAATGCAGCACCACACAAAAATTACAAAGAGAGCAAATGTGCTAAACATCAAAGAGTTGCCATAATGGGCTTACTAAATTAGAAAAGAATCTATGTATTTTGACATTATATCTTTCTACTGAAGCTCCCATTTTCTATACTCTTATTTTTGCAATTTGGATAACGTATTACTTAAATATATCAACAATTTGCACTCCTACATTGAATAAGACTTGAAAAAAATGGTTCTGTTCCAATGTTGAACTCAATTTTATAATTTTTTTCACCCTTATGAGTTATGTTGAGTTGAGCATGAAAGATGTCCTGAAACTCTATGATGCAATACTTTATTATATTTATGAACAGCTTTATAGTATATTAAAATAATGCTTTCAAATCAATTTTTTATTATTATGGAAAAGTATGAGCTGTATACACCAATCAAAATTATAGTTTTGATGGCAGAGATATTTAGGAAAGAGTGCAAAGGGCTTCGACTTTAGGGAACACAGTGCATACAATGTCTGAAAACCTTTTCACAGCAAAGTGAACTGGATCAATAATTTTTCGTACATCATGCATAAGGATCAATTTATAGAAGAGATGTACATGGAATGCACAGGAATAAATGAATAATGTATGGGCAGATTAATCGGACATGCAGTGAAAATTAGGAAGGTTAATTACAATGTCCAAATCAATTTTCTTTATTATGCTAAGGTGCATAATTTCAAATTAAAAGTTTCCATAGTATTGAAAATTGAAAATTATGAAAGGTAGAGAAACATTTTAACAGCCAGTGCAAAATACTGGAAATATATCTCCTTAACAAACAAATTTAAAAAGATATTATATTTTGATCAAATTTTTAAATAACCTAGGTATAAGACAAATAAGAGAGATTCTACTACAAATATTATTTTGATCATTAAAATAATGAGGAATATTTTTATTTGTGCCAATATTTGAGTTCATTAAAATCTGAGGGTCAAGGAACATTTTGAATCACTCCTAAAGTGATAATAATTACAGCATGAGTCATGAAAGTGAACATATGTCACAATGGATAATATACATCTATCACTTTTATGACATTATTGACTCTGCTTACATGAATATTTGTGGCCTCATACTACTGCTACAAATATTTGTTAAATTATTAATATGTTAATCATGGTTACTTTTTATTCAATCAAGATATTTTAACATAATTTACATGCTTTATTTCACACATGGATAATCTGATTTACTCTTTCAAACCAACACTTAAGTATTCATTTGAATACTCATGGTTTGGACAACTTAGACAAGGTCAATTAAGTCACCAAGTTCATACCACCACACATCCTTTTTGAAAATGAAATTGATATCAAATGTGCATTGGAAAGCAGATGAGTACCTTCAATGAAAGTCATTCACATGAATGGAACTTTAAATGTCATACATTACCAGAAACCATATTTATTAAGAGGGTATATCATAGTTATGGGAATGAGTGATCTGATAAAGCAACCATTTAAGAAAGACTGTTTGGAATGAATAACCTTTTGCATCAAGATCAATTAAATTTCTTCAATTAATCTGTTAACTAAAAAACCATATTCACCTGAGCCATAGTAATAATTAACGAAATTCTCAGAAATTTTACTGCACTAGCATTGACTTCACTTAGTCAAATTTTTGTATCTTCTTCAAAGAGATACATGCATTTGGGGTTATCTTGCTTACCAACCCTTGAAGGCAATTAGAATTCCTTTGTCCTCATTGTTAGTTTTATGTAATATTTTTATCATATAAAGAATCATGAATCTTTACCAGCCCAAAATGTGGACAATGTTAAGTCTGGAAAATTGAATCCGAGAGTATAAATGATCATAGTTCCTCAAACATTTCCTACATTTTCTCGATACTGATTTATTCTGGTCATGAAATGCCTATATGTTTAATAAGGGGATAAGCTTGATCAATGCAGGAGAAATCATCAATGAGCATTGAATATTATTCAAAAAAAGTTTTTTCACTATTTTTAGTGCCAGGAAAGGCAGTTTCACTGTTAATTGATGTATTTTAGAAGCTAAATATAACAGAGGTGACTGTTTTTTTAAGCATACAGCCACACTGCTATGCAGCATTTCTCACGCATGCTACATTTGTGTAATTTAGATCAGAGATTTTAATGTTAACTGAATTGATAATGAATGAACTGCAACTAAAATGCTTATACATTGTAAGCTTTTTACCAATAGAATCCAGTTTTACAATGATTCATTTGATTTCATTTTATTATGCTCGCATCTACAAGAATAGTATTCTTTGTCTCAAGATATGTCTATTTTGTGCTGTGGCACTTCAAAGTTTTTGGCACTATTTTAAAGGGACTCATAAAAAACAACTACTTTTAATTTTGGCATATACATATATATTAGCATATGACTTGCATTGAACTTGATTTTATTCTTTAAAACTTATTGATATAATGACTGACTGACCTTTTGCACTGGATTAAAAAAATGCAAAACACCTTTGCCCAAAAGGAACAATTTTCTGACTTTGCATATTACTGACTTATTATTAACACTATATGACTAAGTAAGTTTAAGATTTTTATATACTCAGCCCTGAAATTGCTTTTAAATCCTGATCCTTTTAAAACCTGATCCCGACAATACATAGAAATTAATGTAACATTTTAGTAACTTAATAAACTTATATGGTTTTAAAGCATTCAGGTTTTTGAATTGTTTTATTTTTATTATGTTTTTATACGTATATACATATTTTATAACATCTTTGCAAGCAAAGAATTTAGTTGAAAATGAAAATTATATGCTCGAGAGCCTCACACAATATCAGGTTATTTTTGCATGTTAAAGAAGGTGAATCAACTCATTTTTATATCCTAATTTGGATGTAGACATGTGACTTTACCTCACTTCAAGGCTCAACAAAGTAACTGAAGAAGGATAATCTCTTTTCCTGTAATTGAATTGAAATGAATTTCTTTGTAATTAGTGGCAACTGCCCACTTATGTCACAATGTAAACTATAAGACAATAGCTAATACAATCAGTATAAAAAATAGCATTGAATAAACAGAAAAAATATCTGTAAATCCAATAAAATATACAAAACTGTCAAGAATATTGCCAATTATTATATAATGGCTTATGTGGTGATAATTGATAGTTTTGGATATAAATGAAAGAGACATATTGTGGGCATTGCAAGTTCCTGGTATATTATAATACGCCATCAATTCTAGCAATGGTAGCATGATCAGTATTATTATCCCTTTAAGGATGAAGATAAAAAAACGAACAGATATAATGCACAAAATTCATATTTGCAAAAATGCAATAATCAGATTTCAAATCCAGAAATCTTAGGAATAAATGATTTCTGGATGGGTAATTTTCAGGATTTTGGGTCCTCATTAAGATAAATCATAACACAGCTTTTAAATTAAACATTAATTACATAGATAAGTATTGCCATAAAATTTCTAGATAAAATTAAATAATTTAAGTAGCTTCCTATTATTTAGCATAGCTTAATTTGTTTTCATACAAATATACCCTCTACATTTTCAGGAACAAGGTAAAGATCACATGGTAGAACTTTCAAGTTAAAATTAAACTTTCAACCTTAAATATGATGTATTTTGAATTATGGATATGGGGACCTGATTTGTGATAGTGAAATATTTCTTTCTTGTTCACTCTGAATGTGACTCATGATTGGTCAAGGGAATGACTATTTAGGTCTTGAACTGATGAGGCTGAATACTGGCAGTTAAGTTTATTAATATTTTCAAAAATGTCTCAAGTGCCAATTAATGCAGATTTTGGTAACATATATGAGGGCCTGCCAATGCTTAATGACAAAATAAATAGCCATGCACTGTTTGCTTGCAAGTAATTGAAATTTTTTGTCATTTACACAATTAATTAGCTGCAGTTCTAACTGAATGAAAGTAATGGAAATGGAAATTTACAAATAATTCTAAAATAAATTTTTTGGATAAAAAAATGAAAATGCATATGATACTTTTTTTATGCATAGATTAAACGAGCATGCTCATAGTTGGAATGTAGATACTTTTTCAACAAATGAATATGGATTTAAATGAAAAAATACCAATTAACTTATTTGTATCATAACCTTTTTTTCTAGATAAAAATATACAACTTTTCTGTTGGTAATTCTAATATGTTAACGCTAATTTTAATTTGGATAAAATTACACCAGACAGTAATATAATATTGTTCTAAGTGAGTAAGATATGAATTTTTGGAAATACATATTTTCTTAAGTATATAGAAGTGTGTATATTTGAAAATCAAAGAAAAAGAATGAAGTTTGACTCAGAAGGAAATGTATATGTCAGCCTCTCTCCTAGAATAAATGTTCTACAGAACCTCTCTAAATTATAATGCTCAGGTGGCATCTGTACAGAAAAATATGCGCAATGAAATCCAGAATATTAATTGCTAAGAATATGATAAAGACAAAGAGCTTCACTTTGGGTTAACTAATAGCATAGCTCACCAGGCAGGTGAAAATAATTCAAATTACTGGAATGGAAGAACATGCATGAGCAACTGCAGGCAATGCAAATGGAACATGAATATCACAGCATTTGCGCCCAGCTTGAAAATATTTATCTGTTTAGGAATGGACATTTACCCACACTGACATTTAGTTTTGGCAAATAAATCCATTTACTTACCTTAAATAGGTATGTTTTTTCTCTTCTAAACATTTTTACATGCCATGGAAAATTACAAAATCTAGGATGGGTATTATGACTAGTCAGTTACTTTAATGCAGGTAATGAAAAATAGAAAAAAATACATTACATATTTGAAAAAAAATGGAAAGGGAGTTTTTTATTATGCTACACTAGTCATTCAACAAATTGACTACATTTACCAATTCTGCCAAATAGATTCTAATAAAAATGGATAACTAGTAATTTTTATTGCATAAAAACGAAAGCAATTCCACTAAAAAAACACTGGTAATCCTGGGGCTTGAACCCAGAATATTCCCACTAGAGAAGATATAAAATTGTTGTTGAATGACCATTTAAAAATTTAGTCTACAGAAAATCATTTCAAAGTTTGATCTAACTGTATTGACATAAAAACATCAAAATGAAAGCAAAAATCAAAGATATCCGGTAGCCATTGAATCTGTAATGAATAAAAAAAAAGTATTGTGTCAAGGTTTGTTAAAGTTTAGTGGGGATCATGAGCAATTACCAGATTTCAATACGGTGAATGCAGATTAATGTCTCCATTCCTGAAGACTGACATATGTGCCTAGCTATCAATGGTATAATAATATGTGATGTAGGTCTAATAGAGTGTTGGCCAGTGTATTAAATTGTTGGTGTCTCAAAAATCACAAAATTTGCAGAATGGCTTAGATATATTTGAAGTCAGCTTTCATTCTATTTTTAAGAATTGAGGGGTGTGCTACTCACATTACTATTGGTGTCATCTTTGGTGCTTGCTGTCTTCTGAATATAAAAAAAGTGAAATGTTAGACTTGAGTAAAAAATTTAAAACATAATTAGTTCAAGACCTTGGCTATTCAATGACAGTGGGAGGCATTGCCAATGTCTATTAACTAGTGTAAACATCACTATTATGGTTTTTATTCTAAATGAAGAGCAAGGATGAAAAAACAATCATTTTTAAAATGTATATTTTATCATAAATAGCAAATACATTCTTATCACTCGGCAAACACTAAAAGGTGTCACACAAAACAAAAGAGCATAAGCAAAGGGACATTATTCCACAAATATGTAGCCATAAATTTTTAAGTAAATGCAAAAATTACACATAAAGTGACAACATAAATCAACATAAAAAAAGGGTCAACACTAAAACAATTGGTTTCACAAGAAATATTTTGTGCCAATGACAGAAAAGTACCAGTATACCTTCAATGTAAAAGACTGCACAACAACACTGTCCTAATACCTGTCATTAAAATTGCAAATAGGCTCATTAAATATTCTATTTCTTTCACCATGACTTAAAACAGGTATGGTAAACACTAATTATTTTATGACGTATATTAATAAAATTTGGGCCTAATAGCAAAAATAATAAATTGAAAAGTATTTATTTCTGGCAATATTAAGTGCTTTTTTTGTAAAAAAATAGCTCTAGAGCATAATTCACCTTTCTCCACCTCCCTCTCACATTAAATGTCCATTAAAACATTCAGTGCAAGATTAAAAGTAGTAATTTATCAGTTACAGCAGGAGATTTTATTATATGTTATTAGCTACTGCCAGTGGCAATAATTTGCCTCAGAGACAAGTCTGTCACCACTGCTGCAGGCAGTAGATAATCTGCACTCAATTTGTAAAGCACTAGGTTCTGGAATGCCATTCCAGCAAATTTAATTATAAGGTTCCAGAATGGCATTTTGGCACACTCCTCCACAAAAATAACCCTGGTAATATCTAAAAATGGATTTCCAGAATTCAATTTTGAGATGCATTAAGCTTAACTTTTTCAGTTTTTTTATAGCTGATAGCTGCATTCTGCATGCCATAAAGTGAACTAAGTTTTTGTGAACAAAAATTTTGGGCCAAAATATTTAAGAAATTTGCCTATGAAAACTATATCATGCAAAATGGTATACAATTGACATGACTTATGACATGCAACTGTACAACTTCAATTTTACCTGACAAGATTCAATGGCCATGCTATTGTTTTCATAAATTAACACATGAATTAACATGCAGTGTGATTAAAATAATGCCACAGGCCTAAACTTGACTTTAATATACATGTAGTCATTTCATTGTGTGTTCTTGAATTTTTAACGAATCGTTTAAATGATACAGGATTCAGAACAGATAAGTATAAGGAACAGATGTACTGAGACAAATATAGAGTAGAGGAATTGTATTCTACATATAATAAGTTACCATTCGTTTGGAGTAATATTTTCAAATTATTGGATGCAGCAGAATATTAGGGATTTAAAATGTGCATATATGATCCCCAAAGTTTGCTTAGAATATGATAATGAGATTCTGTAACAGATGGAATCAAAAATGGCCATCCAAATTGATTTTAAAAATTTATCAATTTTACAGAAAAAGTTTTTGAATGTAAAAATATTATTTAAAGAGCCTAAAATCATCCGTATGCATTTAAATATAGTTTATGAACTAGCATATCATAAACGAATAGGTATAGAAAAAAAGCCTTTTGAGTGATTTATATTAAACAACACTCAACGACTGTGTATACAAAGTACTAGTTTATGGGTTCATGGCATTCAATAAAAATATTACTCTTTAAACCTGCCTTTACTATGTTAGCAAATTATCTAAATTTATATTGAAACTATACTACTACGGGGAAAAATTATCTTTCTCACCTGTAAGGTTCATAAATTGATATTACAAGATCATGCTAGGGAAAGCTGGACTGGTCATATAAACATTTTGACTAGGAAATAGTCCTTCTTATCTGACCTTACTGTATATATTTCCAGTGAAATTATTTGCATATCTATATACCTATATTGATTAAGTTATTGGACATAATAAATCAACACTTTCATGTATTCTGGCAGCACACAATGTTAATAATGTGTTTGGAATTAAATGACAAAATAATGCTGAATCCACAAACAACTTTTACTACCACAAACTAAAATAAACTTGTTTGCAGAGTATAAAAAGCTTCATATGTGAATTAGTTCAGGAAAGAAAGTAGTACAGGATTTAGTTATAACAATTTTTTTCATTATTAAGGGAAGAGATATTGATTCTAACATATAGATTAAACTAAAGTTAAAATGTTAAGACAGGTTTTGAAATTTAGAATGTTAATATTAAACATTCTTTACATACTCATTGAGAGATTGATGGTTTGTTTTACCACTGCTGACCTAAATACACTAAGCACATGTATGAACAATCAAACATTTGTTAGTGGATATGGATGTATCTACAATTTCTTTTAATTTTACACATGTAAGACACTAATGTTAAAAATGTTGATTAGGTATATATTATTTCAAATTAAATGATTTAAACAAACACAATTGGCCGTTCAATCTGAATAGATGGGGCTTGCTCTTGTTCTGTCCTTTGAACACACTCGACGGGTGCAGTTTCTGGCCTCTCGCTTACCTTAACCGTACCACCCCCAGGAGCATGTTTGATGTTGTCCTTCGACCCAACCTTAGGCTTAGCTTTATCTTTGAAATCCAATTTCACAGTTTCTATTTTCTTTTCTCCGCCTCCTGGTTTATACGTAGCATTTTCAAGAGATCCAACCTTTGGTTTTGCACTCCAAGTAAGCTTGACTTGTTGAATCTGGGTCAGATGAGAAAAATACACAATTTGAATTTAGATATTTACTGCACATATATTTTAATACCAAAATAACTAAATATTAAACTGAATGCTCTTAAACATTAACCTGAATTTTACTGAATAAAATCAAACATTAATACTGAAAGTATTAAATTATATACAACTTATTTAATACATCAATTTGATCAGTGACAGTTCTCATAATTGCACATCAGAAGTTCAGCTACTGCAGGGATATTATAATAATAGGAAAATACATACATATGAGTGGACATTCCCCTAGAAAACATATTTATTTGACTTGATGGCTTTGAACTAGAATAATTTACAATAGGGATTTCCACTTTCAAATCATGGATGGGTCAAATGACCTTTCACGGCAATATTCTATAATATGAACACTCTATCTCACTCTATATTTTTGTGAATATATCTCATGCTGAATTCACTTAGAAAAATTCTGTTTACAAAGAAAATACCATTTAGAGAAAAGAGATTAGCTATAAAAAGTTCACTCAGAAAAAATCTTAAAAATTTGGAAGATAAGCATAGTTAAAAAATTTGCTATGTAACAATCATTTACTCTAGAAAAAATGCAATGATCAATTGTGATGGAATTCGAGTCATCAAAAATATTTAGCATTCTGACTGATAGTGTTAAAAGTAAGTATGTCATTTCTGGCACAAATATTTATGCTCACATGTGAAGAAACTAAATAATCATTTTTTTAAATTAATTAGAACCAATATATCAATATGTTTATGATATAAATAAATAAATATCAATATTCATAAATATATATATACACACATACATAATCTCTTCTTGCCAATTGTCTTATCTATGTATCTACTACTTACTTTCTTGTCTCCTCCACCCGGAACATATGCATCATTTTTAGCAGCTATTTTCGGTGCTGTTTTGCTGAAGTCAAGTTTTCTGTTCTCTATTTTAACCTTTCCACCACCAGGCTTGTAAGCTGCATTATCAAGAGAGCCAATTTTTGATCGCACTGCTTTCAGATTAGGTGATGCTGCTGTCCCCACCTGCACTTTGTTCATAGGAACCTCTGAAAAAATAAAACAAATATTTTCAAAGTAATTTTTTAAATAATTTAAATTGATTGACTTAAAGGATTAACATTATAAAGTTTAAGTTTAAAGACAGGACACATTCGAAGAATTGTGAAAAAACAAAAGTCAGGGAGATGAATAACTTGTTATGGTCTAATTTACTGGAAGGAAATCTTAATGAAATTATAGACGTAGTGCTTCTCCATTTATTTTATAATAAATGAGTATGATATCCATACATTAGGTAACTGCTAAATCATCGAGTACAGGGGCTACCAAAAGTGGTTCCCAAAAGATGCTACAGCTGCTTGATAAGGATAGAAAATTTTAGTTACCTAGTATCATATATTGCCAATGTGATAGAGAAAGTCACACTGAAACTTTTAATCTCTTCAGTTATGTGCCATCAAGAGGTAGTTCAAAGCTCCAATTATTATTGCATCCGACTTTACTTTAAACGCTTCAAGCTGGTAGGCAGTGAGATACAAAGTAGTTTGTCTCAGTTTAGTCTCCTACTAGTTTGTCTCCTCCCAGTATTTTGGACTAGTGTGGCCAAATTTATTCCCCTTAGAAAAAATTACCTTTGGAAATCTATAATACTGTGACATTTGGAGATGTTAAATGATGCAAGTGTATTAAACGGAATTTATGGTTGCATGAACGCTTCATCTAAGTTGATGAATTAAGGCAGCATTTATGAGTAAAAATTCCATCTACAGGTGACTGTAAATGGCTCATGAGGATGGGCCTGAGGAAGAAATTCATCAGTCAGTGATGGTAGTTGAAGTGAAAATATATCTATGCTGTCCTGTGGTATATAGACAATAAATATTTTAAGGCTCAGGAAAAGAAGAATGTGTACGAATGGCACAGGTGACAGTGCAAAAGAAAGCTCTACAAGAGCAGTATGGAATAAATTATCATAAAAGAGAAGGTTTTCTGAAATAGCCTAGCTTGAGGTTTTTTGGCCATACCTACAATGAAAAGGAATGGCATGGGAAGGACAAATGTGTACAAAAGTAAATATGGAATATAGAATCCATGAGTTAAGAATTCAATCAAATGAATTAGGTGGGTTAGCATTTTTGAAATTTGGGACACAAAATGATTTCAACTGAGTTAGCAGCCTGTTATACAAATTAATGTTCACATAATGAAATGAGTTTTGAGATAAGGACAGTCTACAATAATTAGTATTAAAGTTTGCTTTACCCCTAATGGCTTAATTATGGATGAGATATTAATTGGTAAGTTTATGGATTACATTTAATATGAACCATAGTCTTTTAAGCATTCACAGTCACATGCAGAAAGATAAAAACAGTCATGATTCCATAGTTTATCAATAAATATTTGAAAGAATCACATGGTGGGATATTAGAAAGAGAACATGTAGCCCTATTTTGTAGTAGCAAGATTTGTATAACATATAGAAGTTTAGTTTAACTGGCAGTTTCCATGTATAACTTTCGTTTGTAAAGGCATTCAAACAATGTGCGGGACGATATTAAATCTTTTCATGTTTAATATTCTAATCTTTTCTCACTGCAGTCATCAATTTTCTGAGCCATACTTTCTTATTTTCTCTCATCTCTCCATTTATTCAGTGGTGTAGCCCAATTCATAATCACTATTAGGTATTTCCCCATAAATGTTATCAATAATTTCCTCTAATTAATCATGTGCATTCTCATTCACCTTATCTTTGACTCCTTTTGACATGCATCCTTGGGTTAAAACTAAATTTCTTTTGAAAACTAAGCCTTGAGAATCCATTTCCCTGCTTTCACTTTGTGAGTTATTTTTATATACAGTGAGCTAAAACTTCATCAGACTCATAACTTGAGAAGGCATCCTCCATAAAATAATTGAAACCCATGTGCTTTAGCTAAAAGTCTGTAGAACATTTTCAAATTTCAAAAACTGTATTAAAGAATATACAAT